>NW_022900928.1:43883806-43895803 GCF_012274545.1 Fukomys damarensis | reverse complement strand
AAAAAAAAAAAAAAAAAGAAGTCAATGCATCCTGGCCCAATTGGCTGGGCAGTGCCTTAAAAGGCAAGGGACAGTTTACCAGTTTCTTACATACTTAGCATATTCTTATGCTGTGGTCCAGTAATTATACTCCTCAATACTTACCCAACTGAATGGAAAATTTACAAATAGATGTTCAGCATAGATTTGTTCTCAAGTGCCAAATTTGCAAGCAATGGAGATGCCCTTTATTAGGTAAATAGATAAATTAACTGTGACACATCCAGGCAGTAGAAATATTGTATTTGAAAAGAAATGAGCAGTCAAGCTATGAAGAGTCATGGGAACATTCAATACGTACTACTAATTGAAAAAAGACAGGGCTATATGCTATGTGGTTCCAACCACAGGACTTTGTGGAAAATGCAGAACTATAGAGATAGTAAACAGAACAGTGATCTCCAGAAGTGTGGGACGATGGAGGGATGATTAGGCAGAGCGCAGAGGATTTTTAGAATAACGAGATGTTTCTGTACAGCATTATGATGGTGGTTGGCTACATGAAAGTATGCATTTGTTCAAGTCCATAGACTGTATAGCACCGTGAGGAAGCCCCAAAGTAAACTATAGAGTTTGACAAGTTGTCAGTGTAGTCTCATAGATCATAACAAATGTACTATTTGTTGCAGGAAGTTGATAGTTGGGAAGCTGTGCAGGTGGGGACAAGGGAGACATGCAAACTCATTACAGTTTCTTTTAATTTTTCTGTGAATCTAAAACTGCTCTAAAATAACAACTATTTAAAAGAGGGTTTTTCAGAAACACTAAACCAGCTGGAAGAGAAGTTAGGTAGAACTTTTTTTTTTTTGGGTACCGGGAATGGAACTCGGGTCCTTGAGCTTGCAAGGCAGGCTACCGAACCGCTGAGCTAAATCGCCGGCCCTAGATAGAACTTTTGAAGACACTAGTGTAGGAAAAGATTTTATGAACAAAACCTCAGTTGCCCATGAACTAGCAATCAACTAGTTGATGAACACAATCAACAAGTGGGATGTCTTCTTATTAAAAAGCTTCTGCACAGCAAGAGAAATGACCAGCAATGTGAAGCAGCAACTCACAATGTGGGAAAACATTTTCACCAGCTGTTCCCCAGACAAAGGTCTACTATCTAGAATATATAAAGAACTTTAAAAGAGCAGACCTCCCAAATTTAAAGATCCAGTCCAAAAACTGGCATCTGAAATGAACACACATTTCTCAGACAAAGAAGTAGTTATATCAAATAAACATGAAAAAAAATGTTCAACATCACTGATCATTCAAGAAATGCAAATGAAAACAGTGCTGAGATTTCACCTCACCCCAGAAAGAATGGCTGCTACCATGAACTCAACCAATAACAAATGCTGGAGGGGCTGTGGGGAAAGAGGAACCCTGCTCCATTGCTGGTGGGAGTGTAGACTGGTGCAACCACTGTGGAAATCAGTATGGAGATAATCAAAGAACTAGAACTAGAAGTCTCATTTGACACAGCTATTCCTCTGCTGGGTATTTTCCCTAAATAAAGTAGTCATATTGCAGTGATATATGTGAACTCTTTGTATATAGCAGCACAATTCATAATAGCTAAAACTTGGAAGCAGCCCAATTGCCCATCAGCTGGAGACTGGATAAAGAAAATGTGTTTATTTCTAAAATGGAGTACTACTCAGCCATAAAAATGAGAAACTAGAGACATTTATAGCTAAATGGATGCACTTTGAGGCCATACTCTTAAGTGATATAAATAGGACATGTGTAAATACTGAATAGTTTCTCTAGTGAGAAACTGAAAGTGTAAATAAGGATTAAAAGGTATAATACATAATGTGTAATAAGAAGAAAAGGGACAAAGAGGAAGGGGAAATGGGATGAGTAGAGGAAAGGAAAGAAGGGAATAGAATCAATATGATAAAATGAAAAATAATGGGAGAAAAGTCTTTGTAGATAGGGAGGGCGGGAGGGAGAGGTTGAAGGGAGGACAAGGGAATGGGGAAAAAGTAAGAACCAAGATTGATTATGTAAATGAATGTCCAAAAATGAATGTCATTCTATTTTATACATTAAATGTACCAATACAAATAATTTTTAAAAAGAAATAGAAATAGCAAATAAACATATAAAAAATGTTCAATATCACTGGTCATTTGAAAGATGCAAATGAAAACAATGCTGAGATTTTATCTCACCCTAGGAGGAATGGCTGCTATCACGAAGTCAACCAATAACAACAAATGCTGGTGGGGTGTGGGGAAAGAAGAACACTGCTCCACTGTGGTGGGAGTGCAGACGGGTGCAACCACTGTGGAAATCAGTATGGAGATACCTCAAAGAACTAAGATTGGAGGTCCCATTTGATCCAGCTATTCCCCTGCTGGGAATCTTCAACAAAGAATTAAAGGAATCATACCACAGTGATATAGGTGCACTCATGTATATAGCAGCACAAATTGTAATAGCTAAAACTCTGAAACAGACCAATTGCCAATCAATTGGAGACTGGATAAAGAAAACGTGTGTTTTTTTAAAAAAATAAAATGGAGCACTACATGGCCATAAAAAATGAGAAATTAGACATTTATAGCTAAATGGATGCACTTTGAGGCCATACTCTTAAGAAAGTAAATAAGAAGTGTAAATAAGAAGTAAAAGGTATAATAGATAATGTGAAACAGGAAAAAGGGGGTAAAGGAGAAGGGGAAATGGATGGGATAGGGGAAAGGAAATAACATGAGAAAATAAAAAAATGGAAACAGGGAGGGATGGAGGGGTTGAATGGAACATAGTGGAATGGGGAAAAAATAAGAGCCAAGATAAATTATGTAAAGGTGCAAATTTCCAGTGATGAATGTCATATTGTATATTTTAAATGTAACAATACAATTAATTACAAAAAAATAAAAGAGGATCTTTTGCTATGGAGCATGATAATATCTCCAGGCTTGTGTGTTCTCACTCAAAACAGAATCTACCCCACTTTTAGTAGGACAAACTACAGCAAATCTAAAGAGAAAGTTCAGATGGTGAGATGTTTGCAACTATGACATCTGAGTGATAAAGTGGTCGAGACATGAAATGTGGTATCACATTTGAGAGTGAGGAGAAGACTTGTTAAAAGACGGGAAATCAGCAATTGGACTGGAGAAGTGGACAGGAATCTGCTCAAGGTGGGCCTCCAAAGAGATGCTGAGGACTCTGGACTTGATCTTAAGCACAGTGGAATCTATTTGCATTTTGCTCCCAAGGCTCTTGCCTGCTTCCTTTCTGCTATGGCTTTTGCATGGTTTGAGTGTGTCCACCAAAGATTCCTGTGTTGAAAGTGTGGTTCCCAGTGTGGTGATGTGGAGATGGTGGGCCTTTAAGTAGTGGAAACTTCAGGGAGCTGATTAGGTCATAGGAGACTTTGCCCTGGAAAGGGACTAAGGGAGCTCTTTAGAGATCCGTCTCCCTCTGGCTTCCTATTTCTCCCCTGCCTCCTCTCTCCTCTCTTTCTCCCCCGCAAACCCCCCCACTCAGTTCTGTCTTCTTCCTTTCCAGATTCTGAGTCCATTCCCAGGCGAAGACATGCAAACCTCTACCATCCTCATTCCTCATCACTCTCCTTAGCAAAACAAATCCTTGGTGTGTCTTTTCTTGTACTCCTCCAACTGAAAAAACAAAAACTTGTCATTGTTTTTCTTATTATGAAATATTATATTATAATGGGAAAAAGAGAAAGAGGCTAAATACATTTTAGGTGCCCATTACATGGAGGAGATATTCTCATTTAATACTCAATTTAGTATGTGTCTTATTCAACCAGGCAATATGGCAACTTACTTAAAGGCATGACCCATTTCTTTAGGGAATGAAACAATGTTGTTTGACCCCAGAATTATGGCTTATAAAGTACTGTCTACATATTTTAATTTGTAGATGTCAATAAATTGGAACTATGAAGAAGTATTTAAATATAGGTAAATAGAAGACCTAGGGTGCTACATGCACCTGGCTCCTTCCTACTTGTTGATTGGCCCTACACACCTTGTCCCTGTAAGCATCTGCATTTTTGAGCTTATTTTGTGAGTGTGTCTGTTGTCACTTCTTGTGGTGCTGATAGAAGATGTGTAATAGATATTCTACAATTCCCCATGGGTTAGAATGAAAAGAATAAATCATACAGGAAGCCTTGTTGTTCGATATCTGCCTCTACTGCCTCTCTTTCTTTCCTGCTGTGGACTGCTATATCCTTTCTAGATCCTGAGGGTTTTCTCTTGGCCTAGGTTGTCCCAATGTTCTGACACACCAGTGGTCATAAAGTCAGGAGAAATATTTGAGCAACATTCAAAATTATCTCAGCATATTTTATCAATAAGCCATGGGAAAAGACTCTCAATTGCTGGGTTGTTATAAACCAAATCTGTATTAGCATGAACAGCCAGAGCTTTGAAGTCCTCAAGATTGATTAACACTCTGTTAAACCATTGAGTATGGGTCCCCTTTAAAGAGAAAAGGTCAGATTTTTTTCAGTCAAGTCAAAGGTGGGGAGCAGAGAAGCAAATGATATTATAGAACATTCATTCCACATTTTCCAGTCTGCCTAATGATAAGTTTCTTCAATAAGAACAATTTGTAACTTGAATAATCAAATATGATTTAATTTTTAGGCCATTGTAACCCTTTTATATAACTAATTTTAAGAATTAAGGGGCCAGGGATTTAGCTCAGTGGTTCCGGTGCCTGCCTTGCAAACACAAGGACCCGAGTTCGATCTCTGGTACCACACACACACACACACACACACACACACACACAAATTAAAAATGCAAAGTTCATTGTGACACTATCTGTCCAGACATATTTGCTGTAGAAAATATGGTATTTAAAACCATATAGCTCTGGGCCAGGGATTTAACCGAGGACCCACCTTTGATCCCTGGTACCAACAAACAAACAAACAAACAAACATCCCCCCCCCAGTTATATCGCTCCTTTTCTAATGAAAGTGATGATTCCCGGGTAAAGAGAGAATTCTGAGCCTAGGATGGAGACCATTATGTCAGGGTGGAGAAACTAAGTATATAAGGGTGATTGAAAAATATGGTGAATGCTTAAATTTTTGAAAGCTCATTACAATAAAAGATACATTGCTGGGCCAGGGATTTAGCTTAGTGGTGCCACCACCTGCCTCACAAGCTCAAGGTCCTGAGTTTGATCCCTGGTACAAAAAAAAAGATACATTGCCAAGAAGGATGGAATATGTGTGTTCAAAGCAAGAGGAAATGTGTTCAATATTTTGAAGGATATTAATGATAATGTCTTTTAGTGTAATACATTTTTTAATTTAAATATTCACCATATGTTCTGATCATACCTTATTGATCAAACATTTATGGCAATTTCTGTCAAATAAAAACATTAGTGTTTCCTTATCCATCTTATTTATAGTGTCTGGAGCCATGTCTTCTGGCTTTTCCCCAAAGACAAAATGATTGTGAAAAGCACATGTTTTGAATTGATTCAAAATATTGAGAAATGATAAAGCAATTAAAGACAATTACATACAAGACTTTCAGAACTGCTTCAGAAAGTTGCAAGAGCAATGGCAAAAGTATGTTCAAAGTGAAGGAGAGGTCTTTTGAGTGGGATTCATGGCAATGTGTCTTTTATCATAATACATTGAAAAAAATTTTTAACTTTCACAGTAGTTTTTTACCTCACCATGTATATGTTCAGTTATCCTTGGAGAGATGTTGATTTCATTGCTTTTTACATCTACCTCTCTCTTATTTACTTCATGTTTATTTTATTTCTTTTCTTACTCTCTTTCTTTTAAATTCAATTGACTTGTAATGAGTTCAGTCTCTCCTCTAAAAGATTTTGAAGATGGACTGTGCCTTGTTTTTTCCTTGTAGCACCATTAGTGCCTGACATAGTATCATACATGTATTAAGTGCTTTAAAATGCTCCTTGATATTTACACATGTGTGGTCCTATTTATTTCACTTAAGAGTATGGCCTTGGGCCGGGGATTTAGCTCAGTTGTTCCACCACCTGCCTCGAAAGCACAAACACAAGGTCCCAAGTTCAATCCCTGGTACAAAAGAAAAGTAAAGTAAAGAAACTAAAGAGTATGGCCTCAATGTGCATCAACTTAGCTATAAATGTCTCTAGTTTCTCATTCTTTATAGTTGAGTAGTACTCCATTTTATAATACCACATAGTTTCTCTGGTGTGAAACTAACAGTGAAAATAAGGATCAAAATGTATAATTGATATTGTGCAATATGAAGAAAAGGTCTAAAGGAGTCAGGGAAGTGGAAGGGATAGGGGAAAGGAAAGAAGGGGAAAAAATGAGAAAAGGAAAAGCATGGAAACAAAGTCTTTGTAAATAGGGAAGGGTGGATGGGGTAAAGGGAGAGCAGGGGAATGAGGAAATATAAGAACCAAGATAAGTCATGTAAAGGTACAAGATCCTAATGATGAATGTAACTGTACTGTACACCTAAAAAGTATCAATAAACTCAATGAGAAAAATAAAATACTCCTTGAGTGAATGAAAATATTTCCCTGTTGAGTGGAAACTGAATCACTTTATATCACTCTGTCTTCTTGTGCTGTTATTTTTCAATGCTTACCACTTGCTATGGCATGGATAGAGTTTGAGAGTGTTGCCTTACACTGGAATAAATCTCCAATGTGAATTATTATTTTTTGTTTTGTTTTTTGAGACAGGGTCTCACTATGTAGTTGAGACTGACCTGGAACTCACTGTGTAGCCCAGACTGGTCTCAAACTTATAGTGATCCTCCTGCCTCAGCCTTCCAAGTGCTAGGATTGGGGTACACCACCATGCCTTGCCTTCCAATGTGAATTAGTAATGGTAGAAACTTAAACTAACTGTGGTATTAGAAGTAGGGTTTGACACTATGGAAATCAATATGGAGATACCTCAAAGAGCTGGGACTAGAGGTTCCATTTGACCAAGCCATCCCTCTGCTGGTCATCTTTCCAAAAGAATTGAAAGAATCATATCACAGTGATGTATGCGCACCCATGTTTATAGCGGCACAGTTTGTAATAGCTAAAACTTGGAAACAGTCCATTTGCTCATCAGTTGGAAACTGGATAAAGAAGATGTGGTTTTTCCATAAAATGGAATATTACTCAGCCATAAAGAATGAGAAATTAGATTCATTCATAGGAAAATGGATACATATTGAGGATATACTCCTAAGTGAAATAAATAAGTCACACGTGTAAATACTGAATAGTTTCTCAGGTGTGAATAAACTGTAATAGTACATAAGATCCTAATGAGATAACTGACATTGTGAAATGGGAAGAAAAGGCCTAAAGGTGTAGGGAAGGTGGGATGGGTAGGGGAAAGGTAATAAGGGAAAAGAAAAAAATGTGAGAAAATGAAAAGATGGAAATAAAGTGTTTGTAAATGGGAAGGGGACAAGGGGGTGAAGGGAGGGCAGGAACAAGGGGAAAAAATGAGAACCAAGACCTGTCATGTAGAGGTACAAGATCCCAACAATGAATGTAACTGTACTGTATCCCTAAAATGTACCAATAAACTCAATTAAAAAAAAAGAAGTAGGGTTTGGGGAGGTGATTAGGATTAAAGTCTTTAGGGTGGGGGCCTCATAATTCAATCCTAGTGGCTTTATAAGAGAGAAAACCAGAAGAGAAACACAAATGTGTGAGCTCCCTGTCCCTTGCCATGTGATTCTCTGAATAGTCTTGGGACTCTGCCTGAAAGAAGCCATCACTAGATGCAGCTCTTCAATATTATACCTCCAGAATGGTAAGCCAAAATAAACCTTTTTTCTCTATAAAGTTACTCAGTCTATGATATTCAGTTATCCTCAGCCTCAAGTGGGCCAATGAATCACATCAACTTTGAGAGAGGCTGAGTAGAGTGGGGACATTGGAAGGAAGAAGCCAGAATCAGCTCTGCTCCCAGTTTTTTTCCACTTCAAGTCCTGCCCCTTTTATGGTAAATCAGGGTGACTTATAAAGAAGATCCATTTTCTCAAGGCAGTAGTTTTGGCAGATTTCTCTTTGGGGGCATGTGTGAGCATTGTTGTAGTATTATTGCCTTGCATGTGTGTAGGCTCCCTGGAAGAGCCTACCTGCTGGAGACCAGGCCCCTGACCAGTCAAGCAGCTTAGATGGACATTGTCAAATGCCCTCACACCATACCTCAAGCCAATCCACCAGTATTTCATCCTTAATGTTACAAAGATGAGCACACTGTATGTACCCCTCAACTTGCTTGTTGCCTTTCATTTCCAAGCAACTTACAGTTATCCACTTCTTTCTATTTTGATACAAACATACTACACAATTCATAGATGGTTAAATCCATGAATGCGGAACCCCCAGATATGGAGGGCCAGTTGTATTTCTCTAGGTGGTCTAAGAGGGCCTGCAGAGACTGGAAGGGAGAGCTTTTCAGCAATAACTGAGTGCAGATCTCTCTGCCAGAGAGCACTGTCTAGCAGCCTTCAGGAAGACTGTCTGTGTGGTGGGCTCACAATAGAAGCCTGTTTGTCAGGTGCTGAGGCTGAATGATTTTTAGTCCACAGAATGTTAACAGTTTTTAGCCAACATTGTTTTAAGCGTCCATAGTTGATGTGTCTTCTTTCTATAACAACAATTCCTTTTATGTATAGCTTGTCCTGTAGCACGACCACAGTGGGCTGGGCTTCATGACAGATGCCCTCTTAAAAAGGCTGTGATGCAAACTCCTTCTCAGCTCTTTCTTTGATCCATCATGTCTTTCCAGCTCCTGCAAGAACTTGAGTTAGAGACCTCAAAGCTTTATTATTCTTTAGAGAATTTGGAGAAAATGCCACCGTAAAATGAGATGGGACTATGACATTGGAGAGCTCTTTATGTATGGCTGGATCTTTGCAATGATAATGTATTGCTTGTATAAAATTCATGTACACAAGGCAAAAAATAATCACACCCCTGACCCTTATGTTCTAATTTTACATCATTTTAAACAGCACTATAGGGGTCACCCATCTTTGTATATAGTATATGTGTAAGCAATTTTTATAAAAGTTAATCATAATTTTTATAGAAATAATTTCTGGAAGTGGATTTATTGGGAGCCAAAGGGTATGAATATTTAAATTTTTGATACATATAGCCAAGTCATGCTCTTAAAAGATTATACTGATTTGCACTTCCAACAACAGATTAAGAAAGTGTCTTTTTTTCTGTTTCTGTGCTTACTCTGAGCACTAGCTATCTGTCTGATGTGCTAGTGACTTTTTAGTTCTCCTCTGCTTCAGAGGAAGCTGGGGAGGAGGAGAGAGGAAGGTGGGATGTAGGAAAAGTTGGTGTACGTAGAAAGGAAGTCAAGATGTCATGCTTTGCTAGGCCTCACAGAGAAGAAATGGGCAGAGGTATTTCATTTTTCTTTTATAAATGTTATAAGCTTACTGTTCAATCTGGAATATTTTACTGGCTGATGATTGTTTCTTTTAAACACTTCTGGAAAGGTTGTCAGAATATAGGAAATTGTTTCCTGGAAAAAAATTGTCTTTGGTTATTCATAAATATTGCAAGAATATCATCATACACATGAGGAACAAAATTTTGTTTCAAGGTATTTTCGCAGAGATAAGCCTAGGTAATATTTATAAGAGCCCTGCTGATATGTTTCTCCATTTTCATTGATCCTCCTGAAGCACAGGAAATACGTGTGATTACCCTAAATACTTCAGTCAAAGGAATAGACTTAAATCTCTGTCTTTTGACAGTTAGCCCAGTTCTCTTTGTGTGGGGTCTGCACATTTACATAAACTACCCTGAGTCAAATATGGTGCACATAAACATATCTGTGATTTTTTTTCTTGCTAAATCTTTCCTAACATGAAGACTTCAACATATTATTTGGTTGTGCAGGTACTACATTATGGCACTGAGAAGGAGAAAACGATTACTAACATCATCTGTATGTACACTTGACTCAAGTCAGATCACATTCCAAAGGATGTAGCCTTGGAGTGACCACTGCTGTGAAAAGAATGAATGGATGTACTCCTCAGAGGCAAGGGCTTCTCATTCTGCAGCCTGCTCTTCAAAATAAAAACAAAACTCAAAAAGCCTTCAATGTTCTCAAGGAAAACATTATTTTACTCACCTTTGCTTTGCTAATGCCAGGCAGGGGACCTGGTGCATAGGAGCATAAATGCCTGACATATAATTGCACAAATAGCAGACTCATATTTAGAAGCAAAAGGCAGCTGGGCGTAGTGGCACACTCCTGTAATCTCAGCACTCAGGAGGCTGAGGCGGGAGGATTGCTGGGAGTTCGAGACCAGCCTGAGCTACATAGTGAGTTCCAGATCAGTCTCAACTACATAGTGTGACCCTGTCTCAAAAAAACAAAACAAAACAAATAAATAAATAAATAAAAGCAAAAGGTAATAACTTCTTTTGAGTTGCTGAAGAATGAAGACAATTGTAGAAAGGTTCTTGCCTGTGTGCACAGTATCTGCACTTTCTGAAAGTCATGGAAGTAAAATAATTACCTTGACTTCAAAGTCCAGATTTCTACAAAAGTCTATTCAAGGCAATTTAAGCTTTCTCTGATCCTCTTGTCATAATTGCTCCAGCCTGGGTCCACTGTATAGTCTCCCCTGCTTCCGGGTACCAAGGTTTGTATCAGTTACCTGTTGCTGCCAAAGAGTTTTATCAGAAACTCAACAACTGACAACATTTGTTAACTCAGTCTCTGTTAGCCAGGACTTCAGACACAGCCAGCTCAATGTACCTGACTCAGAGTTTCACAAAGGCTACAGCTATGTTGCCTGGGACTTGAAGAAAATCCACTTCCAGACTCATTCGTGTGGGTATCAGCAAGCTTTAGACCTCTGCTCGGCAGCCCAGCACATCAGTTCCTTTGCATATGGGCCTCTCCACAGAGCAGCTCCTGCAACTTGTCAGCTGGCCTCCTTCTGTCAAGAGTGACAGAGTGAGGAAGTGTGCTCAAGACAGAAGTTTCAGCCTTTTGTAACCTAATCTTGAAGTAACATACCATCACTTCTGATGTAAGTCACCAAAGCCATCCATATCAAGGGGAAGATACTGGAAGGCAAAACTACAAATTAAAGATATTTTCATAACAAAAAATTAGAGAATAACATAAGTTAATATACTGTTGGCCCGGCATTTAGATCAGTGGTTCTGCTGCCTGCCTCGCAAGCACAAAGTCCTGAGTTTGATCCCTGGTACAAACAAACAAACAAACAAAAAAACACTGTGTAACATAATCTTAAAAGAATGGCCAAAATGTTAGAGTAAAAGTCACAATAAGAAAGACTCTTTTACAAAGGAAAAAATAATAACACAAAATTTTCTCTTCCAAAGACCTTAACTGGCTTTTGTTTGTGATTCTAGGATCAGGCGACACCTCATAGAATGATTCCGATGAGCTGGGCAGAGGAATTTGGCTTTTTGGACAGAAAATAATTATGCAAAACAAAAAAAAGCATGTTTTTCCTTATACCAGTGGGATTTAAACAGAGGGAACTTCCTTATTATTTCTACTCATCCAGTGGGCCCTTTGAGATTTATGGCTATGAATCTCCTAGAATTTTGTGTTGTTGTTTTGTTTTGTTTTTTAAAACTGGCCCATTTCAGTGTTCCGTTTGATTACCTGGCACCTAACATGAGCGGCCCCTTGCTGGTTTGATCCTCCCTGCTATGTGTAGTGAAAGAAACTTGTCCCAAAAGTGGTCTCCTGTGCATTTTATTTAGTAACAGGATTATACAAAGACCTCAATAATAGATGGTAGGGATCACTGAGGAGCATCTCTCACATGTGCCCGATCGCACATACCTTCCATTTTTTCCTTTCTTTCTTTCTTTCTTTCTTTCTTTCTTTCTTTCTTTCTTTCTTTCTTTCTTTCTTTCTTTCTTCCTTCCTTCCTTCCTTCCTTCCTTCCTTCCTTCCTTCCTTCCTTCCTTCCT
>NW_022900928.1:43861398-43883775 GCF_012274545.1 Fukomys damarensis | reverse complement strand
CTTCTTCCGCTCCCTTCATTTCTTCCTTTCTTCCTTTCTTTCTTCCTTCCTTTCTTTCTTTCTTTCTTTCTTTCTTTCTTTCTTTCTTTCTTTCTTTCTTTCCCCTCTCCTTTTCTTATTGTCTGCAGAACTTATTGAGTCTACAGTGGCTCAAGAGCTACAGCAGGAACTGGAAACACAAAGCCTACAAATACAGGTTTGTAGTGTGTCAGACAAGAAAGGTCCAATAAAATAACTATTTTCCAAGATTCATTTACTCATCATTTTGACCACTTCCATGGGTTTTTTTTGTGTGTTTTCCTTTAAATCACGTTACCTTTAAAATATGGCCTGCATTGGACTCCCAAATTTAGGGAAACTTTCTTTCTGTTTTCAGAAAAGGTGCTGTGTTTGATGGTGGACTTTTTATATGCCTTTGATAACCTCATCAGTTTATTGTACAAAAAAAAATCCTGATTAAACTGGATAATGATCCTGATGAAATCCAGCAAAGCACACACAAAATTCTTTCCATCTAATGACATAAATCATGGATGTGTAAGTTATATCCCTAAAATAGGAGAAAATACAAGTTATATACCTAAAATAAATGAAATAAAATGTGGCCTCATCTTAAACTAATTGTTCTTGAGTTTGGCTACTCACTGGCATCACTGAAGGAGGCTATTTAACCTGCAGTATCTACTGCCTCATGCATGTCTTGCCAACCACTCATACTCACTCCAAATGGTCACCAGTGAGGAGGTGACAGCTTGCCTACCAGGAGACCCACTGTTCTGCCCTTTGGAGACAGGCCCTAGCCTCTCCCCGTTATTATTCCTCTGTTCCACTTTCCATAGGGTTCTTGCCTTTACCCCTCCTGGATATTTGCTTACGAACTTGCAAAATAATCTTGCTTCAGTGAGGCACAGATCTCACAAAAAAAAGAAACTCGTTTTCTTTATTAAAAAAAAAAAAAGTATTAATGTAGGCACGCATGACCCCCAGTGGTAGAGAATGGAAAATGCAACCAATGCAAAGAAAAAGGCAGCATAGCTCTTCTGCGCTAGGGAGCTCTCTACACTATAGTGCTAAACAGTGTCTACACACACACGCACACACACACCAATAAGACACCCTCACCTCTCAGCCCCTGTCCTGAGCAGTTCTAATCACAGCTAAGGCAGGAAGCAATTGGCAACTTCACCAGCACAAAAGCACCCAGAAATGGAAGTGCCCTGTGTATCTTCATTTGCCATTGTCCTTTTAGATTGTAAGCATTGCGTATGACCACCATACACTGAGGTCACATCCATTCCTACCTAACCACCACCCTAGTGGTTTAAAAGCTCAGCCTGAGAGTACCCACCTATTTCAGGCTCTGGGCTAATGCTGGGTGGGAAGGGAGCCAAAAGTCAATCGGATGGCCATTGTGTCCAGGTCATTCTGTCTAGATGTACTGTCCTTTTCTTATTCTGCCAGGGCCAAGAGGTGAGAGGTTAATTCATTCATTTAACAAACATTAAGTGAATACCTGTTGTATGCCTTACAGGGTTTTAAGTGATTCACAAAAAGATCCTGCTCTTAGGATGTTTACATTCTCAGATACCGAGCAGCACATTTTTGTCTTTGCTTATGCCTTGGGCCCCAGACCTTGCCAGGATGAAAAAATCTTACTGACCATCCAATTCTTTTCTTTTGCAAGTGGGGTTTCTGAGGTTCATATGTATATGTATATTGATAAGTATATGTACATGTGAAATTGTAGTTCATAAATATGTAATATTACTGTGTATCAATTAAATGGTAACTGAACATACATGCAACATATATAATGATCACATCAGGGTGATTGGCATATCTCTCACCTCAGACATTGCAATAATTTGGTTATCAACTTGACTAGATTAAAGGCTGTCTAGAAAATTGTACTGAAAATTGATACCAGGCCTGACAGCTTGGCTTGGAGAAGCCTTTGGAGTTAGTTTACAGGAGATATTTTTAAATGTTTGGAGAAATAAGGTAGAAAAAGCCTACAATACCTAGTGGGCTCTGAATAGTGGAATATTGTATAGGATAGTAAAGGCTTGGCTGGGGAAGTTTCAGATGGAAATGGGAATTGTATTGGGAACTGGTCTAGAGGCTACTCCTGTTATACTGTGGCAAAGAATTTGGCTGTATTTTGTCTATGCCCTGAGACTTTATGGGAGGCCAGGCTTAAAGTTGATGTAGGAGTTTATCTGATAGAGGTATAGCGGACAGAAATGAGCGGCTGGGAAGGGGGGGGGTCCCCAGGAAGCCCAGTGAGTAGAGTGAACTTTTTCACCCTGGAGACAAAGAAACTTTCCTTTTCATTCATATGCAAGTGAAAGGCAGGAGAAGCCCTAAAGGCGGGAAGCATGGGAAAGTTAAGGAGACCCAGACAAAGAAACTCTCCTCTTCATTCATACATATGCAAAAAGAAGAGGGAGGGAGGCGTGGGAAAATAAAGAGAAGGAGAGGAAGAAGCAGGGTTATTCTGCATTCTTTTGTGAGTGACCCAGCCCTCTCTTTGGGGTCATCTTTCCTATGCAGCAATAAACTATATTTTCTGTAAACTAAGACTTTTCTCGAGCATGCTCTTTTACTACTCTAACTTGGTAAATCTCCTCTGCAGCTGCCACAAGCAGGAAAGGTCGATTACAGAGGAAGTTTCAAGCCAGCAAAGCACCCAGGCTATGGCATAGGTATAACTGGATAGCCACATTAACAGTCACAATCAGAAACAAAGAGGATCAAAACAAATATTTGAAAATCTAGAAAATGGGTGTCGTTTCCACCGAGTGGGTTGTAGTTGTTAATGCTAATAAAAAGAAGTCAAGTTGTCTGCACAAGGACAGTAGGAAGGAGGCCTTGAGGGCATCTCAGGAATCTGGAAGCTGCCCAGACCTTTCATCAAAAGCTTAAATGTATAGAAATGCAAACTTGTTGCAAAAGGAAAAAGCTCTGTGGTGTCCTCCTTGTCCAGGACCTTCTAGAGCTGTGGTGGTGACCTATGGCATGTGTGTAATTCGTTTTTTCTTTTAAGACAAAAGATGTTTAGTTAGTGAGTTGTTTTCTCTAAACTAAAACCTCAGTATTCGGGTTTAATCGCAGTGTTGGCCCCACAAATAAGTGGGTTTTATGTTGCAGTTTAGGTACTCATCTCTAAAAGGCTCACCATCACTGTCCTAGAGAATCACTTCCCTGAGAGTCCTTTCCCTCTGTTCAGCTAGCAGCAGAAGGACTAGAGACCATTGAAATGATTCGAGAAGGCCCAGGTACAACTTGTACTGGTAGCAGAGCTCGATGTTATTTACGTGATGCTAGGTTTGTAGCCACACAGAACTGGGGTCGTATTGACTTGCACTGAGATTTCAGAGGAAAACCTGGAAGGACAGGCAGGGTGTTGCTACACTACAGTCCTTTCACGTAGCCCTCAATGAGGCAATGAAACACGCCATGAGAGTGAAGCTAAAACCTTAATGGATACTTCAGGAAGGTAGAGGAGCCAGCAGCGAGCAATGTCTGCCAAAGGATGCTGTCGACAGCACGCAGAGCCAACCCGAGAGGGTAGCCACGTGGCAGCCACTTCAGGAAAACAGGGGTGGGGCGGCCCAAGTCTACCCACTGGCACAATGTGCCCTGGGGATGCTGGACTTGTAGAATAGGATTTAATGTTTGTCTTGTTCGGTTAATTTTACCTTGGACTGCATCCTCCTTCTATTCCTTTGTTCCTTCCTTTTAGAATATTTCCCTGTCTATTGGATATATATATATATATATAGTCTCCTAGGAGATTTGGACTTTGACTTTTGAGCAACGATGAAACAGTTAAGACTTTGGAACTTTGGGGATAGAAAAAAATGCATTTTACACTGGACATGGATGTTTGGGTGGTACTGGCAGAATGCTGCAGTTTGCATCTAGAATGTGCCGCAGAGGCCCCTATGTTAGAGGCAACCATAGTACAGTCAGAAAGGAAGGTGCTGAGAGAGTCACTCCCTTCACTTGAATTGTAAATAGCATGCTACTGCTATTCCTGTTTCCATTATCCTGAGAGAAAAAATAATAATATAACAAAAGCCCAGGAGATTGCCACGCCCTATCCACCAGTGAGAGATTCTTTGGGAGGCACCCAGAGCAGAGGTGTCCAGCCTTTAAATTCTGAAAGCTCGGGTTATCAAGATCTTTTCTTTTCCCCCTTTTTCCTGTTGCTGCTGCTACCTTTCCTGTGATCTTCAGTACACAGTAGCTACTTGCTTCTTACTGCTTACTACTGGGTATAAGTTTGACAATTCTTTCTTCATGGGAAAGAAGAACCTGAGCTGCTATCGGCCCATTTGACTGTAACAAACCAGTTACAATATAACTGGAATGGCAAAACGGAATTTTACAATTAGATGCTTCTTTTCTCAATTTTGAAACAAGTGACTTCTTCAAACTTCTGCAGGCCTGGGACATAAACTGCCACCCTCAATTCTCTTCAGCCCAGATATATAGAATATGCAATAGCAGCACCAGGAGGCCAAGATCCAGTTTCATTTCAGTGGGAGAGGGCAGAAGAATTAGGGTCCAGGAAGGGATGAAACAAGCTTTGAATAAAACCTTTTTCGTTTTTACCAAAGTAAATGGCCTCTTATTGATTTGAACAGTGCTGACCAAATGACCAAATGATAGAAGTTACTCTTTTATTCCAACTGCATCCATCAGTTTTCTTGTCTGTAAAAACAGCACAAAGGTCTGAGCCAGCAGCACTGAGAACTGTGGTACCACGTTTGGTACAGTATTTTGCAAACTACCAAACATTTTTCCGCGTTATGCTATTTTGATGGGGCTTCTTGGTGTGGTAGAGAGCAGGCTTTGGAAGAAAACCCTGGTTTATGCCCAGCTGTGCCACAGAATAGCTCTGTGGTCTTGGGAAGAGTAGCTTAACCTTTATAAAAAGAGGTGTCACAATGATGTCACAAGTTGCTGTAAGAACTTAAAATTAACATGTATGTATTAACATGTATGTGTCACAGCCTTAATAAGTGGCTCTAGTGCATGCTGATAGTTTCATAGGTAATAAAAATACCAACTCTGCAGATAGTCAGGCTTAAGTTTTACTAGCTAAGGGGCTTTGAGCAAATTAGTTAACATCTTTGTTTCTCAGTTTTCTGTCAAATAAAGATAAAAATAATACTCTCTCAGAGAGTTGTGAAGATATAGTGAGTTAGTATAAGACACAGTAACAATAGTGGCTGATGTATAGATTATTTAGATTTTCGTGTAAGACTTAAATGAACTAAAGTGACTCCTTGCTAAAAGGCCAGAGACTGTGCTTCTTCATATGCTAATTGCTACCTTGGTTAACAGCCCGCCCAGGGGCAAATGGTATGACAAAAGACGACCATAGAACATTTCCTGCATAAGATAAGCAGTGTGTTTGGAATCTTGTCCTCTAGTAGTTCTGTGAATGCCCTGACTTTTTGTTTAGAAAAACCCTATAAAAAGGACCTCAGCCACTGAGCAGTTTCCTCTCTGAGCTACCTGGCTCCTGGAGTGCCGTCTGTTTACCATCTAGCGTGGTAAACAGCCCGCAGGGGCAAATGGTATGACAAAAGACGACCATAGAACATTTCCTGCATAAGATAAGCAGTGTGTTTGGAATCTTGTCCTCTAGTAGTTCTGTGAATGCCCTGACTTTTTGTTTAGAAAAACCCTATAAAAAGGACCTCAGCCACTGAGCAGTTTCCTCTCTGAGCTACCTGGCTCCTGGAGTGCCGTCTGTTTACCATCTAGCGTGGTGTGTTCCTTCCTGGGTGACTCTCGTTCCTCCATCAGCTCCCGGAGCCTCGCTGAGCTATAGGTCCCAGCATCGTGGAGGCCCTTTTTTGGCTGTTCACGGCTTTCAGAAGTAAGGCCCTGGGTCTTGCTTCTGGAGCCATCATTGGGCTATAGGACTCGGCATCGTGGAGGCCCTTTCGGCTGTTCACGCTCTGTGGAGTGCAAGTGAGACTTTAGGTCTTACACTAGTAAGTATCTGTATGTGGTTGGCTGGGGTTAGTATTGTCTGCCCCTTTAGAGAAGCAGAGGTTTAGAGAGATTTCCATTCACCAGTGTGATTTCCTTTCCCTAATTAGAAGATCAAGGATTTGAATACAGATTAGTTTATTCCAAATCTCATAGCCTTTTCACCATGCCCCATGTGGCAATGAGGGCTGCACCCATCTTATAGCTCATAGTAATTTATCTTCCACTGAAAACCTTAATTTATCTTCCACTGACTGAAAGCTTAGGGCAGATTCATGGAGGGCAATGTCCGTATAGTGTTCCCAAGTATAAACAGCAAAGATTTCAGGCTAATTACTTCCAATTCATGAAATAATGCATTATTGCTTCCTGGAGAGATTGGAAAATAGACAGGAACTCTGTGTCCCATAACTCTAATGAAATTTCTCTCTAGGACTTTAAGAATTTTTCTATTACTTTAAGATGCTATGAAGATATATCATTATTCTGATAGCTACATGGGTCTAATAGAGTTGTAGAATGCAAAAACTGAGATTGTTTTCTCCAAATGCATAGGAAATTGAGGTCCACAGATCTTAAACCCCTGATCCACACTCCTATGGTTCCTTTAATGCAGTCTATTTAATAACCAGAGACTTCTTTATTTGGTCTCCCCTAAACATGTTCCCCACTGAAGAGGGAAAAATAAACTCTATTTTTCTCTATTACTTAACTTTTGACAATAGAGATGCAGGTTTTCCACATCAAGCAATTTTTCAATTCTTTGTGTATACCCAATGGGATCTCACAACTTAATTCTGACTCCACTGTAGAATTAGTGCTGGCTCCATGGATTAAGGATTCAGTCCTACAAGATATTTCCTACTTCAGATGCCACTTGCAAGCCCTGACTAAGTGACTGTAAATTGCAGGTTTTCATGGCTCCCTCCCACTTGCAAAAATGGCTCATAGACCTTGGGGAAATGCATACATATGCTGACCAGTTCAATACAAAGGATATTACAAAGCTATAACAAAGGGTACTGGTGGACAGCCAGATGAAGAGGTACATAGGGCAAGGTATATCACAAATTGCACGCATTCCTTACTTCTCTGGGAGCACCACCCTCCCCCAACTTCTATGTTTTCAGCATACTGGAAGCCTGATTTCTGAACCCTGTCCTTAGAGGTTTATGAAGGCATCATTAGATAGATGCAATTAAATCAATGGCCATTAATGATCAACTCTAACTTTAGTCCTGTTTATTTCCCTGGAGGTTGGAAGTTCCAGTCCTTTAATTATATGGTTGATTCCTCTGAAAATCAGTCCTTATTGGGAGGCACAGGAGCCCCCACCATAAATCATCTCATTAGCATACAAAAAGACACATCATTTTGGTGATTCTAAGGGTTTTAAGGGGGAAATGAAACTAAAAGTATGTATTTCCTATTATATCATAATATCACCCCTACCTTTTACCTTTTTTATTTTTCCAGGACCAGGGATCAAACTCAGGACCTTGTGCTTGTGAGGCAGGCACAGGGCCACTGAGTTAAACCCCCAGCCCTTCACCCCTACCTTTTAACACTACCACCACTCAACTTCCACCATTCTGGGTTTTTTTTGTTTGTTTGTTTGTTTGAGAGAGGATCTCACCATGTAGTTCAGGTTGGCCTTGAACTCTGCAGTGAAACTCCTACCTCAGCTTCCCAGATGCTGGGATTACAGGCATGTGCCACCACACTGGGCTAATCTCCATCATCTTGTATTCAAAATTTCAAGTCTTTTTTTTCCCTGTAGAGTTCCAAACCCCCCTTCTGCTTTCATTTCATGACCTCTTTCCTACTACAAAAAGTAAACAGAAATCACCAGCGGAAACTTTCACCAGGAGCTTCTACCGATCACAACCATTGTACTGACCTCCTTAACCTTGCTGTTCTTGGAGAGAAGGGTCCTCTTCCCAGTACACTGCCTAGGGTTTCACATTGCCTTGCCTTCCATAGGAAGGGTTCAAAGGGGGATGAAGCTAATAATATGCATTTGTTACACTGTATTGACTTTTTCTTGATCTCTCAAAAATCTCCTACATCTCCCTCTCTACTGGCTTCCTCTAGTCAGCATTTGTACAAACATCTGTTTCTCCCATCTTCAAAACCCAAAAGGGCAACTTTCTTGCTCTCATACATCCCTCCAACTAGTCCTTTAAACCTCTCTTCCCCTTCACATCTGGTTTTCTTCAGGCACTGAGCGGTTCTGCCCAAACTCAGGTCACTGCATTCCTTCACCTCTCACTGATCACAACCCCCACCATTAACCTCCCACCCCCATAACACAGCCAATACAAATATTGACAAGGTCACTCATAAAAGACCAATACATCTTAGCTTCCTTTGTCAAATTATTGTCCTAACTGGTTGTTAAATATTTTTATCCTACAAAATTTTTATTGAAGACTAAGTGTGTGCCTGGAAATCTTCTAGGAGCAGGGAAATGGTGATGGAAAAAAAAGGAAGATAAAAATCTCTGCCCTCATGAAGGTCATGATTTAGCAGGAGAATATGAACGGGATTCAGAGGATGATCAGGGTTGCTTCCCTGAGAAGGTGACAAAGGGCTAAGAAAGAGAGCCATACAACATCAAAGAGCAAAATGTTCCAAGCAGAAGGAATATATAGTGTAAATTCTCTGATGCTAGGATGGCAGAGAAAACAGGCAACAGTGAGATGAAAGAAGTGATGGGGTGTGATAGTTAACAAATTGTATCAACTTGAGCAAGAAGTGCCCAGCTAAATTTCATCAGCATAATTCTGGTTGTGGCTGAGGGGATGTACTGAAGACAGAAGACCCACCCTGGGTGTCAGTAGCACCAACAAGTATGGATGGAATAGAAGGGAAATAAGAAAGGCTCACCTCTGTTTCTTTGGAGGAGCTCCAGTGATTGTCTCCTGGTTTTCAGAGGAGATTCTTCAGCCTTTCATCACAGACCTTTCAGCCTTTTGATACAGACTCTCCAGGACACGACATGAGCTCTAGGCCTTTGACTTGACCGATCCTTCAGATGCCCAACGTGCAGATAGTCCTTTTGCACTTTTCCACACCTGACTCTGTGGGTGGCCATTGTAAGCCCACCTTGTAGATCATTATATATATTTTTATATCTTACATTAAATTTGTTTTTTTTCCTCATTGAGTTTGTTGGTACATTTTAGGTATACAGTACAGTTACATTCATTATTGGAATCTTGTACCTTTACATGACAGGTCTTGGTTCTCATTTTTTCTCCTTGTCCCTGCCCTCCCTTCACCCCCTCCTCCCCTCCCCATTTACAAATACTTTATTTCCATGTTTTCATTTACTCATATTTTTTTATTTTCCCTTATTCGCTCTCCCCTACCCTTCCCACTTTCCGTACACCTTTAGCCCTTTTCTTCCTATTTCACATTGTCAATGAAATTAAATTTGTTTGTCTAGTGAATGCTGAGCGATACAAAGGGAAAGTAGGGTATGGTCCATGGTGAGGACTCTACTTTTTGCTTTGAGTGAGCTGGAAGCTGGTGGAGAGTTTTGAGGTGAGGAGAAACATGATCTGATAAATGTTCCAAAAGGGTGTCTGACTGCTATATGAGGAACAAGGAAGGCAGTGCCTTGGACGGGGTGATGGAAGCCATGGGATCCAGCAGAGCACTGTGGAACCTCAGGCATCATCCAGTGCTGGACTCTCCTTTCTGAAGTGAGACATTGCTCAAAGCAACCCCATTTTCTCTAGTGGCATCAGTTGCCCTGTAGTCATTGGCAAGTACAGCTAACTTATCTCTTCTGAGTCACTCTTGATCTTCCTTTTTATTTTTTCACCACCATCTGAAGCACACCCTGTCTTGTCCCTACCAAACACCCCCAAAACCACATCCAGTTTACAAGACAATGCAAACTCCAAGAAGAGGCTCAGTGAGTGGTACTGCCTTAGACCAAAGCAAGAAGTCTGGTGCCTGGATCCAACTGCTGCCTTCTGTTGTGCTTCTTCTCCTGGGACAAGAGGAATTTCTTGGAGGGACAAAGCCAAGGGGATTTATCTCTCCAAGAGTATGTACTCCTTCTGTGTGCCCAGGATACTGAAATTCTCTTCTCAGTAGAGCTTGGAGCCTCTTTCCTGGAGCTGTACTCATGAAAGTGGATAAGCCATCAGAATGAGCATCTCCAGGCCTCAGGCATGTCCATGGAGTAGTGGGTGAGCTGTACTTACAGCTTGGATAAGCAAGCAAGAACGTCCTACTCCTGTGTGCAAGGATGCAGGCTACAAAAATGAACCTAGGGATTTATGGATATGAGGACCACACTTACCCATGCCAAATTGCCTTTGCAATGAGGGAAAAATAATAATCGGTTAAATATGGAGTTTAGTCAGCAAGATGACTAATACCCTACAGAAATAATTTTGCCCACTTTTTACATTCAATTTCTTTTTATAGGTTTGGGAGAATGCAGAGAAAAGACAAAGAATCTCATGGTAAAGAAAGTTATTGGATTTTCACTTATTGATCATGCCCCTAAGAGTCCTGAATAGAAAGATAAATTTTAGTTCTTTAAAGGTACATTTCTCATATACTATAATCTTTAATTAGTGAGAATTTTTATTTTTTGCAGATGCTGTAGTTTCACCCATGTGAGCTTTCATTGTTAGAATAGAAACATCCAGGGCTGGGGATTCAGCTCAGCGGTTCAGTGGCCTGCTTTGCAAGCTCAAGGACCCGAGTTCTATCCCTGGTACCAAAATAAATAAATACATAAATAAATAAATAAGAATAGAAACATCCAAATTCAACTGCTTAAATAACATATCCCCTTGCTACTCTCAGTGTTTAAGATCACCAGCAGCAGCTCCAGGAATCACTCCCACAGGTGTTCTAAACCAGGTCAGGATGGTAGATTGTGTGAATTAGGGAGGGAGAGAGAAAAAGAGGACTAGACATGTATAGATTCAGGGTTATGATGCCCCCAGAGTATTTGCGCAAATTTTTGATAGGTGTTCAAGTACTCCCTTGTGTGTGTGGAGGGGTTGGGTAGGGCCTTCCTAGAGTTATTTCAATATTCAATTAATATACCCCTATCCCCCAGAACATTCAGAATACATTCAAGGAGTATAGTACAGTTTCAGGCAATGTCCATGTTAATTAAATTTGGGAGTGCATATTTTTGAATAATAAAAGAGATGTTTATTTCAATATTATCCAATGTGGCATTGCTTATAATAGTAAAAATTGGGAAATACTTTTGCATTTGTAACAGGCACTTAAATAATGTCAATTACTTTTTCCTTTTCTACTCAGCCAAATCTATCACTTTCAAATTTGCAGAATTGTATTTCATAGGGTTGTTAGGGAATAAAATGAAATAAAGCATTTATGTGCTCAACAGTTTCCATTTACTCAAAACCACAGTTTATTATACTAGTGTAATATAAAAATTCCTAACACATGTACACATTTAACACATTTGCTGAAACAAAGCAAAGCAAATTTAAAAAATGTTAAAAACCACCTAAATCCAAAAGGATAACCCACTTCCCTCCCAGGCTTCTGTGAATGTGTTTCAAACCAGACTTTTAACTTGGGTTATCCCCAGTGATTCCAAAGAAGTTAACAAAATCCACGTTTTGACAATGCAAATACAGTACAAACAACAAATGTCCTCAGAATGATAACTTCCAGTCCATAAAATAGTTGCCTGAATTCTCAAATAGTCATTCAGAAGTCACAGTTGTTCCACAGAAGTAGACATTTTGAGTTTCCACTCGTGGTGGTTGTCTTTGATATAAGGGGAAGCGATGTAACTCCCAAACCTACTAGATCTCCAAAATGTGAGTTTGAGTTCTCTAAAATAGAAGAATGAATTCTAGGAACAATGGAGATTTAGAGCAGGAAAAATTTATTGAGGGAATGAAAGCTTCTGTCTAAGAGAGACAGAAGGGGAACTGGAAAGTGGGTTGCCTACCCACCCAACTTCTCAAAGATGTTTTATGTAGCAAAAAAGCCATGTGGTGAGGTGGGTACAAACTAGGACAAAACTATAAGATCCAATGGAAAATTACAAGGTGGGCATGAGGTGGGCAAAACCATGACCAATCAATAAGATTACAAATACAGTCACCCAGGTAATATTAATTAAGTGGGGCTCAAATGGGGGAGGAAATCACATAGCAAGGGTACAATGATTTTCAGTAAGGGTGGGGTCAGGGATATTTCTTGGAAAGGCTGGGTTAAGACCTTGCCCCCCCACCTATGTAATAAGTATCTATTTAGAAGATCAATCACTGCTATTTATCCCCAGGGGAAACACAGGGTGTAGTAGTTTCTCTCCTTTTACAATTCTGAACTTCAGTGGACCTGTGATTTAGCTCCGTGGTGCCACCACGCCTGCCTTGCAAGTGCGAGGTCCTGAGTTTGATACCTGGTACAATTCTGGCCTTCAGTAAATGTGTCTTGATGTTGTCTCCTCCTGGGCTGGCCCTGTCTAACTGCCTACAAGATATCTAATTGACTTACCTATCTGCCGTATCTCCACAACCTAATTCTATCTATACTTTGAGAAAGCCACTTTGCTTCTTCCCTCTGGTGGTTTTCTACTTCCCATCTGTTGCCTAGATTGTTCTTCCCTCGTCACACAGCTGGTTTCTTCTCCATCTCCTGTTACAACCTTGAACTTGAAAGTTGTAATTATTTTATCAACTTTGTGGCACCAGCTGATAAAGTAATTGGAGTAGAAAGGACATCGAAAAGGGTTCAATAGCTGACTAGTGACCTTATTTCAAGTTTGAAGGATCCATGTAAAGCTCTTTTGCATAGAGTCTTAGCCTATTTATTACAACTGAAAATATTCAATATTATCTCACAGGCCATTGTGAAATGTCACTTCTACTACAAAGAGGTAGAAATAATGGGACACATTTGCCTTCTAGCAGGAAAGCAATATTGTATGTTAGTAGCCTCAACTGTGAAATGAGGATTGTAATTGTATCTAACTCACAGCTCTATAGGAGGATGAAATAAAGTGGTATTGTACAAGAAAAGTTTTCCAAACTATGTCAGCCATAGAAAATCCTTAATGATTGTTTATAAATAACTAAATATTAGGGGTGACAACTGCAGAGATGTTCTTTGTTGTTTTATGAAGTTATGCTACTGCTTTGATCATGCAACATCAGAATTGGTCAGAGGCGTCCCAGCCAGTACAGGCCCAGGATCACTGTGTGGTTGTATGGGACTCAGATCTTCTCAGTTACAGCCCATCTGGATCCAATAGGATGCTACTTTGTGTGAAAAATGACAATAATAGCTTTAATAAAAAGACTGTATTCCTTTTTTTTTAGCTAACGAAGTGATTTAAGTATCCCAATTAAATTCATAATACATTTTATAAATGATATGCTATCCGGGCTATTCAGAGTCTGGGGTTAAAGAAAAGTTTTGGGACATCTCTTGTGATTGCTAAGTGCCTAAGTAAAATAGGAATATGTCTTGCTTCTTTACAGGAAATAAAAGTACCTGAGGGCTGCTTTTCTGTTTTTCCGGTGTTTTTGCTGAGTGTGGTGGCCCATGAAGATGATCTCAGCTACATGGAGTGATCCTCAAGGTCAAGGTCAGATTGGGAAACAGAGTGAGAGCCTCATCTTGAAAACATAACCCCAAAGAAACCCAGTATATTCAAGACTACTCTTCAGTATGCTAGTTCAGTGAGTAGTTACTAGTGTGCCTCTGAAATGGGTTCCCCAATCAAACACATGTGTGAACTCTAAGATGAGTTTTCTTTCTATAAATCCAATTCCTTTGGAGTCTGAAGTGTAGATTGTACTATTCATACAACTGATAAGGTTATGGCTTTGCTCAGGCTAATGAAGATACACCTCTCTTGAGATTACATTTTTATTGGCTTCTTGAGCACTTAAATGTACAGATTATAAATGAGTTGAGGCTATTTCTCCAGAACATTAACTTCACCAATTACAAGTGAATTTTCCCATTATTTCTTCTTTTCCACAATTTCATTTTCTGAGGGTTTGAAAAATAGTTTTCCCTATGCTAAGGATAGCTTCAAGGCCCCTGCCCAATTTTTTTTCCCTTTTGCTTCTGTTCTTTGGCTCCTATTTTTGCCAAGTCACTTGAATCCCTCGGTGCTTCCCCAGATGCTGTGACCTTTTTTACTTCATCACCTTTCCCTCCTTCCTGACAACACTCATTCTCTGCTTGATTCATCATCAGTTGCTTGAGGCTACTGATGTTTATAAGCTTGGTTAAAATGCTACCCCATCCATTCATTCAGTTGTCAAACATTGGGTATCTGTTTTGAGCTGGGCATTGTTGTAGAATCTCAGGGAAAGAATTAGCAAGTGAATAGGTGGGAAGATCTGGTAAATAATATATGATTAGGCATGTTTACCTTTTAGGGAGAAAATACTCTGTAAATCAGCAGCTACTATACTATTTATAAGTTGGCCTCATGAAAAATGATAAAAGCAGTTCTCACTATAACACAAATCCTGATAATTTGCATTTATATAGCGCATTATTGGCACAACAACTTTTTCCCTTTGAGTAGCTTTATTTAAAATGGCTTTGCTTTAATTATCTCTCACAGAGAAGCTATAAAATGATTGTAAAACAATTTGCAAGTATATGTGTTATTCATAAATGGTGAATAACAGTTAAATTACGAACACAATAAAATGGAATCTGATGTTTCTCAGCATATTTTAGTTATTCACCTGATGTCCAGGTAGCTCTTTTATCCCCTACTTTTTTCTATTTTGCCCCTCTAATTTTTTCTTGTCCTACAATCTCCCCATTAAACTAAATGAAATTATTTCTGCAGTAAACCAAGACATTCACAAAGCATGCACGTGTTCATAGGCTAACAGTGTGGATTCAAATATATAAAGTGCTTTAATTATTATCAAATAAACATTTTAAGCATTTCATTGATCCTTCATGAATGGAATGTCTACTCTGCAAATGAATGAATGGCACCCAGGAAACATCGATGAATGAATCAGTCATAATTCTTGAGCACTGATTACCAGGAAGCTCCTGGTAATATTTATATAATCATGTTTTTCTTCTTCCAGAGGAAACATCTACTTTTTTGCCCTGCAGAGTTAGGTTTAAGGCTTCCAATTGCTACTGTGAGTGTAGTTGTTCTTTGGATTTCTCATGGACCCCATGGTTTTGCTTCCAACGCATTGTCAAGGGCTGGTAGAGGGGCAGGAATGGTAAACAAACTCATACTACAGGTGAACAGCTTGCAATTGCTTATCCAAAATCACAGAGAGATAAAAGAGAGACAGAATCTGACCTCAGATTTCTGGAACTAAGGGAGGGAAAAGTGCTCATAAACATGGAATATATCTAAAATTTGATTTCTTCTATATCATATGCTTCACATTTAAAATATTAAAATTTAAAAAACCTCCTTGTTCCATTGCACCATGAATGAATGGGCAATTCTCTGCTGACACCCTATGTTGACTTCTGAGACCTTCCAATGCAAATCCTGGGACATCCAACTTCCACTGTGGCTGGGGCATCCTTCACCCCACCTGTGCTCCTTCTCTGTTGAATCACAAGAGGAGGAGCCCCTCTGTTACCCTAAGATATTTCTTTGAACAAACACTGGGGCTAGTGCCTGGGTGGCCTCTACACATCCAATCTCCATCCTCTGCTTTGCTGGCCTCTGAACTAACATTCAGAGTCCACTTACTTTTAAATATATACCTCTTGTATGTTCTCTAATCCAAAGTAAGTAAAGACTGGGCACCTTAAAATTAACTCTGTAGTCCTGGAAGAAAGGGATTGTGCTTCCAGAGCACCAGAGCAGAAAAGTAATTGTGCAAATATTACCAGGGGCTTCCTTTGTCGAATGGCTGCTCAGTAGAGGGCCCCACAGGTCTCATAGGTCAGCATTATCCATTGAGGGCTCATGCTCCCATTGTTTGTGTGTATGTCTCTGTCACAAGTTATCTTACTGTGTGTGAGTATGAATGTGTCTCCCTAGATGGCCTGAGATTTCCTAGAGGTGGGGATTCTTCTTTCATAGCTCCTGGCACATCAATTTTTATGAGCTCACATAACTGAATCTGATTTGCCTGCATCTCAGTTTCCACATCTAAGGTGAAAATGCTGTATTAAAATGGTGCCTGGGAGCCTTCTAAAGAGGTAGCAGTCCTGGCTGGGGTAAGAATGTGGTCTTCAGAAAGGGACATATCTTGATTAAAATTCTGGCTCTGTTGCCTCCATTTCACTTCTCTGTGCCATCTGTAAAGTACAGGCCACTGGAGTGGGGTGAGGATTCAGTGACTCATCGAAAGTTCTCAGGAAATACTCACTGAATGAATGAACTTTCTGTTTTAATAAGACTTGACCAGACTTCTCCCACTGTTGTGGCACCCTGAAGTTGTCAAATTCTGGAACATAAAGGAAAGGATCCTCTTTCTTGCTTTCCATTCCCAAAGCAAGGATTTTGCACAGCAAAAAACACTAATTTAAGTCCTCTGTTTCCTCTAGTACTATGACTTTAGCTCCAAAGGTCTAATGTAGGTGAGTCTTGCTCCCCCCACATTGTTGATACAGAAGTAGCAGATATTATGGTCTCTTTTATGCTCTAAGACCCCCATGTCAAAGACGCTTCATAAATTTTTCTTGCAAATAAATAACTCTTTCCTCCTTAGGACTTGATTTCCTGTTTCTGCAGGGGCCCAAATTAAGACTTCCACAGCTAGGTAACCAGAGTCTGTGAATTCAGCTTTCCCTGCTCATTCACACACGTGACGGGGGGACATCAGTCAAATAATTCTGCTGCTTTAAAAACTGCATTTTCTAAATTATGACAGGAAAATCTTGGGTAGTAGATGAATCAGAGAAAAGATATTCCACATACTCACCTCAATCTAATCCATAAGCTAAACTTTCCCGAACAAAATAAAACAAATAAAAAAGGGTTTATACCTACTAGAGACACAAAAGATGTGCCTGCACTGTCAATCTGTTCAAATAGGTCTATTTGCATGGCTTAGACTGCTGTGGATCTTCTCCTTATTACTTGTTCAACTTTTACTTATTCATTTGTTTTTTGGGGTACCAGGGATCGAACTCGGGTCCTTGCTCTTGAGAACCACTGAGCTAAATCCTCGGCCCAAACTTTTATCTTTTTTTAAAAATGAAAAGTAGTCTTATTATTCTTGTAGTTTTACCCTATTTCAAAATTTCTTGGCCCCCAAAGAGCTATGAAAACATTTATTCAAAGAATAACTTTTGTTTTTATCAGGATGATAATAGATAAAGCCAAAAAATTTTCTGAGATATTAATTATTCTCAAGTTAATAGACTTAATCATTTTCAGGCTTTTCCAAGCTTGAGAATCTCCAGAGAAGAGCTTTGGGGAGAAAGATGAGGGCTCAGGCTAAACTGAAAATACGTTTTGAAACTGGGCATAAATTGAGACTGTGAGGAGGAGGCAATGCTGAGGTTTGCTGTTCCTTTTGTCTGTCTATAAGTTCCTGAAGGTTCTTATAATTATGACAGAGAACACGGATCGTTTGGGGGTTGACCTTGTAAGAAATTGATCAACTGCGTAGCTAGATTTCTTGATTTTGGTGTTATAGCAACAAACACTGGACAGACACCCTTGTCCTCATGGAGTACAGTTCCGGAGGTCAGAAGTGTGAATTCAATTGCTAGCAGGGCTCTGCAGTCTCTGGAGGTTTGGAAGGAAAGTACTTCCTACCTCCTCACATTCTTGAAGCCTTGTCACTACCTCCTCCCTAGTAACCATATTGTCACTCCTTTTCTTGTCAAATCTTTCTTTTCTGAGTATTTCATTTTTTAAAATTATTAATACATCTTTGTAGTACATGATACTTACATTCCTTGTCTGGAGTTGGTACATGGCTACAATACACCTTAATTCCTTTTTTCATCCCATTTGCCTATTGTTATGGATGAGTGAGTTTGAACAATAGAGGTATGCCGCACTCTGGGCCAGATTCAAGCCTCTTGGTTATAGCCGGTGGCCAAAAAAGGGGCTAGCGCCCAAAACGTTTCCTGGGCAATGAGAAGCAGTTTGTTTTTGCCTTTTATTTATTTATTTTTTACTTTATTTTTCTGGTACTGGGGATTGAACTTGGAACCTTGTGCTTGTGAGGCAGGTGGTGGCACTGCTGAGCTAAATCCCCAGCCCCTGATTTTTCCTGTTAAATCATGCTTTCACTTAGGGAGGAGGGCTCAGGGGAAAGCAAGTAGAATCTTACAGAAGCAGAACAATGCCAGGTTAGTGGAGGCGTGAAGAAGTTTCGCACGCACTAGGTGAGCTACAAAACATCCTGCAACTGCAGCAAGTTTACCGCCAAGCAGGATGTGGGGGTTTTGGGTGCTTTGTTCAAGCACAGGTACAAAATGGCATTGAGGCACAAGATGGAGTTGGGTTGGCTTTTGCACTGTCTGTCTTCATCTTTAAAATACCCCATCACTAACTCCACATCATTTGGCTTTGTTGCCTGTACGATGATCTCGTGCTCTTGTGCAGACTCAGTGTATGGCTGTAGTGGGTTGTCTGTGTCTAGAAACGTGGGTAAAGGGAGAAATCTAACAGTGTTGCTCACTGATTCACACAGGGCTTTGGTTACTAGTCATCTAGAAGATCAGTTAATTCAAAGGTATGTTTAGTTCCTATAACAATATTGGTGGTCTCATCTACTCTTTTAGGAATTAACACTCTCAGGTTGTTTTTCATTAGAAAAACATCTCTCCCTATATTTATGCAGTTGCCCAACAAGAGCATCCTGAGCATGTAATTTCATTGATTTTGGTCGCTTCTCATTACATTGTGCTTATCATTCTACATTATTTTATTTTGTCCTGTCTGAAGCATATGTTACAGTCATTTCAGATTCATTTGTAATTCTTAATCCTCCTATTTTGAAATTCTTGTGACTTTACATTAATGAATTGTAAGAGCTATTTATAATAAAATGATATGGAATGACCAGGTCCTTTCAAACTTGTAAAGAAAGGGGATATTTCCCTAGCAACAGCCAATTATTCTAAATAGGAAGAGTCATTCTATCAGGAACACTTAACCTGAAGCTTATTTCAATGTTAGAAAACCCCTTAACTTTGATTATTCCTTGCGTTCTGACTCAGTCAAGACTGCACAGACACTATATAAATAGCTCAAGTGTAATAATTCTTAAATGAGAAGAGTTTTGGCTAAAAAAAAAGCTGGAAACCTACAGGTTGAAAAGTATCATCTTGTTTCTTTCATCATTATCATTTGGTTCTTCATTTACTTATTTTGTGTCCCTGGGCAAATTTTGTCTATGTGTAAGCAAATTCCTCATAGTGAGTGGAGTCCCGCAGCACAGGGAGAGGAAGATAGGACAGTAGTATATGTCATTTTTTTATCATTACCATGTGCCAGGCACTGTTCACACAAAATCTCATTTTATTATCACATCAAGCAGGAGGTCAGTTGGTCTTATTCTCGTTCTGTTTTATCTTTGGTACCAGGGATCAAACTTGTGACCTTGCAATGCAGGTGGCAGAACCACTGAGTTAAATCCCTGGCTATCATTTTAAACATAAGGAAACTTCAGCAGAGGAAGCAGGATTTAGATCCAGGTCTATCTAATTCCAAGGTAAAATTGACTTATGTCTTTGTGCTTTTCAAAGGGGCCAAAACTCTGAGTAGCCTTATAATCTCTCTCCCTCTCCCCCTCCCTCTCCCTCTCCTTCCCTCTCTCTTCCTCTCCCTGCGAGCTCTTGTGTGTGTGTGTGTGTGTGTGTGTGTGTGTGTGTGTGTGTCTCTCTCTCTCTCTCTCTCTCTCTCTCTCTCTGAGACAGGGTTTTCTAAGTAGTTCAGGCTGGTCTTGAACTCACTATGTAGCCCAGGCTGGCCTCAAACTTGTAGCAGTCCTCCTGTCTCAGCCTTATGAGTGCTGGGATCATAGGAATGCATTGCTGGCTCTATACTTGCTTTTTAATACTAGAGAATTTCAGAGTTGTATGATGGACATCAACACACTGATAGGAATAATTTCTAGTGTTCCACAGCATAGAAGGGTGACTACAGTTCACAATAAATTATTATATATCTTATCAAGAATTAGAAGAGAGGAATTTGATGCTCCCCAGTAAGCAAAAAAAAAAAGATAAATATTTAAGGAGATAGAAATGCTAATTGTACTGATTTAATCATTACATGCTATGGACACATATTGAATTACCATGGTATACTCCCATAAAGTATGTACAAGTCTGTTTTTCCTTTTCTACTTCAGTTTATTACTACATCTTTGTCATACATAATGTTTACATTCCTGGTGGGAAGTTGGTACGTGTACCTAATACATCTTAATTTCCTTTTTTTAATCTCCCTTTCTCTTCCCTCCTTACCCCTCCATCCATCCCTTGATTCCCTTCCTTGTATATTTGCGGTACATAGTATGTATTGATTTTTAAAAAGTAATAACTGGGGAATTTCTGACCCCATGGGGAAAACGACATGGGTATGCTGCAGGGTCAGGAAGGGACTTAGATTCTAACCCTTTGTAGTTCATAGCAGAGACCTCGATGCATCCCTGTTGGGTACTTAAGCCCAGCTTTGGGGTAAAGCACAAGATTGAGACAAAGGAGCATGCCCCATCCCAACGGCAGCACACTTTCCCTGGCACCTGTGCTCTTCCTCCCTCTCTTCTGGGTCCCTTTTCTAAATACTTTCATCAAGCAGAGGCTGTGCTGCCTGGCTCAGGACCCATCTCCTCCCCCAGGACCCCTGTACTGGCTTCCTGAAGGGCTTCCTGCTCCTGTCTCGGGTGCCTTTGACCTTCCTACCACACAACAAAGAATAAAAAGTTTCTCTCTGAGGGCAATAAAAAGTTATTAAGAAATTTAAAGCCAGGCGTGGTGGCACACACCTGTAATTCGGGTACTCGGGAGGCTGAGGCAGGAGGATCACTGTGACTTTGAGGCCAGCCTGGGCTACATAGTGAGTTCCAGGTCAGTCTGAACTACATAGTGAGACCCTGCCTCAAAAAAACCAAAAACAAACAAACAAACAAAAAGAGAAATTTAAGCAGTGGAAATATACAGTTAGATTTACAGTTTAGAAATATTAAACATAAAGAGTTAATGTTTAGTGATTTTTCCCTCTTTCCTTGTCTCCTTGACCAGCATTTTCTCCCACCCATTCCCTGATCTCCTGGCAAATAGAGTGTGGGATTCCTCTGCCTGGCAAGCAGCTCCTTCTCCTGTGTGCCCCGAAGATGTTCACTTATTTTGAAGACCAGATATAGCTTCTTCTCTCTGAAGATGTCCTCACCTCCCTGCTCCTGAAAGTCTCTTGAATGTGCCTAGTTCATTGGCCTTATTACTGATTCATTACACTGAAAGTTTCTTTGTAGTCATCTACCCTCCGTATCAGAGTGTGAGCCCCTCAAACATAGGGGCAGTGTCCCTCATATTTGTATCCACAGGTCCCAGTCAGAGCCAGCCAAGAAGTGGCTGTTCATAAATGTTAGTGAAGTGAATTAATGAGCTCAACAACTCTATTTTTATGTTCTTTTTTCCCCTAAAAAGTAACTGGATGAAGAAAATGCATTGATTGTGAGGAACACAGAATTGCAGAAGCTTTGGACAATCATTTTCCTCCTTAGACCTTGGATTTGCCTGTAAATGGGGAAAAGAAAGTATTAGAGGTTTCCTAAGAAGCCTCACTTCTCTGACATTTCAAGGGTTCTCAGGTCTTTAGGGGCAAAGATGAAAAATAATGATTCAAGAATGGGAAGTGGCTAGTTCTCCTCAGTAGGAGTGGGATCCCCACACACCCAGCCTACAGGCCTCCCATCATCTTGAGAGAGAAACTACTGGGCTTGGGACACATGAGGACATCACTGGCCTCAGAGAAGGCTCCAAATAGCTGTGGTCAGTCTCACCTCAGTCCAAATAGGGCTCCCTCTGAGGTATCCCAGTCTAGTGAGTTGGAGAAGATCCAATGGGAGCTCAGAAACCTGGAACTTTTCAGGAGAAAAGCTACAACTTTTTGTTTGTTTGTTTGTTTGTTTGTTTGCTTGTTTGAGACAGGGTCTTAGTTTATAGTTCAGGCTGGCTCTGAGGACATTATGTAGCTCAGGTTGGCCTCAAACTCATGAAAATCCTCTGCCTCTGCCTCCCAAGTGCTGGGATTACAGGCGTGAGCCACCAGGCCCGTTAATGTCATTATTTTTTTGGTTTCCAGAGATTGAACTCAGGAGCTTGCGCTTGCAAGACAGGTGGTGGAACCACTGAGCTAAATCCCCAGCCTAACTATGACTATTTCTTAATTGGAGGTCCTCAGCCTCCTGAACA
>NW_022900928.1:43830767-43861316 GCF_012274545.1 Fukomys damarensis | reverse complement strand
ATATATATATATATATCTCCCCCCGGGAATTAAACTCAGGGCCTCAGGCTTGCCAGTGAGAAGCTGTGCCACTGAGCTACATCTCTGGCCAGTTCCTGTACAGTGTAAGCACTCAACCAAGCTCAAATCTCTTGCTTCTCTTCCAGGTGAGTGTGCTAAACCATAGTGGGTAGATACACACTTGCTATTCCATACTTACTACTATCAGAAAGCCTGCATCCCCTCCAAGTTTGCTGAACTGAAGGAAAAGGACCAACACTTGGGCAAGGAACTGGAAGACAACCACTAAGTCTCTGAAGTTGTACAGACAGATGGTTCCTGGCAAGGCCGCATGTGTAGAGACCTCCTTTGAGTACTCTTCTCTAGGTAACTCAAGAATTGCTGTCTCCATTCTATGACTGAGGCACACAAAGGCAGAGGAACATTCCTTTAGAGCCACATCCCAGAGATTTCATTCCTCATTCCTTCTTCCAGGCTGTTTTGCAGTTCAGGAATGTGAATGGCTGTTGGAGTTAACAAACTGTGGACAGGAAATCCTCCACTGCTAGCAAGATCAGCAAATCAGTGGCAAAGGTCAGAAAGAAAGGAGTCTACCTTCTGAAGTTCTCTTAGCTCTCCCCAAAATAAAGTGACATTCTCTATATTTATTGACTAAATCTAATAAAACTTGACTATCTGGCCTACTTTCAGTATGAGGTAGATGAGGAGGAAAATCTAGAAATACTTAAATGCATAGACTTTCCTGGCTTGTAAATATAATTCATGATCTTCTACCTCATTCCTATCCTGAATCCTGGCCCATATGCTTCTCCTTTCCTGGCCTTGGCCTGTCCTCACTATAAAGTAGTTGGCTTGTTCTAAGATATGAAAAACATACTTAAAAGGGCATAAATGAAGAGGGATTCCAGTGGTGCCAATGGATTAGTCCAAGCTTGCTGTATGATTCCTGGTGCTCTGTCATTCATAATCCTAATGGAACTGTAAATGCCCCAAATCACTCAGCTAATAGATGTGGGGACTCTAAATAGTTCATTTCAAAGCTTGAGCTCAGGAACTGGAGTCTGGCATGATAACTCCGTTAGGTTAATGTGCCTAGAAGGTGAGGAGTATAGGGAGTTCTGTAACATTTGTTCCCTAGCTATTTTTTCTTTCCATTAAAGAATACAGTAACTCCTCATGGAGCTAATAAACTAAATTATGTGTTTATCCAGTGGTTGCTGGGATTCAAGACCTCAGGCTCTGCTTATAGTGTGTTTTTCATCCATTTATCCATCAAATACTGCCACTTACCATGTGCCAGATGCTGTTCTGACCCATGGATTATTTAGTAGGTAGAGACAGGAGACAAATATCAGGAGTGGTTGGTATGAGATATTAAAAAGGTGGAGACGAGAAAGAAACCATGAAGGGTACAAAGGTTGGAGACCAGTGGAGACTGCTGTGATAATACAAGGCAGATAGCAACCTTGACCGTAGTGGTAGACATTAGAGTTAAATGCTGAGAGATCTTTCTGAATATAATATGAATATATCATATAAGCAGAACTGAAAGAGATTTCTAAAGACTGAATATGGGGGATAAAAAAAGTCAAGGGTGATGCTTAGGTTTTTGGGCTGAGTAAAGAAGGATGGAACCTCTGATGAGAAGTAGGGATAGAATGCCTACTAATAGAGATGTTGAGGCATTTAGAAATGGCCTGGCGTTTAGGGGAGAGGTCAAGGCTGACATAATCAGTGGAGTAATTCTACGTGAAAGTAACATTGTTTTTTCTTAAACTTCTGACAAAAGATGCTAGTACATGAACACAGACCCAACAGAAGGAAGGGGAAATCAGTCAACTGAACAGTTATGATCAGTTTTCTACTGGAGAGGCTAGCAAGCCTCATACAGAGAATTCTGGCTGCTAAAATGGGTCAATATCGAGGAGGATTTTTGGAACACTTCCTGAGCCAAATTGGGATTGCTATCACTTCCCGCCTGTTCCTGAGATTCTGATGTCCAAGGGTTAGACTAAGAGTGTAGTGGTTTAGCTTTCTCACTGATCAATAACATCACCTTATCCTCCCTGTGGTGTTGGCTCTCTCTCAAGTGCAAATCTCCCGGGAAAAATCATTAGAACCAGCCCAAACCTAGAAATAATAACAGGATGACATACAGACCTGTCACCAGGCCAGCATCAAGAGGCTCACCTGTCTGAGGCTGGGAAGTCTGTCAAATGCCAGCTGTTGTCAGCACATATCAGTGACTACAGGGACTGAGACTAAGCTTGGGAGTAGCTCAAGCCTGTCAGTGTCATCGAAGACCACCCAGGCTAGACAGGGCGCCAGGAAGGTATAGGATCTGTAGCATGGATAGAATGCAGATCATTCACCTATTGTATTCCTTACTCCTTTCTGGGACATGTACAAAATAGCTAGACATTTTTGTCTAGAACGCTTTAGACTTTTATGAATCACAAATACAGATTTGCTTAAAATGATTGTGAAATTAAACATCTAACCTAGTAATGCCTGGGTGTCTAATATGCACTCAATAAGTAGTTGTTGAATAATGAATGAATGTCACTACATATTTGCTAAAATAAGCAAACACTTGGATGCCAGTTTACACTTAATTCTTTAGAATTGTTATGGTTTTAGTATTTGCTTCTTTTTTTTTTTTCCCCAGAGAATGAACTCAGGATCTGGCACTTGCAAGGCTGGTGGCAGAAACACCGAGCTAAATCCTTGGCCCAGTATTTGCTTCTTAATGATGATTTAAAAATTAAATTTGAAAGAAAACTTAAAAATTTTTTAATTCTCCAAATGCCATATTCTCTATGGGAATTCAAAAACACTTGTTAGAATAAATGTAACAGAAAATGTTGTTGGTAAATAGCGGACTTGTTTCAGAAATTCTATGGATATTTTTGCATAGCACTCCAAATAGAGCTGCCAGAATGGGCTAAAGTTTTGTAATAAGCTGTCACTACAACAAGACATCTTAGTACTTAAAAGCTCTGGCTTTTTATATGAGGAAGACTTTATTGTCATTCCCTCATGGACCATTGGGGTTATGCTTGCTGGCCCAGGGCCTCCTTGTTTAGTCTTCGGCATAATGCTGTGAATGAACATAAATCATCTTAGTCCTGATTATTAGTTTCTATTTTGGCAGGTATTGAAGGTCTTTACTTGTTTAGACCCCACCCACTCCACAATAAAAAGAACAAAACTTCAACAGGGGGTAAAATGAAGCAAGTTTCTGAATTCTCCCATACATATTCTTTGCAGGAGTACATTGCTGGGGATTGAACACAGGAACTTTATGCTGAGTTACATGTGTAGCTCTTTTTTTAATTTTGATTTTGAAACAAGCTCTCTCTAAGTCACTGTGTTGCCCAGGCTGGGCTTGAACTTGCAGTCCTCCTGCTTTAGGTTCTCTGAATGCTAGGATTATACACATTTGCCACTATGCATGGCTTACCATGCATACTTATATTAGCAGTCACAAAACAATCGCGTCTGTTGTGTAGTTTGATAAAGTCTCATCAGTCTGTCTCTGCAGCATGTTTTACGCAGGTGTGACAGTGTTCTGGTGGTAGGCTTCGGCTAGACTTATGGTAGAGGACAGCCCTCTGGAATTGATTCCATAAGAATGAATCATTAGGCTTGGCTGTTGGTTCAAAGGGTGGAGGCTGCTAGATTCACCTCTTCATCCAGGAATATGCCTGTACAGTAGTTCTAGTCAGCCCACATGGTTTGCATTCCATGCATTTCACTAATAAAAAGTCATTTCTAATATACATTATGAGAAAGATCAAACTGGTGCTGACTGAAGATAAATAAGGTTGTACTTGTCTAAGGTTTGTTTTTTGGTAGCAGGGATTGAACTCTGGTCCTTGTGCTTGCAAGGCAGGCCACTGAACTGCTGAGCTAAATCCCCAGCCCTAAGGTTTGTGATTATGGCCCCTGAAGAGAGGGCTTCAAATTACTCTTTTAAATGCTAAATAACCATCCCTGCAATGTGTATCTCCAATTACTATGATTCAAAATTTAAAATAACACACCTGTAGTGCTTATCCTATAGGCCACATATCACATGTAGACACACCACCAGAAGTCTTTGGATACACTCTTCTCTGAGAGGTCATGCATGTCATCCCACTTTCCAGAAGCCAGATGTGTTTTCCTGGCAGCTTTCTTCCCCTTCAGTCATGAAATAGGGCTGGGAATCCTCTTTGTTCTCTCTCTGGGTAGAAGCCGGATGTCCCCTACAATTGCCTCTCTTCCTAGCATCTCTTTGCTGCAGAGCTGACCAGACTATCTCAGACTCAAATGGAAACACTGGCTCCTAGATTTCTGTATGTTTCTGCCAGACTCTGTTATGATTTAGCTCCGAAGGAGCAAGGAGAAGACAATGTATGAAACTGTGTGAGTGAAGTTGAAGGTGCAGTAGAGATTCCAGAAAGTCGTAGATTCCAAGAATGTGGAAAAACTAATGAGGAAAATCACAGGCAGTGAGATGAGCAGCTCAAGAGTGAGACCATGTGGCCTTCAACCAGCAAGGCCTTTGGGGTGGGCTGTCCAGGCTCTTTGGAGTTCACATCTCACCACAGTCTCCTTCTAGTGCTGGATATAGAACTATAGGATTTAATATTTGCTGTACTGGGTTTTGGTCTGTTTTGATTTGATTTTTGTCTAATTCTTCTAGTCTTCTTTTTGGGAATGGGAATGTTTATTTTGTATGTTGGAAGTATTTAACTTTTTGATTTTCATAGGTACTAAGAGCTGAGTTTGCCTTGAATCTCAGAGGAGACTTTGGGCTTGAACTTTTGAGCAGTGCCACAACTGTTAAGACGTGCAGACATTTAGAAATGTACATGAAGTTTTTAGGGGCCAGGGGTAGAATGTTATGGTTTAGATCTAAAATAGCCCCCAAAATCTTATATATTCAGTGATGGAGCCTGGTCAAAGAAGGTGAGCCACTGAGGATGTGACATCGAAGAGTGTATTCTTATGTGGAGCTCCACCCTTCTCTCTCTGACTCCTGGCTGCCATGAATTGAGCAAATTTCCTCCTCCATCCTCTTCTACTTTGTCATTTCTGTGCTGGAGCTAGCCAATCATGGACTGGATCCACTGGAAACTGTGGGTTAAATCTCTCCTCCTTTAAATTATGGTGCCTAGTATTTTTCCCGAGTTTTACGAAAGTGATTAATGCAGACACAACAGCCCTAAAAATGTACCCATTTCCTCAAGCCAATTTAGGAGGCTCTACAGTTTGCAACCCACTCCCAGGGACTGTCAGTGCCTATGTTAAGGGAACTTGGTCTGAGCTGACCCTCAGCCTACTGGCCCCATCCACTCAGTGCTTCCCCCTGGAACATGTGGCTCTTGATCTTTCAGACTCACAGTGGTTAACTTGCTCATTCCACCCAAACGAAGCCAAGAGGATGGAAAGGCTTTCATTCATTCATTTATTCCCTCTTTACTAGATACTCACTGATGACACCTGTGGGTGAGCTGGGCTAAGCAGTCTTGCTCAGTGTGGCACAGGAGACAGGTAAACAGAAGACTATGATACGATGGGAGAAATGCTGTGAGAGGGCTACCTTCAGAAGCCTAGGAAAGAGGTGAAAGGAGCAAAAGCCAAGATTGAAGAATCAGAACAAACCTGACTCTGTAGAAAAAAGTAGAAAAACTTACTGCTGTAAAAGCATGTATAAAACCTTGGAGTGCAGTCATGGAGCTGGCTTGCAGCTTGGGAAGGTGAGCACATTAGAAGCTCATAGTAGGGTCTTGATTCTAAGAGAGGGACTCTAGATTTGGTGTTGAGGCAGAAAGAAGCCATAGAGCACTAGGCTAATTGCCTTTTTCCTAAACAAGAAGGGCAAATTTTAGGCTTTCTCAGAACTTAACCTGGGTCCTCATGCAAGATGAACACCACAACTAGACCTGACCTGTCAGTTCCATTGGCTGATGGACGGCAGGAGACTTCCACACTCTTTCATTAGTCCTGAGAGAGTCCAGTGATAATATAGCATCTGTGTCATTGAAGGAATTAATGAGCAAGACTCTACCAGGCTGAATTGTTCCTCTCCCTAGGTAGGAGCAAAACTGAAATTCTGAAATGATTCTACTGTCATTTGTCTGAATACAATTGATTTATTCTTGTCATATTAAACAATGTCCCAAATACTAGAAACAGAAATCTAGGCTGCCATTGCCCATTCATATAAACAGTTAGTATTTTGGCCTTGTAGAGAGACACACCAGCTCATGTTTACAGAGCTGTTTGCATTCGATAATGACAACATGATACAACAGAGAAAAATCACTCTATGGGAAAATCTGTTTTCCTTCTGTTCTGAAAAGAAAAATTCCACCACATCAGAAAGTACAAGTATGTCCAGTACACCAATAGCACCACCCTAAGTTCTCAAGGAGAAAATTTCCCCCTATCCATAAGCCAATGGGCTAATTGGAGGTTGGAAATATTTCCAGTGAAAAGTTCCTACCTTACTCACATTCTCATTTTTCCTGATTTGCCAAGTCCTAATTATTTCCTGTATTGTCTCTGACATATTAGCTTTGTGAGACAATGGTGTATAGGATAATGGTGCATAACTCAAACCCAGATCCAATCTAAATGAGAAACTTGTAGAGGACTCATAGGACAATTGCATTATTCATGAAAAGACAGCAGAACAATTGGAGAATAGCATTAGATTTTAAATCATAGCAGCAATTACGAGGCAATTATCCAAAATGGTGTGATTGCCACAGCTATAGGGTATGTGGCAGAAGCTACACTGTGCTCATGCCACTTTCTTTCAAGGCTACCATGTAAACTGGTCTTCTTGTTGTAAGAAGAAATTGCACAGAAGAAAACATTCGTATCCCCCCAACCCCTGCCCCACACAGCTAGCAACCAGAGGCTGAATGAAAAATGTAGTCTGAGGCCAGGCTTAGATATTTCAGGATACCTTGCCTTGCTGACTCCAAAAAGTCCACCTGTCAGTTTCTTGCCCTGTCCTTGTGTACATTTCAGTGCAAGCCTAGAACCTGAGCATCACTTCCAGTGCTGTCTCTCAGCCAAGGAACACTGGGAAGGCGTTTGCTTTGGATGCAGCAAACTGGGGTTTATTCACTGTTCTAATCCTGATAGCACAAGTTAGTATCTGCTGTTGTAAGGGAAGCCACCAGTGCACACCATGGAAGTGAAACGTACTTTTCTTATTTTATTCCACTTAACCTCAACGAATCCTGGTTTCACACATTTGTTTATTCAACAAGTTTTTGTATGGCATCTTCTTTGCATCAGGCTCTGTTTTAAAAGCTTAGATTACATTAATGACAAAATGGAACCCTGCCTTTGTGGAGTTTACCTAATGGGAGTAATTTTGCACAACCCCCAGAAGTACTATGTATTGTCTACTGTAGTAGCAGAACAAAACTCAACTTGCAACAAAAATACTCTCACTTCTTTCTTAATCTCACTTCTTCCCTTCTTCTTCCATTTTCCTCCCCTTTCCTTCTGTGCTGTCTGGGCTTTGGAACTCTCTCTTCAAATCAGTTAAACAAACATTTCTTAAACACCTTAATCTGTCAATATTTAGCAAATTTAAAATTATATCCTTTGATCCAACACTTTTACTATTAGATACTTATTGTACAATATACTTAAAGAAGATTGCTAAAATATGTATTATTATATTCATTTCAATTCTATTTGTGATAGTTTGAAACCAGTAATAATGTACCATGTACATCTGGGAGGGGTCTATTCAATAAATTAAGATGCAATCACACAGTGGAGTAGTATACAGCTTCCAAAAGAATATACTGGTTATGAAAAGATGCCCAGGGACTCCCTTGAAGTGGAAAAAGTTGAGTTTCAGATCAATGTGTACAGTTGGATCCCATACTTGTAAAACAAATTTAATACACAAAAATGATTAGAAAGATATATATTAAAATATTATTTGGGGTGCCTTTGGGAAGTTAAGTGGGATAGGAAATATTTTAGTTTTCTTCTTTACTTGTATTCTGATTTATAATTTGTATATATCACTTTTTATAGATAAAATAAAAATACAGGAAGACTATGGATCATGTCACGATTACTGGCCTACTAAGAGGGTATGGCTTCCTGAACTTGAGAATGTAATGATTAATTTTGTGTGTCAACTTGTCCACATCTTTGGTCAAATAATATTCTGTGAAGATGTTTTTGGATGAGATTAATACTTGAATTGGTGCACTTTGAATAAAACAAATTATCCTCCATAATAACTTGGAGGTTTTAATCAATCAAGGGTCTCCTCCAAACAATGAAACCTTTAATAGAACAAAAATTGATCTCTCACACAAGAAGGCAGACTGTTATTTTAATTCTTCCCTCCATCTCTAGACAGCTGGCCTACCTGCCAAGACTCTATGATCACTTAACCGATGTCTTGAATTCTGTCTTTGTCTTTGCCTCTGTCTCTCTCTCTCTCTCTCTCTCTCTCTCTCTCTCTCTCTCTGTGTGTGTGTGTGTGTGTGTGTGTGTGTGTGTGTGTGTGTGTTTCTCTCTTCTATTGCTTCTATTTCTTTGGCCATCCCTGATTAATACAAAGAGTATGAGATAGTGATCTGGTGACATTGCAAGGGGAGGAATAATTTTCTCTAGGAGATTCCGAAGGCTCAATGTAATCAGAAGGGACACAGGTGACTTCGGGGGCATTTCAGACCTCCACAGTCTCCTTCACCTGCCTAAAATAAACATGAAATCCCAGAGTATGCTTGCCCAGTAAAAGAAGTTTCAAGGGAGTTTTAACAGAAAATTGGGGAGGTTGCCTCTTGAGCATGGTGTAGAAAGTTTGGCAAAGTGTTCCTCCCTTGTGACCAGTATAGTGCTGCATTCTGAGGTTAAGATTGGAGCTCTTGGCAACATCTACATCTGCCAAGTATTCTCATTGCATAACACAAGATGCTCAGGGGATAGGACCACAATCCAGGGATGTCCTGAGGAAAGGATCAGTGTTCCTCCTGATGACACCTTCAGTAGGTTAAAAGGTTTTCTCATCTCCCACTCCTTTCAGATATCCAGCTTGGCTGCTCCGGTTTGCATGAACTCATCCATAGCCCTCAAAAATGTTTGTAAAGAAAGCAAATAATTAAAAATTATGATAACTGTGCAGAAGAAAAATGATTAAAATATACTGTGAAAATATAATATATTGATGTTTGTATTTAAATTACAACTACAAAACATGATGCAAATAAACAAAAGTGTACATTAGTAGTGGAAAATAAAAATAGGAGTTGTTAAGGTGGTAGAAGCATAGAGAATTCTTTCTTCCTTCCCACAGCAAGAGTTTGTTTGGTATCGTTCTTGTTGCTTGTCAATCAGTAAGGAAGTACAGATGAGTCCTCTTACCTGAGGGCACCAGGGTTATCTATTTCTACTGGAGCTATCTCCAGACATATTTCCAGACTTCCTAAACCAAGGAGAGGCTAGAATCTTAGTATGCGCTGGGCAGAGTGGTAAGTACCTCTAAGTATCATCTCATTTCCTCTCCACTCTAATTCTGCATGATAGATATGGTTTGTAAAACCCAGTATTTCAGAAAGGAAATAAACTCAGAGAGTAAACTCTTGCAAGGTCTTAAACCTGGCCAGAAGATATTTTATTTTCTAGAGCTTTCATAACAAATATCAGAAACTGCATAGCTTTAGAGAGAAAAAAAACTTATTCAATTAAATTTGGGAACTACGAGTTGGCAGAGTTGGTTCATTCTGGGGTTCTGAGAGGATTCCTACTCTGTGCATGTCTTCCAGTGTCTGGTGGCTGCCAACAATTTCTGCTGTTCGACATAGAACTTCAATCCCTAATTCCATTGTCACCTGGCCCTGTGTCTGTGTCTCTTTTCCTCTTCTTATAAGGATAGTAGTCATTTTGGATGAGGAACTCTCCTAACCCAATATGACCTCGTTCATTGTAGCACATCTGTGAATGCTGAGTTCATCAGAAACAGAGTTTAGTTCTTAATTTTGAATTTTAGGAATACTAATTAGAAACTAAAAGAAAATGTTTACCACCTTTGCTTGTCAAGGAAAGTAGGTGTAATTCATTGCTAATTCAGCTCAACATCGATTCCTTTTATATATAGAACTAATTTATTCATTCTTCTTTGCCCTGGTACAGAACATCAAATAATGAAACAGATTTACTTACACACACACACACACACACACACACACGCACACACACACATTACAAAGGGAACAACATTAATAGCTTGGTGTTAAGGAAGACAGGAGACTCAATTGCAATTTACGCATGTTTCTTGCACTCGTTTCTATGAATTAAACTCAATCATTTGATTCTGTTTGTAACTGGAAAATTAAAATCAAAAGAAATAATTTAATTTGCTGACTGCACTATATAAACATTGCTTTCCACATTATCCAAATTTAAAATCTATGCCATATGACCAGAAAATTAAATTTTCTCATTGTTAAAAATGATCAGAATAATTCAGCAGTGTGCCTCCAGGTTATGGCTTCTCTAATTACCTTGTATCCTGAATTCTTAATTATACTCTGAGGCATGGTGAAGTCTCTTTGTGCTCAGAGCCCATCCTAAGCCATTTTCTGTGCTAGCCGAATTATTTACACAGCAAATCTTATCAGTACATTTCAGTTTTGTCCCTGAAATTGCTGCCCTTTTGGTCATTTTAATCTTATTCCTCTCAAAGTCAATTTCCTGCCATTTAGAACAAGCATCCTGACTGTTAGCCTTCCCCATACCAAGATCCCCTCTCCTGTCACTGAATTCCCTTGTGATCTAGTTAAATGCCCTTTCTTTCTGGGATGCAGAGATGACAGAGCCTTAAGGTCTCTGTCTCAAGATGCAGGTCCTGAAATTGATCAGCTCCTTAGCTTCATTAGGAAATGCCCAGGTGAGAGACGATGAGTCTTGGTACCAATACACAACCTCCTCAAGGTCCGAGGCTGCCTTTCTGTGCAAAACACATTTACCTGATCAAGATTCTGGATAATGTTCCTGAGATTTTTCTCAGAAAACATAACTCAAGAGAACACCTAGGCTTTAATTCAGCACTATACTTTAGTAATTAAAAAGAAAAAAGATCCATGTGAACTGAAAATCTTTTCTTGCAGCCAGACTTGATGAGACCCCTGAAAGTGATTTAAAACCCATTTTACACACTGGAGACTAGATGAAAATTATGAAAAATAATTTATGGCTACCATTGGTGTGCTTATTAGACATTTTAATAAGCTAGTAAGCTCTCTGCATGCATTGTGTCATTGTCTTCTCATAACCAACCTATCCGATAAATGAAGCAACTGATTTATAAAGTGGTTAAGTAATTCAGTCAATCTTACAAAGCCGGTAAGTATCAGGTCCAAGGAAAAAATCTAAAGCACTGCATCTCAGATGTCAAGGTGCGTACAGATCATCTGGAGAGCTTGTAAAATACAGATACTGTGTCATTTGATCTGAAATTCTGTTTTTCTAGCAAGCTTCTAGTGCAGTCCATGCTGCTAGTCCATCCCTGAACTACAATTTGAGGAATGAGATGGTAAATCTTAACCCTGTAGCCAAAGCACTAAAATTGTTCTGTCCATGTTTCTTTTGTACTTTCAGAAGCTGATGAAAACACATATGGAAATTCATATTTTAAAGGAATTTTTTTTTTTTTTTTTTTGTACTGGGGGTCGAACTCAGGACCTTGCGCTTGTGAAGCAGACAGCAGCACCACTGAGCTAAATCCCCAGCTCTTTTGCAGTTTTTAACATTACAGAGACAAACAATGTCAAGGTTAAGGGTTGTAAAATAATGATCATTCAGACATGTGTTATGGGAATTTCTGCATTCTGGTTTTGTAGTATCTGCTTATATTTTCTCAGTAAAATTTATCTTCCCTAGATCTTCCTTGTTCAAATGCGTGACCTGAAAGCTAGGCATGTGATGCCTCACAGAGAATGCATTCTCAGTGGTTCTGCCCACCTGCCATACAGCCCTCCTCTGTGTGTCTTTTTTGGACAGTCAGAGAGGAACAGCATAGGTAACAGTATCCACAGATGGGGAGAATTAAAAGACCAGTTCTCAAGGTGGCATTAAGGAGCCACACAGCAGTCCGCAACCCAGGATGGCCTGAGAATCTGGAGGACCAGTAAAACTTCCAGAACATGGGGCCAGCTCTGCACACTTGGTGGGGTGAGTTATGTAAGTTACAACATGATATGTATAACTATTGATGGTATTATTATTTGGGAAAACCATTTGGAATTTCAAGTGGGAAGGGATTCTCAGAATTAAAAATGGACACCTCATTTGTCCTAAAAATTCTGCTTCCAGATATCTGTCTTTTAGAAATTCTACCACATGTGCATAGCTGCACAGTGATGCTAAAAGAAGCACTATCTGTAACACCAAAACATTAATAAGTTCGTAAATAAGAGCACGATTTAGTGAATTATGGAACACGCAACATGGCAGTCCACACAGACATTGCATACAGCCAAACATCTTGGACCTGTAAAGTTGTTCAAGATATTGTTAAGTGAATACAACAAGTTTCAGGACAATCTATTAAAAAAGGATTTTGTTAGGCAATTTCTTCCCATGTGTGTAGGTGCCTTTGTTCATTGTCAGTTTGGTCTACTTATAAAAATACTGACTGAAAGACTGGAAGATTTATAAACAACAGAATTTTATTTTTCAAAGTTTAGGGGTTAGGAAAGTCTGAGATCAAGGTGCTAGCATGTTTGGGTTCTTGTGATGGTCTTCTAGGGTGCAGAATGCCAAATTTTAGTTGTATTTTCACATAGCAGAAGGAGGTTAAGAGAGCTCTCCCAGATCCGTTTTATAAGGGCTTTGATCCTTATTTATTTAATAAAATATACATACATCAATTTTCCTCATCTGGACCCTTCACATTTATAAGGTTGGGTGAGAAGCAAAGGTAGTTACACTAGGAAAGTATTCACCAATGAACTGAAATCTTGTAAATATAGCCTCTACTCCAATGCATCTCTCTCTCCTTAGTACTGGAGTCTCAGGTCAAAGACTCCATTGCTCTGGCTTTAGCTAGTTGTGGGATCTAAACTTTGTGCCAAATCACTGCGACCTACCGTCAAGTAACAGGGCACGTATTGCAAAGAAGCAGGATTTCATGAAGCCTGAGAAAATGATGTAAGAGAGCTGGTTAGATATTTTGGAATGCCTTGGTAGTGTATGGTAGGTCATAAAACTTGTAAAAAAAAAATCAGCAAAGAACACAAAAAGATACCTGATAAGAGATTAATTTGAATATAAAAGATTAAAGAGTGCCTTTCATATTTTACAGAAATGATCCTAGTTAGGTTGCAAGGTGAGGTGGTACAGGAAAACAGTGGCAAAGTGAAGAGGAATTTTTTTTTTTTTTTTTTTTTTTTTTTTTTTTTTTTTTTTTTTTTTTTTTTTTTTTTACCGGGGATCGAACTCAGGTCCTTGCACTTGAGAGGCAGGCAGCAGCACCACTGAGCTAGATCTTTGGGCCAAAGTGAAGAGGATCTTAATATTCTGCTTTGAATAGTTTTATATTATTTCTATCTTCATAAGAAAGTAGCCGTTTGTTACTTGGAGTTATATTTTTAAAAATACAAAAATCTGTTTTTAAGGAGCCTCTTTTCTTAAATAAATATATGCTATATATATATATATCCACATAGAAAATGGTCTGGAAGGATCTACCATGATAAGATTCTATCATCCCTAATCTGAAATCTAAAATCCAAAATACTTCAAAATTAGAAAATCTTTGAATACTTTTCACAAGTGGAGAAGGCCACACTTGAATTCATGTAACAGATACACATTGACTAAAACTGTTGTATAATTACCTTCTGGCTATGTGTATAATATGTACATGAAACGTAAATTAATTTCATGTTTAGACTCAGGCCCCAAACCTCAAAACCTAAAAACAATCAAATCCAAATACTTTTGTTTCAAGCATTTTATGTAAGAGATAATTAACCAGTAGTACTAAAAACTGAAGTAACACTTTTGAAAAGATCTTTTAAAATTTTCTGTTAACTTATTGTTGTTCATTAGGCTGCTTTAATTTCTGTACCACTTTCCTCCAAGTTATACCTTATTATCTCATATTTAGATTGTTCTAAATCCTCTTTATTAAAACAATACAGAGTAAGTATAATTGTCTGAAATTTCATTAGAATTTAAAAAGCAAAAGAATGGAGTGAAAAATGGAAAAGATTTTTAAAAGGTACAAACAGTTCAAGCTGTATTTCTAGATTGAAAAATTGAATACTTTTTTTTTCCACAGAAACTGATAAGAACTCTCTAAGGATAAGATTTGCTCAAATCATGGATTTGACAGCACCATGTTGACCAGGATGGCCTCCATGGGGAGGGTAGGTAGAGTCTTGAGGAGTAGGTCAGTGTGAACTATTCAGAGTGCTCTGTTCTTTTTGCAGTGTACATTGTAATAAATGGAAATTATTCATTGCTAAGAGTTTGGGACAACTCAGGATCAATTTGCTGGAAATTTTGAGAGAAACTGTGCTTAATAAAGTTAATACACAGTTTTGACTGTTATCTTTTGAAAGGCCTGCTCTATAAAAATTAGCTCTCTTTAAATCCTTCTTATTAAAGTTTTTAATCAGTCAGTTGCCTTTGTCAAAATGAGGAAGCATTTAGAAGGGCAAGGGGATTTAGATGAAGACATCAATGATCAATAAAAACTGTATATCCTGGGAATCTGGGGTACAGTGATAACGATGACACTATTCTGCCTTCAAGTAGATTATAGTTTAGTAGGGGTCCCTGTTATTGTGAAGTTGGCTTCTATTGGCTTGTGAGAGTCTACTGTAAGAGTCCCATGATTTTCAGAAATTTTCGGAACCAGTGTCTCTTACTTTGGTTAAAAGTAATCATGGTAAGAGTATTATTCTATAAAAATTGGCATATGTAACAAATTGATTCTCGCTCCTTCCTTCAGTAAGTTGTTAAACACTTCTTTGTATTCCACTGGAGGACAGATAAGATAACCAGAGGGTTGCAATACAGTGAATACTGCCAAGGATGAGCTCTCGAAATTGGTAAGGATTTCAAGTAAGACGACCAGTGCCAAGCTGTGGCCATTTCCTATGGATATGTGGCTCTGGGATCTCAGCTAGCGTGGAGCAAGAATTCTGCTGTTGGTGGGGGCAGGGCCCACTCAAGTGGTAGCCTCTGGGCCTTTTTTGCCATTGTTCTGGACACAAGCCCTGACCTACCCTCAAAGTGCGATTCTTTTTTTTTTTTTTTTTGTTACTGGGGATCGAACTCGGGTCCTTGTGCTTGTGAGGCAGGTGGTGGAACCACTGAGCTAAATACTTGGCCCTGCTCTCTTTGCTTTTGAAAGCTTCTTGTTATTTCACCTTTTCCTTCTAATTATTAATTTGACTCTATCTATCTAACTACCTACCCATCCATAGAGAGGACAGAACTCAGAATCTTGCACATACTGGGCGGTGCTCTTCCACTGAGCCATATCTATTTTAATGACTTTCACTTCATATTGAAAAGTTTTTTCGCAGATTTGGAGAAAAACTCAAGTACCAAATTTTCTGCAAACTTTTGATGCCTTTTTCCTTTTCTTTTTTTAAGGGAAGGAAGTCACGGAGTTGCTGCCTAGAAGAGGTAGGATCCACTTGGGAGATTTTTTTGTGGAGGTGGAACTCAGTTACTGTCCTTTGTTCCAGCCTCCAGCACTCTTCATTCTTCTCATCAGGAAAAGGCCCTCAGGGTATATGCCCAGTAAGAAGTGTGTAGCAGAGTTAATGGGAGTCTTTCGGGTGGTAAAAAATTGGAGGAAAAAATCCACACAGATACAACAAAACAAAGGCATCCACTTCAGATGAGAGTTCCCTCTCTTTGAGGGGCAGAAGAGGAATTAATATGAGAAAATGAAAAAATGGAAACATTTTTGTAGATAAAGGAGGGAGGGGTTGAAGGGAGGACAGGGGGACGGGGAAAAAATAAGAACCAAGATGGATTATGTAAAGGTGTGAATTTCCAATGATGAATGTCATTATATTGTATACTTTAAATGTACCAATAAAAATAAAAATGAAAAAAAGACCTGAGCTGTGCCTTCCCACTATGCCTTGCAAAATACACCCTCCTAAGAACTATGTAAGAATGAAGGATAAAATAAAAGGTAACATTTAAAAAGAGTCAACACAATGGCTACTTTCATTTTTTTTTTTTACTTGAAAACTTGTTTTAATCATTAAATTTTGGCAGTTACAAACCTGTACATTGTTGGGGTTTTTGTTGTTGTTGTTGGTTTGTTTTTCCTTTTTTTTTTTTTTGTCCTTTTTTTGGTTTTGCTTTTCTTGCTTTTATTTTTTAAGAACACAAGACTGAATACTGCCGACAGCAATAAATGCAAGAACAATCCCTTTAGGGACAAGGTTCACTTCAAGTGTCCGCTTTCCCTTTTGCATAAGGTTTGGTGTGTGGCGTGTGTGCAAGTTTGGGTGAGTGTGCATTCGCGTGAGGAAATTATGCATCGCATTTGACTCTGAAATGGTACAAAAATCAGGTACCTAATAATGCAGAGACCACATTCATCCTAAAATAATGTCAATAAAAAACATTTTCTTGAAAACAGAGATAGTTAAATGGAAACAGTAGAACCAAGGAAAGGTTACAGTACATTTTGAAATGATTAAGAAACATCATTTTCAAATCTAAAATCCTCTTTTTTGTGTGTAGTTACCTCAAAAGTTTGCAGACCAACAGCATGGATGACTTAGAATTATATTCGACCCTCCAAATTAAAGCATCCTGATAGGCATCAAATATAGTATCTACAAAAGCCTGGAAAATTGAAACCATCTATATACAATTTTATAAACATTTTAAACACTAAAACATACATCTTTTACAAACCAGCCTGTTTGCAACAGGTAAATGTACAAGACAGTCTCTGATACAGTGCTTAAAAAGAACTGCTTCCATTTCCAGACACATTTGTCACTCCCAAAATGCAGTAGTATGGGCTCATAAAATTGTTAAATAGTAGCAATTCAGGTATTTGTTTGCCGAAAGGGTGCTACTGTACATACTAATGGGTCCAAACACACTCCAAACGACTATATAATTCTCTAGTGCATCCTAAACATTGGAAGAGACTAATTATGGCCTTTGTGTATTATTACATATTTGTAATTATTGCTTTTCATTATTACATAAGGAAAGAAATACCTTCTTCTTTTCCCATCTTAGCCAGCTGGCTAAATATTAAACGATGCCAAACCCACAAGTGGCGACATTTCAACCTCAGTATTATGCAACTGGAAGCTCAAAGACACTGTGGGTTTTCATCAGAATAATGTGCAGTTGAACATTGCAGGACACAAACCAGCAAAAACACATAACCATCTTCATGGACCACACAAAATGATACACTGAAGAAATGCCTCTTCATCTCCTTCTCCCATGGCTTGACACAAAGAGTGAAAAGATCAAAGCCTAATCACGTTACGGTATCCATGTACTGTTAGGGCAGCAGAGTGAAGAGGCCAGACAATTATCCGGACAATCCATGCAAAATGAACACTAGGTCTTTCTGAATCATTCCAATAAAAGTGTTTTTTTTGGCTTTAAAATGATTTATCTTGATCACCCCTTTCTCAGCTCCCTTGGCTTTGATATGCGGACACAGCACTAGTGAGGATGATGGGAGGTAAGCAGAAAGCCAATGGAATGTATTCTGCTTGTTCATTTTCTAGGCTGTTAGTGATTTCCAGGGGATCCACCAGGTGAATCCCAGCCCGAATTCCCTTTCTAGGGCTTCTCTGATTCGTTAGAATGATAGGCTGAGCCTCAGATGCATGGGCTTAACCTATATACATTACTAAGTCTTTAATATGGCATTTCATGAATGGATACACTGAAAGCAGACATGAAATGGAACTCAGCAGCAAAATACTTGTAGAGCAATGAGAATAAATTAAGCACCTACTTTATTCATTGTTTATTGCCTCATAGCTCCTAAGTACTGTGTGATTAACATCAACAGTCCAGCTACTTTCAACCTGACCAGAACATGTGCAATACAGTAAAGTGCCTATAATAGGGTAGTGGAACATGGCTTCCAGGAGATGGCACATAAGTGGCAGAAAAAAGGGAAAGATACTGAGTATTTTCCATGTGGTTCATGATGGAGGAGGGGATAGGAATAAATAGAAACAATGCTAGTGGAAGAAAAATAAAAAGAAAAACAAAAAAAAATGCACTCTAACTGATGATTGACCAAAATTCAATGCTGTACTTATCATTTCAAGCCAATTAAAAAAATTAATTTAGGAAATGCAGAGTTTTGATGAACACCCAAAGAAATGTGTGAATTCTGTAAGTATACCCTTTCTCGGGGAGGGTGCTGCAAGAAAAGATTGTAAAGATTCCAGAGAAATGGTCCATTGTCATGGAGAATACATATTTCCTTGCATTACAAAGAAGGAATGGTAGAAAGTCAGAGGGTCTATCAGAAGCAATTGGTGGGCATGCTCAGCATAGTGCAGTGGTGAACAATGTTATGTAAAAAGAACGCTGTCCAAATAGATATTTCTAGTCATTGTTTGGATATTTAACTTCCTGTGTGAACCTGGGCAAATCTCCTCCATTTTAGTATGTTTCCTGTTTTATGAAATATGAGGGCTGGACTAGCAAATCTTTAGGACCTTACCAGTTTTCTGAATCCATGGTCATTCCATTTCATTCCACCATATCCTGACTGCAAACCATTTTGTAATTTAGAGGAAATGTAATTTCCCAAAAGATGAAGAAGTATCTATCATGTGTTTAAAGATATCGAAGCAAAATATCACGTGCTTGTCTGGTATATATTTAATTGCAGAAGTATTCTGCAGAAAATTAGGGGAAAATCTTGAAAAAAGAGATACTTTACATAGGTCAGAGCAAATGGTGGGCACCATTTTCTTTGGTGACTTCATGACTGCATTAGGATCTTCATTACTGTTTCAGCCTGGCAGTCTCCCTCAGAGAGATGCTGGGTAAGCAGCAGTGACTCATCAGCATTAACCTCCTTCTAATATTTCCTGGCAGCAAAAAATGAATTGTTGATTTTACTTTGATGGTTTTTATGTCATTGCATTATCAAAAATGTAGCAGTGATTCAATTCTAGCCATTAGTTTGTAACTTTCTCTATGACTCTTGCAAATATACTTCTTACATAAAAAAATACCAAAGACCTTACTGTCAAAAGCAGCTTTAGTGAAATTCATTTATTTCAAAAGTAGTGTGGATAATGCCTCCATTGAGTAGGTCTGACCAACAGACAAGAAAAGAAAGGCTGAAAAAACATGTGAAGTGTATCCACTTATGCAGGAAGTTTGGGAATGAAAGGAGAAAAATTTTTAAATGGCACATGTTCAGAAACACTAACCCCTACAATGAAGTAAAAAGATTACATGTAACTGAAAAAATCTAAAAGTACATCTGAGTGGATGATATGTAGACTCAGGACAGTATGGTTATACACCGATGCCAGATGTCATCAGAAATTGTGAACACAGAGATTTGCTCATTAAGCAGATAGTGCAAATATGCATTTTATTTACCATGGTCACTGTGTAGGTGGCCATAATCTGATTGAAGCAAAAGAGAAAAGTCACTCAACTTGTCAACTTTAACTTTTGGGTACTGGGTTATTGTGTTTCCAGTGGAATAATTCTCCTGTCAGTTTTGGAAAGTCATAGCAAAAGCCCACATGTCAGATGGGAGGAAAACCCCAGGGTGTAATTAAATATTATACATTTTTTAAATTGAGGTTTGTTGTGGAAAATTATAAAATACTGTTTTTAAAAAGCACAGTTTTGCTTTAAGTTTATACAAATGGCAGTACCAAAGCGAAGTTAACTGAATTGGAATAAAACATGGCGTTTGGTGTTTTTCTAACATCACTGAGAGCAGAGGAATCTGAAGGTACGCTGTACTTGCTGGCAGGATTTTCAACACAGTCCATTTCCTAAAACCTTCGTGTTTGCTTTCCTCAAGAGCAGCCTTACTGAGTATTGAGTGCAAGCACATATTTGTATATAGGCCCAGAACACACACAATTATAATTTATACACAATAACTAATCTACTTTCCTGTTTATAAAGTGTAATTATTTTTATAACGATGATGCTACCAATTTAGAATAACATGTACCTTTTATCTGCGTTATTAAGAACTGTGATTATTCAGGCTGAAAACTTTGAAAGTGTCACATTTTCTTTTTATCCTGAATTTGTCAATTTTGCTTAAACTTCTAAATCTCATTCTAGAGAACAATGAAGCAAGAGAGGCCAGTTCCTGCAGTCAAGTTAGAATTATAGTGACGGTTGGAAATATTTACCAGAAAACATGCAACTGGAAAATCACATTCTTCCTAATGTTTGAACAGCATTTACCTTCTCCCAAGCCCACAAGGTGGAACCCAAGGACCCTCACAGTGCTCTTCACAGAGAACTTTCCCGAAGATCATAAAACCCAACTATATCATATTGGATGCTTAACACAAACAAAAAAACTCAGCATACTAAACAGGTTACTCAAATCTAATTTTATAGCTGAAAATTGGGCAGCTTATTAAAAAAATAGAGTTGATTTTATAGGCTTTAGCCCATTTCATTTTTTGATATTTTTTTTCGTTCATCTAAGATACTAACTTTTCCAACAACCATTGCTACTATTTTCATTTCAGTGGCTCAAAATTACATGCAACAACACTTCTCTGATTGTTGCCAGTTATTAACACTGCGAGGACCGAAGCTATCACACTTTCCGGGGCACAACGCTGCACAAAGCCATACAAAATCTGTTGTTTAAAGTGGTGAGTGAACTCATCCCCTACTCTCCTCAGCATTCTTAGCCATGAACGCAGGTACCTCTACAAGGGTTATTGGTCCCCTCTCAGAACCAATTTCTGAGCCTCTCCTTTTCACCCAATTGGGTCAAGCTTGCTCGTGAATACTGTAACTTGTGAAGAAATCCTTGAGGAAAATGTCATATTTCCACAGAATTCTCTCCATTGAGACACAAGCCTGGCCAATCCCCTTCCACTTTTCCATGAAAAACAGGACAAAGAGCCCGCAGCGTGTTCTCTACACTTGGGTCTGGTGCTGAGTCTCCACAAAGGGTATGTGAAGACTGGCGAGGCTGAGTTCTCCCACACTCTCATAGTCACTCATAGCCACTTCGGAATCATCAAAGCCGCAAGTGGCCGACACATCTGAGGACGAGGTGCCTCTGGAATTGTGCAAGGATAGAGGCACACTGTCTGCTGGGCCTGTGGCCTCTGTGCCTTGGTTCATGCTCACAGCAAAAGTACTAAATTCACAGCCAACAGGCGGGCCCACCAAATCTGATTCGTTGGGGAATGGGTGAGGAGGGAGGTACTGGCTAGGGTGGAACTGGGGCCTTCTCCTACAGTCTGGGCTCAGTGTGCTGGCCAGGGAGACAGGCTGGGAGGGTGGTAGGGCCTCGTATTGGTCCGGGAAGTCTTCTGGGAGGGGAGGGGGCAGCTGGTCCTGACTCAAAAACTCTTCCTCATGAGGGGGTGGGTATTCACTGTCAATGTCATAGCCCCCCAGGTAGTAGTCGCTCTCCAGCTCCCGGGCACTGCCCTGGTGTGCAGACCCTCCATCCGGGTTCTCGTAGTTGGGCACTTCCTCTATGTCTGACAGGCGTGCTCCCGGCATCCAGTCAGAGGTGTCCCAGTGATAGGCTGTGGGAGAAAGGCCGTGAAAATTAATTTTGTCAGACTGGATTTGGGGCAGGGCTGGCAAAGGAGTAGAGAAGGACCTGGCATGCAATGCTTAACATCCAGGAGACCCTAAGAAGCCAGGGGTCATCAAGGGTCATCACGTGTTACTTACATGGGTGACTCAGAGCCATGCTCGGGTCTGAAGAGAACAAGTAGTGGCAATTTTGAGAGCTGGTGCTGCTTGCCGCAGAGCCCACACTCAGCCCCACAGCCAGTGAGGTCGTGCCAAAGAAACACAATTGGAGAACCCCTGATCCCCAACTTGCTCTTCCCATCCCATGCTTGCAGGGAGCCAGGCTGGCAGCATGCTGGCAGAGAGAGATGCGTCCACAGCACTGTGGACCACAGAAAGCAAGTAACTGTGCAGGCAAATTGATGCGTCACACACAGGGAGAAGGGCAGATGGAGCTTTTGCTCTCAACACAGCACACAAAACACCTGGAACATGCAAAATTTACATCAAAGAGACTCAGAGTGGAGGCACGAGGGGGACAGGTAGGAATGAACTCAGCAAAGCAAAAGGCAAAATAAAATATTATTCTGGGGCTGTGACAGTCACCTCGGTTGTAGTTCTGTCCTTGGTCCATAACAGACACTGTTTAAATAAAAGTGAAAAAGTAAATCTAACAATCTGCATCATGTGAGGAGAGATAAAGTAGAGCATTTTAAAGACTTAAAAAAAATGCTTCTAAGAAACTATGCGCTATGACTGTTTAGTCTTTAAAAATTTTCACCATTGTTATTTATAAAATAAAAAGATAAATCCTATCTACATCATGCTTTAATTTTATGAGAGCATTAAGAAAAGTTATCTGATTAAAATTAATCCCTACGCTACTGTAGCTTTTGTTGCTTTCATTAAGTATCTCCAGTTCACAATAGGTGCTCATTAAACACATGTTGAACGCAAGAATGAATTTAACATTAATCTGGATTCCAACTAAGGGGACACCCTTCTTTTAGAAGGAATTCTACAAGAAGAATACTCCATATATTAAAAAAATTATGAACTAGATATTTTTTCAAACTTGTTAATTTCATTCCAATCCATAAAGAAACATCCAGTATCTTATTTAAAAGTACCTGCTTAATGCCCCCTCTGTTGATGAAAATAATTCCTGATACAAAGTAACAAGGAAGAAAAATTGCTAATATAATAACTGTTCATGCAGAGAAATACTATGGAAGAAAAAAGTAAATACCTTCATTCTCTATATTGTCAACTACATTGTTGACAAGCTGAATGACAGTCACTATGGATGCTTGAGGCAGGAAAGGAAGACAGGCGAAGGGAAAGGAAGGACAGTTTCAGGTTAGCTGTGTATTTTGAACACATGTTAACTATTTTTAACAAAAAAAGTGAAGGTACTGTATACAAACACCGAAAGCCTTCCCATAATCTGTCTTTCAGGAACTGTGTCTAGAAGGTGCTGGGGTTGTTGGAATGAAAAAGAAAAGCAGCAAGTCTGGGGTCTGTCCTTCTCAAATGTATGATTGGCAGAGTTTTCTGGGTCATAAATTCCACCTCATGGCCCAGCAAAATTAATCTAGGAAGGCAGTGGCTCATCAAGCTCATGCTAATTTCTCATTAGCAACTCCCAAAGGCTCTGAAAGGAAGACAACCTCACTGTTCCCTGCAATAATTACTTAGTGACCAGTCATGCTGCTCTAAACCTAATGCCAGTGACCTTTGCAGATCTGATGGCTTCTCAGTCAAATAAAGCCACTGACAGCCCAATCAACTCAGGGCCAGCTTCTGCTGGATGTGCAGACAGGAGCCAACAACCGGTATCTCAAATAGATAAAATCACATAGAAGATCTCCATGGTTTATTCGGGTTGCTTTCATGGCAGATACCTGTAGGTTGTGGAGAGACGATTAGGTTTAAAATGAATCTGATGAAAGTTCCTGCCACCACCTGCTTGAGTTAAGACCAATCAAATGAATCATGAAAGTGCATGCCTCTAAGGGCCCATGAGAATGGTCAGCCAGAGCCATCGCTGGTGCCTCCACTGCCTGAGGGGTTCGAAGCTGTACCTTCTTGACATATGATATACAAAGCAAAATAGCTGTAGCTATTCTGGCTGTGGATGAGAAAAAGAGCAGGCACTGAGGCCAACATCTGGTCAAAGATCTTTGCCTTTGACCTTCTGTGAGTTGTCAGAAATCCACTGTTTCATGGCTTGGCTTACTGTTCCAGTGCAGAGATACAGAGCTTCTAAGTGGAAGACACCTGAGGGTGATGGTGGTGAAAATAGATCATTCTACATCCATATTACTTCTTTGGTCCTGGAGCTCACCTGTCTCTGCGTTTCCCTTGAAGGCAGACTGCACCGTTTTCATTTTGTGCTTCTGTGTATAAATACCCAGGATATGACTCAGCAAACAAAGGAGACTCAGCAAGAGTTTATGGACTGCATGATTACATAAATTAATAAGTACCCAATTTTTTCCATTTGTTGCTAATTGGGAAAATGGCCTTAGGTATACATTATGGTAAGTCTGCCTGTCATTGTGATAATGATTAGAAATTATTTTTGTTATTTTATCACCATATGATAAACATTTACTATTCTGTGGCAGTTTCTGCTCCCCTCCCTGGCTCTGTAGAGAATAACCCAACCTCCAGAACTGGTTCCTCAGCTCAGAAAACTCAGACTAGCATTCCCCACCCTCGCCATAGGTGGAAGTTTATAAGATGTGGAGATGGCAGCTTTGGGAACATCGAGCAGTCTGCGAGCCATACGGACTTGCATGCAGCAGTCAGGGAGGAGGACATTTTCCTAAGGCTCTGCTTCATAGACTTTTTCATTTTTGGTTTTTTGAGACTGTGTCCAACCTGTGGCAACTTTCCTGCCTCAGCTTCCTGAATGCTAGCATTATAGGTGTGCACTACTTTGTCGGGCAATTTTTAATAGAGTCTACTAAAGCCCATGACTTGAAATGATTATAAGGGAGATTCAGTGAATGAAGATGCCCCTGGTTCTATAGGAAAGTAGTATCTCTCTGCAGTAATTCCTAATGGTGGAGGTTGGATGTACAGAGAAGAAGGAAGAGATTATCGCTAAAATAAAAAAGTGGATCTCTTTATCTGCTATAAAGTGTCACTTGGGAGGAGGTAGTTCTATCAGAAACCAAACTAAAGAGGATTCACTACTGGAGGCCCAGGGGAACTTTGTCAACCCCTGACGGGTCCGCTCAGAGCTGCCGTGTATGGGGTGTTTTTTTGGCAATGACACATAACTATAGAGTCACTTAGAAACTTGGTGAACACGCTCAAAAGCCCAGGAAGAGGTCCAAACACAAAGCTGGTTGGACCATTGCCTCCCCTCCTACCCTTGTGTTCCAGCGCAGTAGCAGACCCCACCCACACAGCATCCAGGAAGTTCTCCTTACCATTGTCCTCCCCGGAATCTGACTGGAAGGAGCTGAGGGACTGAACTTCAGAAGTGCTGCCTTTGTTACTGCCTGAAAAGCAGGTTACTTCTCCCGGGTCATCCACCCCTTTGTCTTCGCGAGCAGCCACAGAGAAAGCAGAAATGACATCGGGTTACCTTGTGCATATTTTCAGCCCTGCTCCCCAACCCTCCAACCTAGTTCATGTCTCAGGGCTCTTTCATTTGCTTAGAGAAAATAACAGCTTCGCAATAGAAAACTGATTGTGCCATCGGGGGCAAAGGTCTGTCAATCAAATGATTTACATTATGGATTTGAAACCCTTAACCCATGGTAAATGAGTTTCCAAACAGCTGACAGCTGAAAGTAGCTGCTCCCTTCTCCAAGTGAAGCGGCTGTGTGAAGAGTGAAAGGAGAACCAAGTGGCTGCATTGCTCTTTGCCATTCAGACTTAATTTATATCATTTCCATGAACTGATGTGGTGTCGACATCAGGTTAAATGAGATTATTTTTAAAATAGGGGTATAAATATTTTATAGGCAAGAATACCGCTACATTTATTCTGGCTTCCATCTCTGGGGAGCCAGTGGAGTTTTCAGCTCTGCCTTCTAGAGGGCAGTGTGGTATCATTTTTGGGAACGACGTTTTGTGTGCTGTGTCTAGTAGGTCAGTCAGTGGTGTGAATGCACCCTTAGCCACACACTTCCTTCCTCCCTACTGTACAAAGGCATCCTGAACATTAGCCCCCCCCTCACTGCTCTGCACACACCAGAGCTTCTTTCTTATTTGATGAAGCAATAAAAGCAAGCCATATCTTGAGGTTGTCAAGTGCAAAATGAATTAGTTGCCCACAGATTGTCTCACCAGCTAACTCTGCCTTGCTTAACAAAGAAGGAAATGTATTCAATAAAACCCAACAATACTTTGGGGAAAAATGTGAGTTTTGGCCTGAGGTAGATTCCGGAAATAAAGCTGTCACATCACGAAGCGGTGGCAAAAAAATGATCACTAGGAAAAGCTGCAAATCATCACATAACACGAGGGTACAAACAGACACAGAGTTGTGATTAAGGGAACAGTTCTTGCTCATGGCCACAGAAATCACTGTCTCCTCCATAAAGGGAAGTGTTAGGAGAAGGCACAATGCCTCTGCATCTACTGTCAGATGTTGAAGCCACAGAAAAACAGTGAGTTGGATGAACAACTGACATAAGAGGAGAGAGGCAGCCAGGGAGAAATCCACCTTCTAACAGCCACACTGCAAGATATGAAGATGTGCTTCAGGAGGGATGAGGTGTACACAAGCTCAGCTCAGAACACGAGGAGGGAAATGGCAAATGATCAGACACAGTGCCATGTACCAAACTCCCCCACTCCTCCTCCACTTATTCAAAAGTCTTTGTTTGCCACTACTAAATAAAAAAGAACCTAATTAGCTAGTGGATTGGCAACATTCTAGTAAAGCCCAAGTCTACAGACAATTGAAGAGTGCATATATGTATAGTTTAAATCCAAGGGCAACTGCTTAAAATGTAAATGTGTTTACAGAGAGAATGAGCCAAGGCATGTTGGGACAGCACTAGAATACAGAGATCTCATCCTTGGCCCTCCTCTCATTAAGACATCCTGATTTCCCTCTCCCTCTTTCCTGCCCAAGTTTCCAAGAAAACTGCTGGAAAGAGCACAGGCTGTGGAGTCTGATATACTCATTCCTCCCCCTTGCTAATTATGTGCCTCAGGCAAGCTATTTTACCTGTTCCAGCCTGCTTTCTCCTCCATGAACTGATGGGCTGGTAATGGTATCCATATGGCATAACAACACAGCAGGTGGGGTTACTTTTGCATTCTCACCAGATCTCTTTGTCTTTAACCCTGCCGTTGTGACTTCTACCTTGATGACTCCACTAAGGAGCATTTGAGATTCTAAGAATCTTCTAGTTGTTGAGCTCAGCAAATCATATAAAAGCTTCACTGGCTTTTATAGTACACTGTACTTCTGACCTTACCGATAATCTCTTTTGGCTTTGACACAGCAGCCCTCTCCTGTGTCTCTATTTTCTGGTTGTTTATAAATCCTGATGTCTCCCTTTCTGGTTCCTCAAGTGGGCATCTCCAAGGTTCTTTGGAAGCTGGTCTGACTACCATTTATTTGCTCTTGCTCTGCAGTGCTGAGCTCTATTCCTGCACAACCAACCATGCTGCATGCAGCTATGTCCACATTTTCACTTTTACCCTTGACTTTTCTTTCTGAAGAACAGAGCCAGATGCTGACTATCTCAGGTAACCCCACATACATCCTTTACACTGCTGTAGCTGCTTCCTGCTTCTGGAAGGCCCTCTTCAATAGTTTCCTACTGAAATTGTAATCACACTTAAAAATATCAGAGGAACACTCCCTTTATCCCTGAAGATGTTTTTTATCCCCTTGGCTGCATATGCTCTTTAGGCCCATTTGAAAGCCCTCTTCCCCTCCTCTCCCAACATATACCACAGTACTGCAACTGCAGCTTTTAAAAACTTGATGAAAAGTCAGAGGTTACGACAGGCATTGTCTTAGTCTCATTTGTTGCTAGGGCAGAGAAAAACCCTTCATCCTAACCTAGAAGCTCACAGAGGCTGTGTGACTGGCTGTCTGCTTTCTTTGCTTTCCAGACCTGTTCCAGCTCTTTTTCAGGAATCAATCATGCTGAGTAGTATCTGCTTAGAAACCTGCACTGCTGTTGCTGCTAAAATGCAGTCTCTCCTCTGGGGCTCACCAGTCTCTGACCACACTGACGTGTGCTTTCTTGCTACAGGGCCTTTGCACCCGTGGCCCTTTCCTGAGCCTTGAATCCTGCTGCAGGAAGCCAAAATGAGAGGGAAGCTTCCTGGCCTATCACTTTTCCTGCCTTGTGGCTCACCCTCTAGTTTCACGGATTCCACATTACAGCCAAACAGAACAAATGCCTTTTCTTGTCATGGGAGTCCCTGTCAGTGGAATACCCTCCTTTCTGTGGACCTTTTACCTTCTTAGATCTAATTCAATTGCCCTCCGCTCCCCTTACATCTTTACTTTAGGATTAGAAACACTCCCTTCTCATCTTCCAGAGCACACATTCTGCACACCACTTATGTGACTCCACCGCTGTTGGAGCCAGCGGGAGCCCGATTGTGAGACATGAAATTACCCTCTCTGAGCCTCATTCCTCCATTCTGCGAATGGAGTTAAGAACCATACCAGCTTTTCGGGGTGGCTATGAAGATTCCATCTAGCATAGGCCACGTTGAAGGCACAGTGCACGCGCGTGCTCTCCCTTCCTCCGCTTTCCTCCCATAGCGCTGGCAAACCATGGACAGCCACTTCATGGCCTGCAAATTGGAACTTCCTACTCACTCTCAGTTCCAGCGTCCCAGCCATTCTTCCGGATGGAGTCGCAGTCGGAGCGGCAGGGCGACACAGCGGGGAGGTTGGGGGCCACGCTGCACACCACCACGCCCCGCCGGGCAGTCAGGATGCGTGGGGACTCAGGGTGAAACGTGGTCATCTCCTGGTGCTCGCCCCCCAGACCGTCCACGATCTTATCCAGGTTGCTCCTGGAGTCGCTCTGGAAGCAGGGGGTGTAGGCCATGGGGCGCACGGGGACCTGCGGGGGCCCCACCTCCTGGTAGACGTTGCGTCCGTCACCGCCGCAGCGCAGGTTGCGGAAGGGGATTCCGTTGCTTTTGTTGAGCAGGGCAGCTGTGGCGGGGTCCTGCACTAGCGTGATGTTGTTGCGGGAGTAGTTCTTGCGGAAGACCTTCTTGCGGAAGACGATGAAGAGCACAATGAGGATGAAGATGACGAAGAGGACCACAGCGATCCCGATGAGCTCCTCCTTGCCCACGTAGGAGTGGCCGGCCTGGATGTTGGGCACCACCACGGGGCGCAGCCCGCAGTACTGGCCCACGTAGCCGGGGGTGCAGTTGCACAGAAAGGAGCCGAACATGTTCACGCAGGCGCCTCCGTTTTCGCACTCTTCCCGTTCGCACTCGTTGACGTCTTCCTCACACCTTCAGGGACAGAGCACAAAAAAGTCCTCGCCAACATCAGGACCAGCGGGCACCCACCAGTGCACAGGCGCGCAAGAAAAAGCCTATCTTCAAGAGAGAAGGAAGCATCTGAAGGAAACGCGCGAAGCATGGCAGTTGTGTGCCTGTGTCCTGTTTGTGTGTGTGCGCTAATTTAGGCATTTCTGTGGCCTCAGTGCTCCCAGGCATTAGCTTGAGCAAACATATTCCTGCCAAATCCATCTTTTTCAGGTTTTCATCCCCTACCCAGTGGGGAGAAGAAAAAGTGTTGTGGGAGAGGAGAGAAAGTTCCAAATCCTAGGGGCCAAGTGTGCATCATAATTTAAAATTGCGCAATTTTAGAAAGGACACATACTGTGTATCTTTCACATTATGTAAAACACTCCTGCCCTCCAAGTGGAACTGGCGCTAGCATAGGACCTCATAATCAAATATACCAGTGTTTCTGCAGGGAAACACGTGAGTATTCACACTCAGTGAGAGAACTGAAGACTAGAAAGAGCCTCCCAGCAATTGTGGACAGGTTGGGCCATTAAATTAGTTTGCCACTAATGGATGCTAGCCATTTTACTTCTCAGAGCTTTTGGGGTTGGAGAACTGCAGATAAAGAGCTGTGATCCTCTATGCCCATTATATAGTTTTCTGAAAGTAAAGAGGTTTTTGGCTCTCCTATTTTCCTTTAATAGCCTCAGTAATTGTTGTTCCCTCTGGGAAGCTGAGAGCTCCAAGGCTAGGCAGGTAGGTGGAGAGCTTCATAGCTCCCAGGTTCTATGCTTATGTTAGAGGCTAATGCTAACCCAGATTACTGGGGAAAATGACTAAAACATTCCGGTGAAAAATAATTAAATCAATTGTATTCTCTTTAAAGCGATCCATGTCTTGTTTTGTGTATAGTAATTAGAAGACAAGCAAGTCTTTGTTCTTTCTGACCCTAACACTCTCTGAAAGCACAGACCTTCTTTCCTTCTTCATTTCTCTCTACATCAGCAGTTGTTCTGATATATTCCATTAAAAGTTCCAATCACCTACATTTTTGGTAATCTGCCTTTTAAAATGTAGCCAAACGTTTCCCTAATTTGAACAGATTGAGGCCAGGTCACCCAGAAATTAGTTTGAATCACAAAGTATTTAAAAATAAATGCAGGTTTATTACTTTAAATTACATCCAGCAATTCAAAGTCGGGTAAGTATTTCCTGGTAAAGTCCTCAGGAGATTTGCTTTAATGAATACATAAGACTGATCTGTAATTAGAGTATCACTTGCTTGAGATTATATATATATAT
>NW_022900928.1:43822639-43830584 GCF_012274545.1 Fukomys damarensis | reverse complement strand
ATATATATATTTCTAAAACCATCAAGGATGGTTGAAAGTGGCATTTTACTAAGAATTTAAAACATTCTCTTTCCATTTGTGTAACACTTTAATTTCACTCATTTCTTGGAGGATAAAAGGTTTACAAAGGAAAGGTACATTTTAGTTTCTCAGAATGATCATAAAACACTAGGCAGTATAGTCCAGTTAATGGAGTCTGGAGAAATGAGTAGTATATTTGCCTCAGAATTAGACTGGTAATATTGGGTAGCACTGACGACTGCCTTTAAAAGAATTGTTTTTTAATTACAAAATACTCAACAGTGATACAAAATTTTGCAAATATAGAGAAGTTCAGAATAAACAATATAAATTACCCATAACCGTGGTACCCTTATTAATCATTATTAACATTTTAGTCACTTGTAAGTACTCTTTTAAAGACAATAATGCTACGTCTGTCATGTCAATGGTAAACATTTAGTCTCAAAGAATTGACCACTGCTTTATTTTCTTAGCAATAAACAGTGGTGTAGAGAGAGGCTATAACACAGTCTCACTTACGTGACTCCAGTGAGCCCAGCTTTACAGCTGCAGATGAAAGTGTTTCCTATCGGGTCACAAGATCCTCCATTCCGGCAGGGGTTTGGGAAGCAGGCTGTGATCTCCGATTCACAGTTTCTCCCCGTGAACTGTGAGAGACAGGTACACTGATAGCCTGGGGAAACAGAGCCATGGATGCCAATGGTGATGCTCAGAGTTCCTGGATGCAGCCATAACATGTCCTATTGGTTCTCTGCTGAACCACATCTTAAGCAGAGCCCAAATCCCAAAGATGATCTGCAAATTAGTTGTTTGGAATATATTTGCTCAATAAAGAAGTTGCAGTTTGAATTCATGACTAGTAGACAAAAATCCACCCAATTAACCAAGAGACATGCAAGGAACAGATTCCAAGAGCAGACACCAAGATGGGGGAAATATCCTTTCTCTATTGTGCTGTTACTGTAAATGGCAGTGGGAGTAGTGTCCTTTTGGTACCATGCTCCCTCCTTTCTCTGCCCCCTCCTATCCCTGTGTCCTTTCACCTTAGCTAAGAATGAAAACCCCAACCTTGAGAGGAAGTGAGGGAAGAGCAGATATAATGAGCCTATTTGACAGCTCAGTTGAAACTTAAATTGACATATGCACCTGATAATTGGAGAATTTCAGCCTTCGCCCAGCTCCCCTGTTCAAACCCTGATTTCTGCATCATTTTTACTTTCTTTATTCATAAACCCATAATGCAGAAATAGGTACTAATGTCCTAACTACAGAGAACATTAAATATCAGATGAGTAAGATTATAAGAGGAAGCTGCATTATCTTTTTATTCCATTTACAAACTACTCCTAAGATTCATTGTTTTGGTTATCAATGTCAAAGTTATACATTCAAACAGTAAACAAATAGAGTTTCATTTTGTAAAATATAGAATTTGCACCTCCTCATACCTTGGTGTCCTTTTCATATGTCACTATTTCCTTCTGTGCAATTTTGCTATTTTGTGATTATTTAAAGGCTTAGGCATTTTCTGTTGGATTTCTACTACGTATCTTTTTTGTACCAGGAATCAAACCCAGGTTCTTGCACTTGTGAGGCAGGTGGCGGAACCACTGAGCTATATCCCTGGCCCCTATATCTTTTATTTTATACCCTCAGCTTCACCACATATGGGTATTTTTTTGATGGCCCTACCTCCCAATATATTATTGAAATTTTGGTTGAATCAATAATCAGAGCTGGTGATATTAAGATGCTTTATGTACATATACCAACTCCCCAAGATGAATGTAATCATTAGGAACTGCAAACATATACTGATAAAAATAAATATTAAAAAAGAAGAATCAGTGTTTACCTTGCTGAAATTGACTATGAAATACTACCTATAGTTGTTATATAGTGAATTATAATTATTTTTATGCATAACTTTTTTGTTTTCCCTGGAGTTAAAAATTACTATGTTTTGGGTTGCTCATTTTCTGAATACTCATTGCTAATTCAGCTCCAAACTTTTCCTCAACTAGGTCTCTCTGGTTGAGTTACCCTTGGTGACCTGTACTTGTAGCCCCTTGAAGAAGTCTGAGGCCTATGCTGGATAATCACCTGTTAATTCTGTTTCTCTGGTGCATCCTGATACATTATCTAACTTTCAAGTTAGAGAATTTCCTTACTAGTTTGGTAAATCCTCATTTAGAGTATACTGGAGAGTGGGGCACTAAAACATTGGAAATCTGAACCAAATTCTGAGACTATGAGTAAAGCTTATTAACTGTGAAACAGGTAACTTTGGGTTGGTCAATTTCTCTAGAAATGACTTATTATCTGTATAGAAACAGGATGAAAATCTGGGTTCTAACATTGGAGGGGTTGTGTGATGGAGGAGGAGGGGTGGTCGTGAGCCTCAGCATCCAATGAGCCATCATATTGGCTTCTATCCCCCACCATGCAGCACAGTGCCAGGTGCTCTCCAGCCCTGACATTCTGCATTTCAGTACCACCTGAAGGCTCTGCCAGGTTGAAGGAGGAGTAGCTGACTGGCTACACATAGGAAAGGTGGGAATCCAGATCCATTCTACCTGTCTTTTAAATGGGCTTTGGTCAATTCTTATTTTAAGGCTTCTATGGTTTGGATATGTTTGAAGTGTACACCTGAAGTTGCTGGAACCTTGGTTCTCATTATGAAAATGTTAAAAGGTTGTGGACTTTTAAGATATGAGGCATAGTAGGATGTTGGGTCATTGAAGATATATTCCCAGAAGGAATGAATGTTCTCATGGGACCCCAGCTGCACTCGAGCTTCTGTCTTGTCATGTGATCTCTCCAACACATACTCCCAATGTGTCCTCTGCCCAAGGTACTTACCAGAACTGAGCCAGACCTGGTGCTATGCCCTTGGACCTCCAAAACTGTCAGCTCAGTAAATTTCTTTTCCTTATAAAACATCTAGCTTCAGATATTTGGTTTTAGTGACAAAAACCAGACTAAGACAAAACCTTTCTCCCTATTACTTCTTCAGAAGAGGCTGATACTTCTAGTTCCTCAGTCTTGGAGTTTCTGTTCCTGTCTTTCCCTTCTGCCAGTTTGAATTCAAGTCTCTCAGAGCTTCTCTTTTCTCCTCTTTCCTCTTGTCACCTATCCCTCTGTCTTCTACCTCCAAACTTGTGTTGGAACTGCCTCTTTTCCAACTCTCCTCATTTTTTTAAGACTTATGACTTATTTAAAATCCCTTTATTCTATGGTAGTGGGGTTGTGATAACAAGTGACCATTATTTTAGAGTGGGCAGTGAGTGTTTCCTTCTTCCTAAGATCTTTTATAAATACCGTAAAGAACCATTCTCACTCTTAAGAGCTCTTGGGCTAAGTGGTTAGTGACAGATATTAGGATTTGATAGATTGATTGCTATAGATACAAGGTAGTTAAAATACAAGGTAGTTAAAAATCTATAGACTGAAATAGCATGGAGAGTACTCTCGTGGAAGTTTTACTGAATCCACCTGTTGATGCAAACCTTCCAAAAAGCCAGCCTGAAGGCTGTGATCAGGAGGCAGCAATAGGAAGTAAGAGTGTTTCAAATTATGCTGATTTGGGTTTTTTCCCCAATTTGGAGAGTTGCTCACTTTAATGGAACTGGGAATTGCTGAAAGCAGCTGAGACTGGGAAATATGCTTCCTTGTGTATCACTTAGCTATTCTTTATAGAATGGTATGTTACTTAGGGATATCTTAACATGTGAGGGTGAATTCAATTCTGTTTTTTAGACTAAGGGGAGGGGTGGGACAGCTGTGACACAGGAATGTGGAACATACATCAGTGATGAGGAAGACAGGCAGTTGGGATGGGCTAAGGCAAGGTGAATAAATTCTCCAGCTCTGATTTGGCAAGCCTCTGATAATTTCTTATATAAAACTGAACCAGAAGACTGGGCAGCCTGGGGAGGGGTAAAGATGGGCTGTCTGGAAATAGATAGGGTCATTTGAATTACTACCCATGAATACTGGATTCTACCCTGAGATGTGCAACTAATTTCTTATCAGATGGTAGAGAAGCAATTTGATGTCTCTGTGCTTTGACAAATCAGAATTTAAAATAAGACACTACCTCTAATGTACTGTTTTACTCATGCACATTTGCCTTCTTCACCTTCTTGATCATTTGTGGGGCATCTAATACAGCTTGATGAAGCAGCCGGCTTGATTGATTAACTTGTCCATACTGACTGAATGCGTGAGGAATGGCGTTCGTATGTCAGAATCAGCTCACAGAGGGGTGTGAGAGGTGACTGCTGAATATTCAGGAATTTGGCAGTCAGGTATTAGACCACTGGTATCTTGACACCAGACATGGTATTTACACCACAGAAATCATCAAACCTTACAAATCAGGGCTTTAGATAGCAGCCTTACTGGTATGATCTTAGAATAGGGCTATGGCAGGATATGAGGATAGGAAGGCAGAAAAATGCCATCTACAATCCTCTTGTGGATGAGGAAACTAAGGAGCAGAGAGGCTATATACATACTTACAATCACAAAGCTGGTTTGGACTTGAATCCTGGCAGTCTGTCTTTAGAGTTCTGAGCTCTACAATGCTGTCCTGAATTGTATTTCTAACCATCACACTCTCACATTCCCTGTTTGTCTAGATTTCTCTGTTGTCAGAAAGAGACAAACTTTAGGCTGTGCTATTATAATCTCCAAGCTATAGCGCAAAAGAGCAGACAGATCTGCTTTTAAAAGGCGAAAGCTTTATGTGATCTGAAGAGAAACCAGAGTATTCAGATCTGCTTTTAAAACAAACTTTGGAGGAGTTTTTAATGTTAATACAATGAGAAGGAACAGGAGTTTTGAAAGAATGTGCTTCATTAAATTTTTTTTTATGAAAGAAGAATATCAATTGTTCAGCCTCTCTAAAAGGTCTTTTTGTCAGAATTAACCTTTTCTCACATAGTACTATTTACTATTTCACTATTTTGTCATGGGCCCTATTATTAATATTTTTATAACATCAATAATTCTGCCACAATGACAAAAAGTGACTTAATTCTTCAGTGTTTTAAAATTAGTCATGTGAAGGATTCAATAATCCTACAAAGAAAAAGAACAGGTCCCATTAACATCTCCATTGCATGGAGTGTTGGAAAAGTTAAATGGTTTGTTCAAGGACATGCAGCTAATGAGTGACTAGTATGACCTTGAACCCTGGCTTCCAGATTCCCGAATCCCTCTGTACAAGCTGTGCTGGCACTAGAACTTGTGAGTGAGCAGAGCTCTTCACTTGCTAGATTTGAAGGAGGGGCTTGCAGTCATTTCCCACAGCTCTCCAGGAAACAGACAAGATGCAGTGAGATGAACAGTATTAGACACTCTTGGAAGCCAAATAATCATCAAATAATAGAGTGACTAGCATAAAAAAAAGTTTCTACTCTCTCCAAACATTAACATATGTGGCTATAATACACAAATAAGGGGAGGAGAATTGCAAGAACCTTCCAGCCATGATTTGATCACAAATAGTGTTTATAAAAGAAAAATATATTTTAAGCTCAGAGTCTTAATAACTGTAGTTTTTATTGAGTAGGGTTTTTTTTTTTTTGTACCAGGGATTGCACTCAAGTCTTTGCACTTTCGAGGCAGGTGCGGTGCCACTGAGCTAAATCCCCAGCACTATTGAGTAGTTTTTTTTTTTTTTTCTTGTTGGGTGGGAGAATACCAAATAAAAATTATAACTAGAACAATATCTTTTGTGACAGAGAAAATTCTAGCAACTTTCTGTACATCATATCTCATATGATTCTGTCAACAATTCTGGGCATACATACTATTATCATATTTACTTTATAAATGAGGAAACTGAAGCTTATGTAAGATGGGTTTCTCAAGGTTATCTATGCTAACACGTGGCAGATGTATGCATTATACCAGTCCTCAGATTTTAAAAAGAAATGATCCTACTAGCACTGAGATACATGTACGAAAAGAGTCATAGCTTTTTCCCCCCTTAAATCTTAGCAAAATGATAAGTATATTTTTAAGTCTTGCTTCAATGCTACGTTCCTGTTTACCATCCTTCTAGTTATAGCAGATGCAGATGGTTTTGAAATCTGCCCGCAGACAAACTTAAAATGAGTCTCCTTTTCTTGTTCAAGAAAGAACATTACAAAACCTACTAAATGCAAAAATAGAAATGGAATAAGCAAATATAGAGTAAACTTGGGCTGTGTAGGCAAATAATCAAGATAATTTCAATCTTACACTTTTGACTTAGAAGTCATTTTCTGATCTGATTCATCCAGGTAAGGGCCTTAACCCTCTGCCCTGCTCACTGGTGTAGGTGAACATTGCTCTGGTCCATTTGGTTCTTTGATAAGGAAACATCTGCCTGCTGCACAAAAGTAGAAATAATGACAAATATGCTATGAGCACGTGGAATCTGAAGTCAGCATCAACTGCCATTTTTGCTGAATTGTGGATTTCATTTACACATCCAAGAACTTACACTATTTACATGACCTGCGATATGGTAGTGAGGCCCTGAGCCTTAGTGCGCTCACACCTGGGTGCTTGGCTTTCAAGAACCTCATTTTTTCTAATGCTTGCTTTGTGAAGAACTGTAAGGCTTTTGGATTCAGAAATGAAAACACAGAAGCACACAAACAGGTTCCTTATTGTTATAATTTTTGTAATTACTTTGGGTTCGGAAATCAACTTTATCTCTATGCTGCTCAGAAAACAAACAGTAGAAAGCCATGATCTGTATTCTGATTTTTAGGCTAAATATGGGGAAACTTTCATACCTTTAGTCTGTGCAGATCTCGATTAGTGTGAGAAATCTGGTGGGTGCATTGCTGTCACCTGAGATGCTAATAGCAGTAGGAGCCCAGCAGCTGAACTTGCCCTCCATCACCTCACCATTTCAACTTATAGTCACTGTGATTTTTCCTTTTCACCAAGCAGGGTACACTCAGTGCTTTTAAACCTTGTAAAATAAAAACCTTTGAAGGTGAGAACTGTACCTTTCCCCAGGAGAGCTGGCTCACCTTTTATATACTGTATATTGAGACAAGCCTTTATTATTTTCTTTGAGTATCTAGAAAACTTTAATGTGTTAGCAATATTGGGCACACGGTAAATTCTCACCTTCTAGTATGTAGCATTGTGTCTGTACATAACCTACTTTAGGGTTTTTAGTTTTTCTATGAGAGTTTACAATTATTAATGCTGTTACTATAAAGGTTTCCCAAGGTGTAAAAGAATCAAAAAAATTTAAAAGAAGATTAACTCAGTATTTAGAAGAAAGTCACACAGAAGACATTTTTTTTTTTTCCTGTAGGCTGCTGCAAAACTCACTGAAATTATGTCCAGAGTATATTCACTGGTAGTCCGGCTTCTCTCTTCCTGTGTGCCCATGCAATGGGTTATTTGGTAGAGCAAATACAGGACCCTATTCACTTCCCTTCAACTATGTGTGAGGGCAAGGGAGCATTAAAGTGGAATCCATTAGCCACAGACACAGCAATGAGACTTGGAGCTCAGCATAAAGCAGGCACTTAAAATTTGATTGACCAAATTTATCTAGACCTTTGTAAATTAGGGACATAAAACAAAACATAGCCCAGAGTAGCATAGGGAATTTATTGCCAAAAACACTTCTATGACCAATTATTGGCAATATCCAAGAACACATTTCATACAACTTCATAAGCAGAATATTCACAACTGCTGAGAGTGGGAAGACATTACTGTTCTTTATCTTTGAAGAGGACCTCAGTGTAACACAAAATTCTTAACAGGGGGGCTGGGGGTTTAGCTCAGTGGTTCCGCCACCTGCTTTGCAAGTACAAGGTCCTGAGTTCAATCTCCGGTACCCAAAAAAAAAAAAAAAAAAAAAAAAAAAAAACATTAAAAGGGGACAGAAATCCAC
>NW_022900928.1:43815490-43822601 GCF_012274545.1 Fukomys damarensis | reverse complement strand
AAAAAAAAAAAAAAAAAAAAATCTTAACAGGGGAATGATACTCCATCTTTGTACTAACATAATTTTTAAAAAGTACTGTACAGAGGGACATGGTTGTGCACTCCTGTAATCCCAACACTGGGGAGGCTGAAGCAGGGGGATTGCTGTGAGTTTGAGGCTAGCCTGGGCCAAATAATGAGTTCAAGTCCAGCCTGAACTGGGTAGCGAGACCCTCATCCTTTCTCAAAAAAAAACCCAAAAAGTATTGTACAGACTGTGCATCTCACTTTTGATCCCTAAATGTCCTTTGTCTGTTTACCTCTCCTCAAACTCATTGAATTGTGTATCTGCAGATACTGTGAGTAGGATTCCTGAATGTTAGTGGTTCTCAGACTTGGATGTGTATAGAGTGATTTTGGAGACTTGTTAAAAATAGATGTGCCCAGATAGACTACATATTGGCTCACAGAACAGGTATGAATAAATGCAAAAGAATTGAAGTCATCCCCTGTATATTATCAGATTATAGTACAATCAAAATGGAGATCAATAGCACAAGAAACTGTAGGAACTTCACAAGCACATGGAAACTGAACAACACTCTCCTGAACAATCAATAGATTACAGAGGAAATTAAAGAAGAAATTAGACAGTTTTTACAAATAAATGAAAATATAAATACAACATACAGGAATCTGTGGGACACAATGAATGCAGTTCTATGGGGAAAATTCATAACATTGAATGCCCACACTAGGAAAACAGAGCGAGCTCAAATAAACAACGTAATGATGAATCTTAGACTCCTAGAAAAACAAGAGAAAGAAATACCCAAAGCTTGAAAGGAACTAGCAGAAAGAATCAACAACTGGGATCTCATCTTATTAAAAAGCTTCTATACTGCAAAAGAAACCATCAGCAAAACTAAGAGACAACCTACAATGTGGGAAAAACTTTTTACCAGCTGCTCCTCAGACAAAGGACTATTATCTAGAATATATAAAGAACTAAAAGAATCATATCACAGTGATGTATGCGCACCCATGTTTATAGCGGCGCAGTTTGTAACAGCTAAAACTTGGAAACAGCCCATTTGCCCATCAGTTCAAAACTGGATAAAGAAGATGTGGTTTTCCTATAAAATGGAATATTACTCAGCCATAAAGAATGAGAAAATAGATTCATTCATAGCAAAATGAATACATATTGAAGATATACTCCTAAGTGAAATAAATAAGTCACACGTGTAAATACCAAATAGTTTCTCTGGTGTGAATAAACTGCCATAATACATAAGATCCTAATAAGATTACTGACATTGTGAAATGGTAATAAAGGGCTAAAGGTGTAGGGAAGGTGGGATGGGTAGGGGAAAGGTAAGGGTAATAAGGTAAAAGAAAAAAAATGTGAGATAATGAAAAGATGGAAATAAAGTGCTTGTAGATGGGAAGGAGAGGAGGGGGTGAGGGGAGGGCAGAGACAAGGGGAAAAAATGAGAACCAAGACCTGTCATGTAGAGGTACAAGATCCCAACAATGAATATAACTGTACTGTATCCTTGAAATGTACCAATAAACTCAATTAAAGCTGAAAAAAAAATAGAGGTGCCTGAATTCTATCCATATATATTCTGTAGGTTTAGACTCCTCTACCCCTCAACATTTCTTTCAAATAAGTTCAGGAACTTGCAAATATTATTTTTATTTAGTTACCTAACAGAAGGTCCCTCTGATAAGCACAGCAAATGACAGAGGCAAACAAACAGATTTTCTTTTTTCATTAAAAATCAAGAGACTTCTTTAACAAGATTTCATTTTGGCAAGGTCCTCAGGTGACCTGATGTGTCTTAGAGTTTTAGAATCACTACCTAAAATTTGAAAGAAAAAAAAAAACCTAGAAGTTTTTCCAGGTTCCAGGACAGGTCAAAGAGAGAGAGAGAGGGAGAGAGAGACAGACAGACAGAGAGAGAGATTAGTGTATTAACCGCAGCACTTGTTAAAATGGAAACTGATTCAGTGGGCTTGGGGTGGGATCTGACATGCTTCCTTTCTAACATTTCCAGTCATGCTGATGCTGCCTGTCCCTAGAAAACTCTGAATAGCAAAGGGTGAGATCATAGGCCAGGGAATTCCACAAACCTGTGGCAAATCCTCGCTTCACTGCTTTTATCAGATGTGTGATGCTAAGCTAATGACTTAGCCTCTGTGGCCCATTTTTTATAAAAGGAGGATGGATAGGTAGGAAGGAAGAAGGGACATGTTCCCAGAGTTCTGTTGTGAGAAATTACATGTTCTAGTGCACAAGCACTTAAAAGTTATGCACCATCAGTACCAAACGCTAATAAAGGTCTAAGAGTAACTCCTACTAGTAAGAATGTGCGACTTTTGATTTCAGGAGTTAGGCATCTAGTCACATGCAAAACTATTTGAATGACTATTTCTGACCTAGTGACTGTGGCTTTACTTGCTGCATTACATCACCAAATTAGAGCTTAGTCTCAACTATGTTTTCTCTAAATGGGCTTGAGCTGATCGTGATAAGTCATGAGGATTGAGTACTCCTTATTCAGATTGTGGGCACTCACTGGGCTGTTCCCTACACACTGGGTCTGGAAATGCAAGGGTCAGAATGGGCCCTAACCATTTCTTCCCCATGGTGGTTGCTATTTCCAGTTTATGTTTATGAAGTACATATAATTTCAAGGCATTACCAAGAGAGGGCCTTCCTTCTGTGGTTGATTTACACAGTCATGTTTATACTCTTATTCCAAGTTCAGCATTTTGGGCTCTGACTTCCCCGGGGTCCTTATGGCCTGCTTGTGGGTCAGTCGGGTTATAATGCTGCTCAAAACCGCTGACTATGCCATTCCAGGTTGGAAGATGTGGCTTCCTTGACCTTCATGCCAAGGGTTTGATTGGATTTCAGGGTGGTTGGAGTAGAATCCTGATTCTCTGAAAGAAAAAGCTTACCGCTGTGGGTTGCCTGTTTCAAAGGTTTTGATTATACTGGAACAATGTGCTAGGATAGCCACAGTTTGAGAATGTGACCAGGACAGCCAACATTCTTCAGAGGTCAAGGGGATGACTGTGCTATAATATATATTTTGGAATTAGAGAACAACATAATACAGGGCCCAAACAACAAAAAGGTGTGCAAATAATTAACTTCTGTCATCAGCTCTGTTATAGGCAAGGAATCATTTCTTAAGCACCTCATTCTATTTTCTCTGGCTTATTTTTCCTCTTTGAATATTGTATATATCCTAGCCTTTCATCTGGGTGCCCCAGACTGTCTTTCTCTGTGATTAGACCTCTCTGGCAACCAGAGGTGATTCTCAGGGGTATGAGTATTCTTTCATTAACGAGTCACTTTTACCATTCTGTTTAAACTATCACAGCTAAGAAGATTTTTTTTAAAAAATTTAAGTTACTTTCTAATGAGCCACTTTCATAAATATAAGTAAAGGCCAGATTTACTTACTTATTGGTTCTCTCATCTTTTTGTTTTTCTCCCCTCCTCTTTTTGGCACAAAGGAATTTTCAAACAGGGCACAAGGACCTATGAAAAATTCCTCTGATATAAGAAAATAAATGGGGGCAAGGAAAGAGATTCTCTGTCCTCTCTTCTTAGAAGCCAAGGCCTTATCCCTATAAAAAGGAAGTGAGTAGATACCTCTTTATCTATCAGAAGAGGAATTCTGTGTGTTTGCTTCTCTAAGGAAGCAATAGGAACCCTCTTGGATTTCCTGGTGAGTGGCAAGGAGTCTGCACATGTTGGGCTCAGTACTGCTGCGTGTGGGAACCTCAGATTCTTTGTCTGGGGCCCTTGTCCAGGTGGCTGCCGAGAAAAAAAATCACTTGCCTAGGCTTAGGAGTAGCTTTGGAGGGAAAGCTGTTATGCTGGGTCTGTTCCCTGAACAGAGGTAGTAGACTTTAAAGAAGAAAGTTGTATAGATAGACATCAAGAAAGGCACTTTCTTCATTTTAGGAAAAGGTGAGCTAGGCCCCTATGTATAAAGGTGACACTTAAACTTGTTAGAGCTATATAGTATTGTAAGAAAAAGACCTGCTATAGAATAAAATTCCAAGGGTAGTCATAGAAGGAAGTGGACAACAGAGAGGACAAACAGGGAGGATGCTCTACCGGCAAGGTTAATCCCCTAGGGAGGGGAATGACAGTTCTTTAGAGCATGTGAAAAGTATATGACTAATGGATCCTTCAAGCTACATTTTGGTTAAACAGAGAGAAAGAGAGAGAGAGAGAGAGAGAGGAGAGAGAGAATGCTGCTATTTTTCATGTGAGCCACAGTTATTTAATTAACATACCTGCACTGAATATTAAGCTGAAGGATTTCATAGCAATTAAAAAATAAAATGCACACTGAAGATCAGGATTCCAAGGTCTTTTTCCTTCACTCAGTGATTATTATTTTTTTAAGAGATAACCCACTGTGGAAGCCCATAGCTTTGCCAGCAAAAACAACATCCTGCCATCCTTAAAAGTATGTTACAATTTGTGGCTATGTACCCAGGATTTGACATGGAGTGGTGTTCTATTTCAACCCAATTTAATTATATGCTCCCTTTATATATCGTAGATGGCTCACACTAGCAGAATTGTTTTGCCTGGTGAAAAACTGGCCATGACTTGTCATAATGGGCTGCTTTATAGAACCACTGAAGTATAGTTACTGCCCATCATTCGGGAATTATGGCATCATAACAACCCTTTATTTACATATACTGCTGAGACAGTAAAAACAGCAAATAGATTTCTTAAATCGAGACGGCAGAAATTTCCCCCAGGGCACTTGGCCCTCATTGTGGCAGTAACATATGCAAGTCTAAACAACTTTGGTGTCTGTATTTCGGCAGTGCATCATTTCATGGACAGTTTATAACATTCTAATAATAAAATGGTCGCTGAATTTGGAGTTGGGCTTCATGAACATTAGATGGTAATGCACACAGCAGAATCTCTAAGAGATTTGTGAGGAAGGTTTAAATCTACTAATCACACTACTGCTGAGTGACTCTGCAGAAGGGCTGAAGTTAAGTCAGACGTCTGGCTGTCGGGAGGTGGTGGCAATCTTTTAACCAGGAGAATGCTTGACCTAGTTTACCTTCAGGCAGACAAGGCATCTGGGTAAAGGCAAGAATTCTTTTATCTTTATACTCCTAGGTCTTAAATAATCTTAAATTTTCCTTCCTCAAACAATAGTCTTCCCCCTACCCCTCTGTCTTCCTGTCTCTGTCTCCTTCACGATGTGTCTTTGGGGAAAATTACTGGGGTAAAGCGTCACTACTACCCCTCCTAGGATTTCACAGAAGTTGCTCTCTTTATTCTTGAGTTCTTAGGCTTTGTAGAGCTCTCAAGAGACTTACTTTTAATACACACGTTTCAAAAGCATGTTCCAAATACCTCCATCACATTTCTATTCTTGTGGACTTAGCTTCTCGTAAGTTTATGTCCACACCATTCTAACCAGGGAGAAGGTTGTACACTGACATCATAACGGAGAGTGCTACTCAACATTTTGCGATGACCAGCACGTGGCTCATGAAGGCACAATTAAAAAAAAAAGGTGTTCGTGTGTGGTTCTTATTTGTCCAGGCCCGTAAAGTCTGGAAGGGTGTGAGGTGGACAAGGAAGGGGGAGACTGGGTGGCATCTACGATCTCCTGCACTACGCCTGTGGAATGCTGCGAATGGGTGGCCAAACGGGGTGCTCTTGTAATTGCCACTGAAATTGCCCTGCAATTTCTCAGGCAGATTAAGGGGCTCTGCTATCATATTGGGTGCGTCCACTCCTCTCCAGGAGAGCCCTCGAGTTGGAGAAGGCTGTGAGGGCGGAGCCTTCTCCAGGTGCCCTCCCCGCAGGGTGCCCAGGGCACAGGCACACTCACCCCCTGAAGGCAGGCCTGAGCAGCTGCCTCCGTGCTGACAGGGACTGCGCTCGCACGCGTCGGGATAGAGCACGCAGCCCAGCTTCAGCTCCGTCAGCCCCACGACCTCGGCAAAATTGCTGCGTTTGTTCTGCAGTGGCAGCTCGTTGTTGTTCAGCACCACGGAGTCCAGGCAGCCCTGGAAGCCACTGAGTACCTGCGTGACCCGCGTGTCGGTCAGGCTGCGGATGTTATCTGCCTGCACCAGGGCGCCAAAGTAGATGGAACTCTCAGTGCTCAGCGTCTGGAAGTAGAGCGGGGCTCTGCGCCTCTCCACGTAGCTGTCGTCCAGGGACAGACTGGTGAAATTGCGATTGAGCTCCAGGAAGACCGAATGCCAGCTCCCATCGTTGACCGTCCGGCCAGAAATGCCCAAGATTCCGGGGCCGCTTCCGCAGTCCAGCTGGAACCACAGCTTGCCGTCCACAATCTGGGAGGGGAGGAACAACGGAGCCCTTTCAAATTGAAGCCTGTCAAGATATGCCCAAACACCGCGATACTTACCAGCCTAAGAGGCTCGTAGAATGCTCCAGATGGACACCGCTCTTGATTCAGTCATGAATCTATCGTGGTTTGAATTTTAACAACCAGCAGCCCCACCCCACCATTACCTGCTGAGAAAAGGCAGTCTTATCTTTTACAAATCTCCCTGTAATTAGTGATGGAAGCGCAGTTTTAGAAATCCATAGTTAATATGTTTCTATGCTTTAGATATCCACCCTTTCAAAAATTGTATAACTGACAATGTGAAATACGAAAAGGGTTAAAGGTGTAGAGGAAGTGGGAAGGGTAGGGGAAAGGTAATAAGGGAAAAATATGAGAAAAGGAAAAAATGGAAACAAAATCTTTGTAAATAGGGGAGGGGGGGTGAATGGAGGGCAGGGGTATGGGGAAAAAACGAGAACCAAGATCTGTCATGTAAAGCTCCAAGATCCCAGTGATGAAGGTAACTGTACTGCATACTTAAAAAGTATCAAGGAACTCAATGAAAAAAATGTACAGCACTAACATATTTAGAAGTGTGTTTATTCTCTGCACCTTTATCAGATATTTTCAGCACAGGAATGATTTCCGTGAACCCATTAATATTTATTGGACATCTACTATGTGGCAAACTGTGTGCCAGGTGCTGTGGAGCAAAGAGAGTTATCTGTCTTCCTGGGGCTTACGTTCTGGTGGAGGAGATGA
>NW_022900928.1:43690036-43815220 GCF_012274545.1 Fukomys damarensis | reverse complement strand
TATACATATATATATTCCCTGAATAAGTTGATGAGTGTACTGTACTGCAGAGGAAGAGGCCAGGTAGAAATATAGATTCCCTATTTCCCAGCTCTATGTATATTTTAGATTTTAAAACCTCTCTATATTAACACTAGTGTTATTCTTAAGACTGTCTGTTGGTATACTGCCTATAATCACAAAGTGCTAAGGGCTTGGCCATTTGCTTAGACTACAAGTATATTTAACGACAGCTGGCTCTGCAGAAGGATCTTCTGGTTAGCTACATATGCCTTGCTCCAAGGCCCTGGTCTAGGGTGCTGCACTGAAGGCCCACTTGCTTCTTTAGTTGCACTGGTGCAGAGAGGGCCTCTAACTCCCCGCTGTAGACTAAACTCCAGGGGAAATTACACACAAGAGAGGAAGCATGTGCTAGTTGACAGGCCCCCTCAGTGAGACCCCACCCAACTGAGAAGGAAAAACCTCAACAGATGTGCATTGCCTGTAAGAAGAGCGATGATAGGAAGCCAGCTACTGTCTTGCTCATTCATACCTGCAAAGAGACCAATTCTCAAAAAAACTGCAAGGCACCTGCTGTGCCTTGCTGTACCTGCTACCACCTTGCTACCCTCACCCCTTCCTGTTTGTCAGCCTCAAGCCCATTACCCAAGAAACTCCCAAATTTTCCACCCTTCAAGCTGACCTCTTGTCTTCTACTTAAACTCCTCTATATAAAGTGCATTGGCCCTCCTTCCTATGCCAATGGTCTTGTTGCCCTTGGCCAACCTACATCAGGTCACAAACTCCTTGCCTCACTGGTTCAATTTTGCCTGGCTGGTGGTCTCACTCATGCTCGGGTCGAAACTTACATTAGTGAAGGAAGCTGGCTGGCAGAGAGCTGCTGGCTAGGGATTAATCCTCCATGGAGACCCAGGTTCAACTGTAGCTGAAGAGTTGAGCTGGCCATTGGCTCCTCTGTGGCTAGCCATGTCTATATGTCTCAGAAATGATAGGTGGCTTTAGGATAATGGGACTGAGGGCTGGCCCCTATCTAGCCAAATTTATATTTGGGCATGAAGGGATTGACAGCCAGAAGCTGTGAAACAAAAGCTTTCCTTCTGGCCTATGTTTATGACCCAGCAATAAGATCCTGAGGAGGCCATTGTCAGTACCACGAAAGAAGGGGTAGCCATCTCTGAGGATCTGCTGGTGCAGAGCACAGGCATTTGCAAGGAGAAGAAAGCAAGAGAAAGAATACGAGAGGACAAGGCAGACTTTCCAGATCACTAACAACAAAGGAGATATAAATATCAACTGAATTAAGAGAAATAGGCTGAAAATATCTGGATGTGTTTTACTCATGATAGATTTAGCAATTATCACAGCCTTACTCATTCTCATAAATAGAATGTTTCTCTATCATGTATGTTCCAGAGACATAGGAGACATATGCTCCAGAGGGTTCATAGGAACTCTTATTTCTGTCTTTAAATCTCCATGGATCTTCTCGTCCTGGCATTCTCTAATTTGCAAATAAAATTATTAAGGCCACACCACATAAAAATATGAGTAAAAGAAGGCTAAGGGCTTTAAGAACCAGAAAATTCCTGGGAATTCAGTAATGCTGAATCTAATTCAGGGTCTGTCAGATACCACCTAGGTCACTGGTGAGAATGGCATCTGGGTTTGGGCTTGGAGAGCAGAGAGAAAAAGTGTGGTTTATTTTACAACAATACCATGCCCAATACATGAAGGTTGGCCCTGTCATAGATACTTCATATACGTGTACTTTGCTCTGTCATATAAATGTTCAGACATAAAATGACTAGAGGATTTATTTTCTTTCCAGGGAACTTTCACATGTAATCTTATGCAATTGGCTTTGCCTTTTTAATTTTTGTTTTAACAAAATGGACTGAATGGATATTATAAATCATATGAGAGTACTTGTTCAGTGACAACTGCTGGATAATATCCATATTTGTATTTCAGTGTAAGTAATAAAATAATCAAATGTGACTTTGGAGACCACCTTCTTCTGCCACAGCCCATCTGCTGTTTTGCCCTGTGGCTACAAAATGCCATCCCCAGTCTATCATGCAAAATATGATGGTATGGACACATTCATCTAACTTCTTGTAAAAGGATATGCACTTAATGTTACTTAGTTCATTACTTCTTTCATATCTACCCCTTTTGAATAATTCCAAGTCACAAATTCACCTAGAAGGTCTGACATGACTAGTGTACTCACATACTTATAAGTTTTGTAATTAAGGAACATAAAAATCCCAAGTGAACTGAACATTTCATATTACCTTTTTCTCTGTTGAAAAAATAGCAGCAATATTGCTAAATGAAAGAAGCTAAATGCCTACACAATACCTACCATTTTACCCAAACCATTTTTACCTTCACAGCTTTAGGACTTCGGAACTATCAGTCTTGTTTTTATGATAAATCACAACGCTTATGCCAAAAGTTACCTTGTGAAAAGTTAATACTTTCTGCTATTGCACAGGTATAGTATGTGACAGAGAGAGATGGGGAGAGAGAGAGAAAGAGACAGAGAGAGAGAGAGAGAGAGAGAGAGAGAGAGAGAGAGAGAGAGAGAGAGAGAGATAAGAGAATGCTTTGTTGTTTTCATATCCAAGTCTTCTAAAATTGGAAATATATACTCTTGTCACATTTAGCTTTTCTTTGTGTCCAGAATAGGGTCTACCTAGTTTAATATGATGTGTCTTCTCAAAGTATAAAGCTCTCTCAAATCAGGATGAGCTGTTTTAATAGAAAGTAATATGTACATGAAGCTGTGAGAAAAGTCTATGATATTGAAATGATGTGCTGGGCAGGAGAATGTTTGGTAATCTGTTCAAAGACATGCATAATTCAGTGAATGTTGCCCTAATATTATAAAATATTTAGATCCTGAGGGTTGTTGGAAATCAGTGATGCACTTTAACCCAAATGTTCATTAGCTTGGGGTTTGGAATGCAAAAAAAATCAGAGCTATGGCAAGTTAGCTTTGCGTGAAAGTAGGATTTTGAATAAAAAGGGTTATTTATGGCACCAAGTCTCACTGCTTCGTATCCTTATCGTGCGTGTCTAGCAAATGTAGCATAATTATACATCTGGTAAGAAGATTATTAAATATTCTTTGAAAAGGAGATATTTAAAAACCTATATTCCAAAGTTGCTAATAGTAGCTGACACATGCTCAAAAATATGTCTTGAGGGCCAGGAATTTAGCTCAGTGGTTCAGCCACCTGCCTGGCAAGTGCAAGGTCCCGAGTTCAATCCCCAGTACCAAAAAACAAAGCAGAACAACAACCAAAAATAGGTCTTGAAGAAATAAGCAACAGGATAAAGATTACCCCAGTTCTTGGAATCTTTTCCTTTGATAAACCCTTGCAGTACTTCTAACCTGCTTGGCCTGTCACATGCTCAGAGCCTCTGTTAACTACATATCACTTTGAGAAAACCACTAAATCTTTGAGCTTCACAAGCAAATGAGAACACTCTTATGTCCAAGGAGGGGAGTGAGAGAAAAAAAAATATGTGGAAGTACTTTGTAAATTGTGGGTGTCCTATTATTATTTCAGGTGAGATCTGATTTGTTCAGGGTGATATGGGCCACAGACTTTTAATATTATTTCAAAATGTAATTATCGTCAGTTAACACATTGTTTAGTGATATGCTTAAGTAGATCTTTGAAACTTAAATTTTGTAGGGAGTACCTGTGATATTCTTTTAGATTATCATTGAATGATCTGGCTATACAAAGCGAGCTATTATACAGAACAAATGAACTTTCCTTAACTTTCTTTTAGATTTGGAGTATCAAGCTAGCCATGTCTGAGAATCATCAGAATGAGGCAATTCTTCATGTGTAACCTTCCTAAAAAATAAAAGGCCTGCTATTTCTAGATTAACAAGCACGGTATCCTTGTTCTTTTCCCATACAGGAGCCAAAAGACTGACATACAGAAAAATCCTCTTCTCTTCATAATTTTCCCTTACATCTTGTCTAATGGTCTGACATGTTTTTTTCTTAGGTGTGAGGAGTCACTGAATCTATTTTACTATTGCTTTGGCTGCCAGGAAACTTGGTGTTACGATTTGTGCTCAACTTGAAATAGTTCCTCATGACCTAATTTTGAAAAAGTAATGGTGTTCTTCTCTTCCCTACCTCATTGGTCAGCTTTTAACCTTGTATTTTCATCTTAATGGTGCTTTGACTTTATTGCATTTGGGTGTTTATGGTAAACCTCAAATCTTTTTTGGAAAGCAGGGTATTAATGGCACACATAAGAGTGAATGCTTTTTACTGCTGCTGAGAGACGGTAGTACTTCTATCCAAGAGCATTTTCGTTTCTCAAGGTCTCCATGTAATTCTTTAACTGTCTTCAAGGGGTGCCCTTCACCCAACAGATTATGATTTTTTTTTAGAGAATATGGTCTGACTGGGAAAATATAAACAACCAGGAGGTGCAGTTTAAGGCATTTCAGTTTAGTCATTCATTGAACCAAAGTACAAGGCCCATACTGTACCTAAAACCAATGAAATTAAATCTTGCACGAGCCTAAAGATGTTAAGTAAACATATTCATGTCCCCTAAGTGGATATTGCTGGCAACTGTAGGAGAATATCTGCAATAGTTCATTACATCTGTGTCCTGCTTTGGGACAACCCAGCATATGAAAAGCAAACTTATAGAACATACAGGGTGATGATTCACATTACAAAGGGATTAATGAGATGGTTTTCTTCAAAGTAAGTTCATTTATGAGTTCTGTGTATAGAGATTGAATTTACACACCTTTCAGAAATATGCTTGCTTCATGAAATACAATGTACCCTGGGAGCTAGAGCTCCCTAGAATACTTAATTATTCTTTCTTGTGCCAAGGGATGTACATATTTTAGACATTTGCCAGTGAAGTGTCAAATGACAAGCTCCATTTTAGGATCATGCCATTCAAGACCAATATTTTTGTCCTATGAAATTTAGCACTCTGTAGAGATTTGCTAATAGAAAGTATCTGCCTCTTACGAATGTTGTCCACCAGCAAGCAGCCTTGTTTCAACTTAAAGGAGGAGAGGGAATTACCAGTGAGACCTAAGGAAAGCCAGGAGGAGAAGCAGCTCTGCATGGGAAAGTGTTTTCCCAGCAATCATAATCTCTGCCTCCCAGGGCTATTTAAAAAATGATCTCCTGGTCCAATGCAGGCTGCTTCAGGGACCAGGTGGGAATAAAAGCAAAATTTATGGTTTTGAATTTTTCTCCTAACATGGATATCTGATAGGAATCTGTTTTCTTTAAACCTGGGCATCAACAGCATTTTTTTTAAAAAAAACATTGTTTTCTACTCCAGAGCTAAAACTCTTCTAAATGAATAAAGATAATATGAAATTCTCTTCAAATGTAGCTGCTTGTTAAGACTCCAGAGTCCTGCTGACTTACTCTGGTGAACAAGTAATAATAGCTGGCAATATCAGAAAAGGGCAAATGAACATCTATGTAATAGTTAAGAGAAACCACTGGCATTTAATAGTCTCTGTATCTTTTTCCTTTCTCAACTGCCTTCAGGATTAGAGCCTGGACTGCCTAGTGAAATTGAATATGACATATCAATAACCAAAGGACAGAAGCTACAAAAGCCTACCATGGTCCTTACCTGAACTTGGAGGACAAGTGATTTCAGCCATCCCACTTAGCCGGGCACTTTCTACTGGGTAGGCTTTGTATGTTTCTAAAGAGCCCTTACTGTGGGCTGGTATATCAAAATGAATTGCAGCAACAAGATGGAGAACTGATGACAACATGGAGATTACAACTATGAAATGAGAGATAATAGAGCATAGTCCAGGCCTTACCACTCATTAGCTATGCAATCTTCGGTAAATAACTAACCTCTCCTAAGTGCTATCCTCTTCCTACTCAAATGAATATGTGCTGATCTATAACAAACATACCAGAGTGACTTTACAAAGTGATGCACATAAAACTGTCAATATTGTCCTCCCTAAAGTCACTAAAGGCCTGGAGCTGAATACAAATGCCAGATTTTCTCTAAAGGTCATCTTAGGAGGGTTTCTGAGACTGGGAAATGAATTAAAAAGCTGGATTATTTGAGTCATGGATAGATATGTGGAATCTTCTATTCCCCACATCTCTAAATTCCCCAAGCAAGAAGGGAAGTCCTGTTCAGAGGTGAGAAGAGAGAGCCATATCTAGTGGGAGAGGGTACAGCCAGTCCTTTTAAAGGACCATCTCTGCTATGGAATTGATTAGGAGAAACATTCTGACAAACTGAATGATTACAGCTCAGAGAAGACCAGGCCTTGAACCTCCTTCATACAGCAAGATGCTCCAATCTACCAAGTGTCAAATTTGAAGCAAAATATGAGAAAGAAATGGGACACTGGCACATTTCCTAGTTCTGCTGCTCCTCCCCCTCGCCCTGAAGTCTATTCTGGTCTTTTAAACTCAAACGATAAAACAACGTCAGCAGTTCTCTATCCAAGAGCCAAAATACTCACCTGAAACCTGACTGCTGGGAAAGATAGTCCATTTTACATACCTTCAGAATCATGCAGGGATTTGCTCTGATGTACATTATAATCCCGTTGCTTTGCAGGGTTCTCAGGCGTAGAGCTAGTTTAAAGTCCTCTTCTTTGCTATTTTCTGAAAGACGGTATTTGATATAACTGTTCCCAGCAAAGCTAAGAGAAGTGTGTCCTGAAAAGACCATCACAAGAAGGTATTAAAAAAGATTAGTAAAAGATCAGTAAAAAAATCTTTTAACACAAGGGGAAAAAATGAGAACCAAGACCTGTCATGTAAAGGTACAAGATCCTGACAATGAATGTAACTGTACTGTATACCTAAAATGTACCAATAAACTGAATGAGGAAAAAAAATCTTTTAACACAAGGGGAAAAAATGAGAACCAAGACCTGTCATGTAAAGGTACAAGATCCTGACAATGAATGTAACTGTACTGTATACCTAAAATGTACCAATAAACTGAATGAGGAAAAAAAATCTTTTAACACTCAGAAATGAGCAAGGACACATGAAATCACCCAACAACTACCAAGGAAGTTGACTAAAGATGGGGATAATTTAATGAAGGCATTGAGAAGAAACCTGTTTTCATTAAATACTTCACCTGTGTCACACTCTAACTTCAAAATTAAAAATAAATTATTAATTCATCAGTTACCAAAAATATATTGGTTATCTCATGTCATCCTGGTAAATTCTATAGCATGGACTTTTTTTTTTTAGTATCATTAGATCCTCAAATCTCACTTTTAAAAATTAATATTATTAAAAGAAAACCTGTAATCTGCTCCCCTACCTGCCCTACCAATCCCTTTTACTTGTAAGGCTCTGAAGAACTTGGAATTTTATAAACAAAAAGAATGACAATAAAACTATTTTTAAGTAGTATCCCTAATTCTCGAGTAATCTAAATCCAAATAGCCAACTTATGTCATTTACACTCAAGATGAACAAAAGGTAACTGGTATGAAGGGAATCCATGTACAGTCACAACTCCATTTCCTGATTGTTAATTTCAAGGCTCTTCTTCCCAGACTCTTTGTCTAAGCTATCATTGCCCAACTCTGAGTTCATCATTTTTAGTACCTCCAACTTTATGTTCTAACAAGCAAAATAATTGCTGAGGTGAAAGGTGGAAAGTGTAGAAATAGACCAAATCAATAAGAACCATGGAAATTTAAAAGTTTCCTATATAGAAAACACAAAGGAAATAGTCATGAAGTGACACCAAAAGGGAGTGAGACACGGCTTTATGGTATTTACACATCCAACCATATGCCATGTGTGTTGGGACAGGGGAAGAATAATTTTCTTTTAAGCCTAAACCTGGGAAGACTGGGGCAAGAATCCCTTCACTTTATGGACAGCACTACTTTTGACATTAACTCTGAAGGGGCTTTTGCTTTCATTTTTAAGAAAATACTTCTTACACCAAGTACTCAATTTCTAAAAAGGTGTAGCAAAATATCTTGCACATAATAGGCATAGTTATTTTTGTTCCCCCTGTAGTTCCTATTATCATCACCAGTTAATAAATACTATTTGGAATCTAAAATTGGTATCATCGTGTCTGTATTTTAAATACACCCTACCACAAAAAGAGGATTCAATTGGTAACAAAAATGAATACACCTTTAGAAGAAAGAAGTAGCAGAGAATATATGAATCAAAAGAAGCATAGAAATTTAACATCAGAAATAGTCATTTGGATAAAAATAATCTAAATATTATCTTCTCTTATACTGCAGAGGTAAGCATCTATTTTTTCTGGAACATGCAGCACTTCCCCTGCAGAGTCTTCTTACTTAAGGCTTTGGGTTAGTTAACCATGGAAGGTCAACAGGATTCACCTGGCTTGGCTCTACTTCTGATGATCCCTATTTTGTGGCTATGGATTTGTACAGCCCTGTATATATCAAAAATCATGCCACAGATACTCTACCTCCTCTTTTCAACCAATACTTTTCTATTTTCCACAAATTTACATCTTTACAGACGCCATGTAGTATATAGTATACCATGTGGTATGACAGAGAACACATTCTATGTTCTCCCTTTTCTATAAGGAGTCCAGGCTTTACTCGTTTCCTTAGTACATCCTGCAGCTGTGATAAATCCTAAGTAAATATGAATGTGGAAGCTGACTGGGCTCCATTCTGAAGGAAGATGCTGTATGCATACATAAACGTCTTCTGGAATGGCCTGGGCAATGCATTTCACTCCAGAGCAAGTGTTACAGGAATATGAAATAAGACTCCAATCCATGCCATTCTGCACCTGAACATTCTCCGAGCTTCCCTGGTGGACACTGGCAGAGAAATGGTCTCCTGCTGGCTTCGTAACCAACACACTGCATGTCCCCTGGGCATGGCTTCTCCACGCAAGGATCACTGGACCCTGGGCACAATCCTCCTGTGACAAAGAGGGGAACACACATGGTCAGTACACAAAAGGATTCACCCTAAATTGGGTAAGAATTGGAATACTGGCTCTACAGTCTCTAAGCTGAGTAACAAAGGAGCCATCCAGGAGCAAAAGCACTTCCAGTGGGTGCCCATCACATGTTCCTCCATCTGCCCAAAGCTCACTTTCAGATCAAAGCCGGTTAGGTGTAAAAAGTAGATAAAATTTCATTTTTAAGGTTAAAATATGCTAAGGTGGCACTTGGACAAACTTCAACTGAAAAAAGATTGCATGCAAAGCCTCTGCTAGGATTCTGCACTTGACAGGCATCTGCATGCATGCCCTGGGTTCAGATTTCTTTTACAGCTCATCTCTGCCCTGAAAGACTTGAGGGAAGACTGTAGAAGAGGTTAGCTGTTGATTCAGAGTAGGGAAAAGACATTTCTAGAGAAAAGTATGACTAAATTGTGAAAATGCAACTCACATTGTTTACTAATTCCTTCTGGTACATGCTATTTTATTGAGTAGCTGTAAGTGTGCCCTACCAGCTATCAAAAATAGTAGAATTACGCTCAGCAAAGGAAGGCTTCCTTTCTATCTGTTTGATGTGCATAGCACAGAAAGATGAAAGGTTAGTCTCACAAAAGGGAAATCCTGTTAAGCAGATTAACTGATTAAGGTAGAATCCACGGCCCAAGTGAGTTAGGTCAGGACTGTGGTGAGGGCAGATATATGTCCACTGAAGGAAGTATTTTTTTCAACAGTTCTGGGTATTTTAAGTGTAATTGGGCTCCTTCCATCCTTACAAGAGTTTAAGTGGTAAGAGGACTATAGGAGAGGAGATCTGAATTAAAATTAACCCATAACAGGAGTGGTAATTTCTGAAATGGGTTGGCAATGGCCTAAGGGAGCACCTCTTCCATTTGAACCTCTAATACACTGGACATCTGCGGCTTTGTTCCTTGGCAAGAGTGGACCCATTATCATATTCTTCTCCATGATGGTTCTTTCCTCATCATTAATCACATTGTCCTATGACACAATCTTTTTTTTTTTTTTTTTGACCAGGAGAAAGCAGAAATGTAATGGTAACAACATAAAAACATTTAAAAACTGCAATCCTCAAGAGGAGCAATATAAGTAGCACCAGCAAACTCGGAATTCATAAATCCTATTTTTCACTGGTTTATAGCTTAGTCATAAAAGGCACTCTTGGCACTGATCCAGATTTACAAAATCTTAGAAGGTGAAGACATTTTTTAACTGAAAAATTAGAGTGATATCTATAAATGTCTCTATAAGACCCATATGCCCTGAAATATATCTTCTAATTTTCTTCCTTCCAAATTTTTATTCTTATTATATATTTATTAATACTCATGGAACTTAAAAGAGCTGTTTGACCATCTCATGACTCACTTCAAGAGACTTTGATAACCAATTTTTAAATGACTTGTAACACATTTATCCAACAGCAAGAATAAAATAATAATTTGTTGAATTCATTCAACAAATTAAAAAAAATAATGGAGTAAAATAATTGTTCAAAATCAATGAAATAATAGGCCTGGATATATAAACATGAAAAGAAATGAAGTCAACATGCAAACACATGAATTCTATAAAACAAGATAATATGTAACAACTGTATTACTTGAGCATTACCTTTTAATTAGACAGTTTATATTATAAAAAGTATGACACTTTCCATTCTGCCTGTATACTTTGGTCTCTTTTATTTTAATCTTTCATTTTAGCCAGTCTAAGGATAACCTCTTTATCAATTTCTACATTTTTGAAACACAGCTGTAAATATTACATTTTTAGCATATTCTACTTTTATATAATGGCTGCATTGCTAAGAAATATTCCATTACCAAAAATCCATTTTAAAAGCTAATTTCAAAGAAGAAAAGCAAGCTAGATAATTTCAGATCTGTGACAGCAAAGCTGTTCATTCCTGTAAGAGTCAAAGTCACACCTTACAAAAAACAAAATAGCTATAAATGTTTATAACGAAAGCTAAATACTGTATTTTAGAACAAATTCAGAATTAAGGTGGTTCTACTTTTTATCCAATTTTGTTTTTTCTCTTAGCATTAACTGGGCCCTGGTGAGGCCACAGGGCTTCTCAGTTTATCACTTGCATCTCTGGCTTTGGTTAAAGCATAAACTCACCTCTCCTCTTCTTATTTCCTTGTGTCATGATGCAGAACAACCCACACAATGAAATCAGTCATTAATCCATGGATTATGCTAGATCTAATCCCTACTATGAAAAATATAGCTCAACAATATATTTAAAAGCATTACTATAAATATGAGACCAAGCACATTCTAAAAATAATATTAAAATAAACAAGATATATAATAATGCATATTTATATTCATCCCAGCAGCTATTAATTTGATATATTCTTTTTGTTTTTAGTTCTTTCTTCAGAGTAAAGGGGATAATTTTTGGCAAGGAGCTTGTCTTGATGTTTTAAAAAATCTTTTCAAAATTCTCTGGGGCCTCCTCTCCATGCCATAGCCTGGGACAAGCTAAGCCATAAACATTCAGTCCGTGGTTGCTTCAGGTTGCTGTGTTCAGAAGCTCACTCTTTGGTGGCTCAAGGAAGCAAGAAGGCAGATTTTAGAGTGTGCAGGTCAGCGTACATGCAAAGCTCTCCTTAGCTAGGGACAGAGCTCATCTTGTGCACAAACGGTGGCTTATTCCTAGTAAAGGCTTACAAAGTTACGGAAAAACAAGATCCTGAAAACTGAATACTCTCCACGTCAAACACTGCAGTCCTTTCCTTTTTGTAAACCACCTGAAGTAATCAGCTCCTTTCTAAAATATTTATTATCAGAGGGACTTTCCTTGTGGACACCAACCCTGAAAGATGTCCTGTGATCCTGGGCCCCAGATAGACATAAGTCTGGATGAACCCCTTTCCACTCAAAGCCTGAAGTTGTTTAGCTACATAAAACCCACTATGCTTTAAGTGACTGCTGAGGGGTTAACATTTTTTAGAAATCTCATGTTTACGTCATCCCCTTTCCGGGGAAGTGTATGTACCTATCATTGTTAAGAGCTTTAAAGATCCTCTCTCTGGTGGCGGAAAGTGCCTCATCAGCTCCTGAGTACCAGTTAAGAGACAAAGTGTCAACTCCTGTTGGCTTCTGGGAGGAAGTTTATCTTATTAACTATCATTAAATAATCCAGGTTTAATGAACTTGCGCTGTGTTCGGTGACAGCTTGGGGAGTGGGGGCCTGTAGACCTACATACTCGGCGTCTCCAGGCATCCATCAATTTGGTGCCAGAGTGAGCATGAAGGGAGAAAGGCTCCCACTTTATCAAACTCACTGACACCATTTACTGTATGCCAGGGCAGGACCAGATGTTTTTAGCTTCCTGTCACAACATAAAGCAGGGAGAGTAAGCTCTTTTCCCCATGCCCAGGTCCCCTTGGGAAGGTAAGCTGTGATTGGAAAGGCTACTGACTGCACTGACAAGCTGCAGACCTGGATTTGGATCTGGCTAATTATTTGATTTAATCACTGTTTGGCCTTGAACTAGTTCCTTGGCTTTTCTGGGTTTTAATTTCCTTTTCAGAAAAATTAGGATAATGGTTCTTCACAATGTTGTGAACGTTAAATGAGCTAGTTATGTGAAAGCAATTTGTAAAGATGTTAAAAAATTTACATAAGGTCTCAAACCTGGAGACATCAACTTGACTTGGTAACACTGCAGAGATCTGAACTTGGGTGTAATCTTTTTGTGCTATTCTTTTTGGACCAGATTCATGTTTTTTAAACTGATAGATGACAGAAAATACATGTGGATAGGAGGCATAAAATAAGTCCTGGAGCCTTTCACTCATCAGCATTCCGTCATGTGCCGTTGGGTGTCACCACCTTCTCTGTCCCTGGTGCAGCTGGTATTACACACAAGCTTCTCCATCAGGAGAGATGTGCACACAATGTTGCCAGTCTTTGGAAGGAGATTTTCCTCCTTCTGAAGGTTTGCTCAGGTGGAATTTTTGCTCATTTTCTACAGCGTTGATGACAGACAGTTCACTGGAACAGAAACTTCAACACTTTGAAATGTGCAGGGAGAAGGGTGGCTTCTGGAGGTTTTAGAAGTATCTCACTACCATATTTAGGCTCTCCTCTCTTCTTCCCAGCATCCCCACAGCCCCCTGGTTTAAGTCTACACCATTAGCCAATATATCAGCTTCTAGCTGTGATTATTATGCTGCTACTTTAAGCTGACTCGAGCTCTTGATTTATGCCACTGCCTTATTACATTGAAGAATCCAGTAGCTAACAGTAAACATCCCATACCCAGAGCTCATAAGCTTGCCAAGATGTCATGTCCTGGCCAATGCCACATAAGTCAATGAGCTGCCTCCTTAGCTTATAGCCTGTAAGAAGTGTTCAAATATGGTACATTTTCCTAAGTTCAGTGCTCTGAAGTAATCTCTTGTATGTGCTCAGAGACGGAGACTCTCCCAGAATTTTGTTTGCTTGACTCCATGCTTCACGAGGATAAGGACCACATAAGCCTTTTTCACCATGTATGTACAAGACTCTGTCTATGGTTTGGTGGGAAAGAGTATACAATTAATTATTGAGTGAATGAGCAAAAAAAAACAAAAAAAAAAAAACAACCCCAAAACAAAGTACCCCCGAATCTGAGTCTTTCTCTTCACAGCTTTTGCTGCTTAGAATGCATTGCTTGCTTGGCAAAAACCCATAGGACAAGCTTCATTGCTCCCAATGCCTTTTTAGATTCCTCCAAGTAGAACTGATGGCTCCCTCCTTTATGTCTCCTCTGTGCCCCAATTATACCACCTATAACTCTTTATAGCATATATTTGTTTACAGCCAAGGAGCAAAGGGACTTCTCTTGTTTGGCTAGGAAATGAGGATTCAAAGAATCATAACAACTATCCTGAGCTATCTGGAGGGCTCACTGTAGAGGTGGTGGTTAGAGAGATTAGATCTTATATGAGTCTAAAGCAGTGGTGGTGAACTTACGGCGCATGTACTGCAGAGGGCTGTTTGTGTCACTGAAACTTTAAAAGGTTCTGCATCACTGGAATGATTGAGTTGTATAGTGTCAGGAGGAGACGAACTATTGCGCACTAGTGTATAAAGCAGATAATCTCAAGGCTGTCTTGTGAGACGCTGGTATTGGTGATCAAAAATGGGCTGAATTAGCATGCCAGGAAGACAGTAAACAGTATGTGTTCATGTGCTGGAGACTGGGAAATATCCAAGCTCTTTCCAAATCTGCACAGAGGTGGTAAGGTTCAGTTATTGGGAAATGCTTTTAAGTAAGATGGTCGGGTATGAATCCCGGTTCACCCCTTTACTACCTCTGTGACCCTGACTGAATCCATTGAACTTGTCAAGTCTTAGTTTTGTTAATTTTGAAGAAAGTTAAAGACATAAGGTCATCGTGAAGGTTCAGTGCAATTATGAACACCTGAAAAATAGCATGGGAACTGACCATAGCTCAAGTTATATTAGTTATAACGTCAGTCCTTGCCTTAATCTGTGCTCGAAATTGTACACTGTTTCTCACTTCCTTAGAACTCATGCTCCTTGGGTTGGAACTCTCCATTCTGGACACCTGTCTAATTCTAGGCATCTTTCTAGGCCTCACTCAGGTAGCATTACCTCCAGTGCATTACTACCCCTATGACATTGCCCTCCCTCCACCAGCTGAGGGTGCAGTTGCTATGTCATTTGTCTTCACCCATGGTAATGCTCTATTCTTTTCACTGGGAACTTTAGACTCTGTTCTGTGCTCCATATCTGAATAAAAACGGCAAGTTAGGCAACCACTTCTGCCATCACCCTTATAAATACATAAGCTCTGACGGTCTCACTGGGAGTCCATTCTTCTAGAGAAGTGTGTCACTTTTAAAATATATTTTTGTATCGGATTTTTGAAAAGTCAACAAAATTTTAAAACATGAAAATCAGCACATTCCTGAAGGTTGTTCTAGTACCCTGTCCTCTTACTTCCCTTATAAGAGCTCCAGGGCATATATCACTCTCCATTTGTATAAGCTGGTGTCAGATTTTCTACTGAAATTAAAATGTTCATTGAACACCTGAAGTTCATCAGGAGGTATCTTTGACAACAGAACTTTGTATCTTTTGAAATTCTGTTTAAACACAATCTATAAATAAATAAATAAATAAATAAACACAATCTAGATGGTAGCTGGAAGTTAATAGCTTATTTCGCTTTAAAATTCAAGTCTGCTTTCATTTTGTTAACACAATTCAGCATTTTGGTTCAAGATGGTAATGATGATAATTGAGCCCAAAATAGCTGCATGAGAAAAAGATGAGTAGCAAGTTGACAAGAGGAGAGAACACTGAGACCAACTCTGTATAAACATTGCTTTACAGGCCAAAATGGATAGCCACCTCTATCATATTAATTATTCCAGCAAGTAGTGGAAAAGTCCATTTAATGAATCTGTTGCTCCCCCCTTGATAAACACATGAGCAGCCTATGCTAGTTATGTGCTTGCCTGTGTGTGTTTATGGAGGGTATTTGTTGAATTTAATGTCTCTTCTTTCCAATAAATAAGAAGATTTCTAAAAATGTCTACTGCTTACTTTCACAATTATTCACTATATTTTCATGTAAAGGAAACTTTAAAAGTGAGAGAGCTATCACTATAAAAATAAAAAGCTTTCTCCTTGAACTTGGAGAAAACTTTCTCCTTTTCTGTTGTAAGATTTGTCCAAGTTTGGTTTCCTGACCACCAGCATTAGTTACCCAGGCTGCATGGACAGACTTCTAGGCTGTGGCATAAACCTGCTATCCATGTCTGAGTGTGGGGCTCATGATTTGCAGTAAGTCCTCTGTATACTGAAGGCTAAGAGAACTCTGCCTTCCTGGAAGGGTGTTGTGAGAATGGTGATCAGACTTCTAAGAAGATGGGGTTAAATTCTTATAGAGTGAATAGCACTGAGGTTATGATTCAAATAAAAAATAGAAGAGTCCATGATATTAAGGTGCAGGTAATCAAATAGGGGACTATAGAGACCCTCTACTCAATCAGCATGTCACTCTCACAGGCAGTAGAGCCCTTGGCCAGGAGCATAGCACCTCATTTACAAAGTAGGGACCATCATACATCAGCTGATACGAATGAGGATGAACTAGAGGACCTTTTGATTTCCTTTTATCACTAAAATATAGAATTTCATTTTACAGCTTAATTAGAAGAACGACTTAAAGATGAGAAGAGGCTGAGCACTTTGGCCTGACTACACACAGAGCTCTTATGGAAGAAATGCTTTTTTTCAAACTCAAAAGGTTTCTCTTGGGATATCTAGGGGCGGAATGATAAAAATGTCTAGCGGTCTTGGTTTACCGGGAGAAGAGAGGTATAGAGGGAAGAGGCAACAGGACTGGACAAGGACATCACCTTGATACTTTTTTGCATTTAAAATATTAACCTTACCCAAAATAAAGATCAAGCTCTTCTATCCCCAGCAAAGATTATCCTTCTAAATTCCTCCTTTAAAGAAGTTCTACAAAGCCTACCCACCTCCTATCTCTTTTAAGTGAATTCATACTCATCTCCAACAACTCAGGACATACTGGTCCTTGTGTATGAATATCACAGAAGACTATAGGAAGGACTCTTTGTGCTTTCTTTTCTGCAGCACATATTTTTGAAATACTTTAGCAAGTAGGGGCTTGCAAGTTGGATTCACCATAGCTAGGTTCCAAGGGAAGAAACAGTTTTATTTATCACTCTGAATCTTCAGTGCCTAGGACATTGCTGTCTCCACAGATTTTTGCTCTGATTTTTCAGAGTACAAGGATTAATTAGATAGTACAGTTTCTCCTGCAGAGTCTGCCCTGTCATGTCCTAAACACTTTTGAGGCCTGCTGTGAATCTCTGCATGGAGGCTTTAGCAGAGTTTTGATGCATAAATCAATTCCCCTGAAAAGGAAATCTAGGTAAGGTCTAGGCAGTCGGGATTTGTAAATTCTGCATGCTGATGACATGTGCCAGAAATACATTTCACCTAGCACGGATGATTTAAGTGGCTTTGCAGTGAATTTACATATTCTAAGGTCTGGTCATCATTGCATCTACCTGATGAAAGAGGAAACAGAATTTACTGGGTACCACTGAGAGAGTGTCTGGAAGTGAGTGTCTTCTGACCTGCTTGGACACTATAAAAAATATTTCTTGAAGGGAACCATGAGCACTAAGGCCCTCCTTTTGATAAATACAACCAAGAACTTTCTACAAGAGAAGAGGCCAGGGATGCTGTCTCTTCCTAGTTCCCTTCAAGGATGTTTTACAAATGGCCACCCTTATAGCTGTAGTCCCTGTTGACCAAGTTGACACTAGATAGAAAAAATCTGAGTGTAATTTTCCGAGAAGGCAGTGACTTTGTGGCTCCACACATCCATGAGAGGAGAAGTAGAGAGAGAAATTGTTCTTACTGACCACTACAGGCATATGACTCTGCAGCTATGCCCTGCACCAGTAGAGGTCAAGGTTCAGTGACTGTAGTTACATCAATAAACACGAGCCATTCTGTCTCTTTGGCTCTGAGGGTTGAATTTATTCCTTGACTGCACTCCTGAACATCCGGCCCCTGTTCTTACTGAAGCAAATTGAACTGCCCTTACCCTTTGCCATAGCTTCCTCACTTGTTTCTCTGGCTCTAGCCTGACTCCATCTCATCCATTCCTTTCTGCAGCTCTTTTGTGAAAGGCAGAGCTGATTCTGTCACTTCCTCACTTCTAATCAGCCAGGGGTTTGCACTGCCTGGGATAATTTTTAAATTCTTCATCCTGGTTAATGGCCCTTGTGTGATCACTGGGTACTGTTCTCCAGTCTCATTTGTCATCACTGCCATCTCTTTCCAGTGAGGAAAAAGCTCTTTCAGTCGCCTCCTGTAGGTTCTGCTCTTGTACTTAAGCCTTCCCATACAAGCTGCTTCTTGCCTGGAACACTCTCCTTCTGCTCCTCTAATTCCGTCTTGACCTTTATCTCAATGTACAGGATACTCCTTTTAGGAAAGCTTTCCTGTCACTGGGCCCTCCTACAGGATTTTGTGCTTCTAACAATGCTTATCACATGGGCCTGCCTGCCTGTCTGTGCTGCTCGCTAAACTAAAGCTCTATGAAAGTAAGGACTGGCTTGTCATATTTCTCCTGCAGTTTCAGCATCTATTGTAGTTATTGGACACATGGTAGATGGTCAGTTAATAATAGTTCAATGGGTGACTGAATGCTTGTGTGCCAGGAACAGTCTACTCCTAAAGTCTTAGGAGATAGGAAAGAATTTTCTAAGTCACACTCACCATTACAAGTGCAACGCACATTCCTGTAAAAACGTGGACACACAAAGCTGATGCGAGCTGTGCTGTAGGTCATGAGTGCATGGGAATCTAAGGACAAGCCTCGCTCACAGTGTTGCTCCTGACAGTCCAGCCCTGAGCAGTTCTCCAGGATAGCGGATATGCGCATGACATTCTCCAGGTGGCGCCTGGCACTGGACAGCTTCTGGATCAAGTAGGCCGGTTTGTAGAACTCACTACTGTGCATCTCCACAGCGAAAAGCATGTCCAGCTGGTTGGTGCCTGCCACGGGCTGGATGCTGATGATGTGTAGGCTGTCCTGCTTCTGCGTGAGCACTGCATTTCTTAAGGTGCGCCGGAACCCATGCATGTGCAGACCCACGAAATCCTCAGGGGACACATTCTCAAAGCGGATAGTGACCGTGTTCTGCAGCATCTCATGCACCAGCTGCTCCACGTGCACAACCACGTCGATGGGCACCTGGAAGCGGCCATCGCTCACAGACACATTCAGGACATATTTGCCACTGTCCAGGCCTCCCAGGGCTATGATTTTCCCATCATGACTGTTCACTTTGAACAGGCTTTTCTGCTCTGATTTCAGGGCAAATGTGAGCACATCATACATATCTTGATCTGTGGCATGGATTTTTCCAATAACCCCACCAGGAAAGTCATCCTCCATGGTGACAATGAAAATTTCCAGGGGGATGGCCGTGGGTTTGTGGATACTTTCCTCAATGACCCTCACACGGATAAAAGAATGAGACACTTGTTGCGGTTTGCCTGAATCCTTTGCCTAGGGCAACCAAAAAAGGAAGAAATAAAGGATTAAGGAAAATATCATAATAATTTCAAAAAACCCTTCAAATAGAAGATGTCTATAGCTTTCATCAGATTTGCTTCTTCCTCTCTCCTGTCACTATTCTGAAAAATGCTGAGGATGTGCATTTAAGTAAGAGGAATGATTTATCACCTTCAGTTCCCATATGTACACTTTGTTATGGACAATAAAATGTGTAAACACAATAAAACCAGTGGGGATGAACTGGGAAGGAGGTTGGGAGTGCTACGAGACCCAACATGCCCACAACAGGCTGGCCTTGTTTTCATTTGGATAGGAACCACAGGGAAAAACCTCACAAAATGGCATTTCCACTTAGAGCAGGAATCTCTATTCCCTGTTGGAATCTTTCCTTTTGATTGGACCAGATGGCACCTTTCCACACATTTAAAAAAACAACATTATTTAAGTGGGAATTACATCATAGTAAGGCTTAGAATAAAAACTGGCACAAGGAAAAAATAAGTAGCATAAAAAATCCCTTTCTCTTGCTTCTTTATATAAGAATCAATGGAACAAACCGCTCTGACAGCAGATCTTCACTGAGTACCTGCCACATACAAGGTGGAGATAATAATATAAGGCTTCAGAAGAAGAACATATTCCCATGGGCTGGCTCCACGGGCAGGGATCTGAGGGTGCATGGCTGCAGTGATCATACAGGCCTGGCATGATCTGGGGAAATGTGTCTTTGTGCATGGAAGGTAATGCAAGACCAAATGCCAAGATGGCATACAGATCAAACTTTGAATTTTCTTTGCAAAGTGGGAGGGGGGAGGGGGTGAAGGGAGGGCAGGGACAAGGGGAAAAATTGAGAACCAAGACCTGTCACGAAAAGGTACAAGATCCCAATGATGAACGTAACTGTACTGTATACCTAAAATGTCCCAATAAACTCAATGAGGAAAAAAATAAAACTTTGAATCTTAGCTCTACAGCTCACTCCACATCTAGCTTTTCAGCTAACACTGAAAATATCTGCCGTCCCTTTAGTTCTGTATTGTGATAAAAAATTATTTACACAATATTGTTGAAGGAGTAGCAGCATAAGGGAGAGTTCATTGACATGCTCAGAGCCAACGTTACTAACTTGGATGGGTTCATGGAGTAGAATGACTTTAACCTATCCAAAGAAATAACAAAGACAAATGCTATACAAATATAAAAAAATTACTGTTGTTGTCATTGCCACTGTTCATCATGGGTCTAGGTTGCCCTCTATGATTAACTGTGGGATTAAAAAGGCACTTTGTTTTACTGATAGGACCCAAATTGTGGTGTTGGCAAAGTTCCCATGGCGGGGGTTTTGTGTGCTTTCTCATATGGCCTTTGCATATCTGGTGCTTTTGCCTGTCTGTCTTATTTCATGTCACACAGGCCAGTGATCCTGAGGTGCTTAGATACTGGGAAGCTTGCACCAGCTGAATCCTTGGTTTCCTCTTGCCTCATAGGTGAGGCAAGGAGAAGCCATGATAAGGCTAAACTTGATTATGACAATTATTGGTAGCTTCCCCAAGTGAAGTAATACAATAAATAAAATTTGGTACAAAGCAGCAAACACTGACCAAACAATGGTCTTTGTGGATCAGTCAGGACCCTGGGAATTTCCAGGATGCAGATTTGGACTTAGTGACTGTCTGCTGGGCACAAGCTATAGGAAAGTCCTTTCTGAACAACGATGTCTCCCTTCTTGTTCAATTTCACACACAGAGGCCACTTCTATTGGTGTGAAATTGAATTTGAGTTTAAAAGGAGAACATTCTTTCACAGTAAGGAATTATGCTGACCTTCTCAACAAAGAAAAGCCAACCACAATACAGAAAGATGCACAAGAGAGAAAGGCAGTCTAATGTGGACAGAGAACAAGGCCATACCTGAACACACAGCACATACTCTGGAGAATCCGTGTGCCGGAAAACCACTGCTGAGCGAAGGATCCCACGAGGATCCAACACAAACTCCTCCTCTTCATTTCCCGACAAAATAGAGAATGAGAAGGGAGGCCCATTGTGAAAGGAGTCTCTGTCAGTTACCACCAGCTGTAAGATGCTGGTGCCCACTGGCTTATTTTCCTGCATAAAAGAGAATAGTAAAAAAGGAAGATAAAATTATACCTCTCTTCACATTAAAATAAAAGCCCCCGTCATTTCTGACTGAGAGTTTTGTGCTAGAAAAGCAGGCTTTCAGTGGAAGGGATTCCCTGTGATATCTTGCCTTTGAAAATGTACTGGCCTCTGTAAATATAATATTTCCCATCTGAGGAGCCTCCCCACTGCTCTCCCTTGAGATGATACTCCACAGGTGACAACAGGCTCTTGTTTGAATGGGTTGCAGGTTCCATAGGTGGTGTGGGATACACCTTGTCCTCCATTGGCTTGCTGTGCCCCTGAAGAGCTTCCAGCCTTTGTGACTATGTGGGAAACTCTCTCAAGCCAAGAAAACATTACTCTGTTGGGATAGTAAGACATTTCTTCACACTTATCACAAGCCAGCTATGCTGAGGCCCAAGCAACACTGTTACACAATATCACACATCAGATATTCTAGGGGGACATGCTAAGCAATTTGCCAGTCCATATACAAAGGCATACACCAGGTGGATCACACCCCCAGAACATAATTTTGCCTTGTGAGAGAAAGCAGGTAGAATAGTTTTCAACTTGAGAATAAAGAGAAAAGAAATCCTTAATGAACTTTGTCAGAATAATTAGGAGCCCAGATGCTATTATGTAATCATTATTTTGCAACTCTCTGCCTTTTCCCCCATATGGAAAAAGACTAATTTTGGCTCCTTGGGCCAAAAGTAATCTTTATTTTAAAATTCCTGAATTAAATTTGGTGTAGCTCAGGCATAGGTTTCATCTCCCCATTGTTTGGCCTTCAGCATTATTCAACCTGCACTGATCTGCAGTCAGCTGATCAGTTCAGGCTCCTCACAACATTGACTTAAGTGGGTTTGGTCACAGAAATGGCGACAGTGATCCACTGCAGTGCAGAGTGCAGTTTTATGTGCTGAATTAATTTTAATGAAAGCTGTGTGCTGGAATTAGGAAGTAGTTCTGGGCTGGGGAAAGGAGGTGCTTATTTTAAAGGAGCAAAAAAAAAAAAAAAAAAAAAAAAAAAAAAAAAAAGAAAGAAAAAGAGGATCTCAAAGACTTTGTATTGGCTTCTTCTCTCAAGTACCTTTTGGTCATCAAGAGCTAAATGTGGCCTCCCTCCTGAGCCCATGATGGGACTGCCTCAGCTCAGAGATTTACTATTTCAATACTGACAACATACGCGGCACCTCATAAAACAGAAGATTTATTGATTTGTTTGCTTGCTCTATAAAGGCTTTTTCCTCCACAGAGAGAGGGAGAGAATGAGAATGTGTGCCTTTAGGGTCACCATCTGAGAAAGTAGGGTGTAAAATAATACAGGCGGGCCCAGCCCATGCAGAGGGGACTGAGCCACCACTCATAGTCTGAGACTTCCATTCTTTCACTGCTGACTTCCTGTTGTGCATGTGAAAATAGTCTGTCAGGCTGATAGATACATGCTATAAAAGTGAATGTTGAGTAGGCAAGGTCCATTTTGTTTTGGGTAAAGCATGCGGTTGGTGAGACACAGGAAGTGAGAGGAAATCCTCCCAGGAAGAAATAGGATTGTGCTGACAAAGGGCTGGGGCCAAGTGGAAGGCTCCTTGCTTTATGACTGCCTCCAGGCCTGATTCCTGGATAGTTCAGTGGACTAGGAGCAAGACAGACAAACTGTAAATGGCCACATTCAAAGTCTGCAAGGTTACTCCAAAGGGGTTTCAAGACCTGGCCCATTCTCATCTTTCCTTCTGCCCACAAAGACCTGGGTGATTCTGAGACCAAACTGGAATCAGAATACCTGTGCCAAGACATGCACATCAATTTCTGTCTACTCTATATCCCCCAGAATATTCCTAGGGCAGATTTACTGATGATTCTAAAGTTGGACTTCTAGCTTCTAGAAATATTGCAAAGTAGAGGAAGTTCAGCTTCTGGTACTATGTTCATGAACTAAATTGTAAATAAAAAATAAATGGAAAAATAGATGTATTTTCTCTGAGTGCAGAATGTCAGCAGTTTGTTACTTTATCTTGAAGTCTAATTTTAAAGAGCAGATGTATTTAAAGTGCCATACAAATTGCTTATGGAAGATTAATTTTAATAAGTAGCAGCTCTATCCTGATGACTAACTTCCCTTTGACTGATGAGATGGCTCATGTCAATCTCCTCCTCCTGTCAGAACATCACAAAGTTGCTTAAAGATAGTCTGGCATTATGAAAAGAGAGCTTTTTTTTTCCCTCAGTAAACAGACCCAAGTTCATATTCTGACTTTGCCACTCATCAGCTGCATGGTCTTTGATAAATGACTTAAGCTTAAACTGTAAAGGGGGGGTCAATCTGCAATGACACTTCACAGGCTGCTATAGGGTTAGATTGTGTACACAAAGCATCTAACATTGAAAGAACATGGTCTTCGAAACTTCTTACTAATATTTATTCATCAGTTATGACAGAAGAACCAGACTCTTTTTATACCTGTTCTATGACTAGACAAGTAGATTTTAACTAATAATAACAAAAACTCTAATGAGTGCTATGGTCTAAATGTCTTGTGTCCTCCTCAACTTCATATGTTGATAGAGGATTCTAAATGAAATAGTATTAAGCAGTAGAGCCATTTGGAGGAATTAATGTTCCAATAAAAGAGGCCCAAGAGAACCTGTTAGCATTTTCTAGCATTTGAGTATACAACTAGATGTCAACATCTAGCAAAGACCAAATTCTCATCAGATATAGCACATGATGAAGTTTGGTATTAGACTTCCCAGCCTCTAAAAGTGTCAGCAATAAGCTTCTGTTGTCCATAAATTACCCAGTCTAAATTGTTTTGTTATATAGCCCTAACTCACTAAGACAATGAGTAGACCACATCAGAAGTCAGAGGCTGAATTCATATAGACAAGTGCTTGGCAGACAAAATCTGCTTACCTGAATCACAGCAGTGTAGTTGGCAGGAGTAAACACTGGGCTGTTGTCATTCACATCAGAAATATCAATGTTGACAGTTGCAGTTGATGACATTGCAGGAATTCCATTGTCTACTGCTTGGACAAGCAGGGAGTATCCAGACACCTATCAAGTCACAAAGAGATGACAAGAATGAATGCAGTGCTCCCTTCCTTCTGCACACCTTAGAGAAAATGCAGATTACGGCTGTGCTTTGTTAAAGATTAACCACCTTCACTTGGATTCTCTAGACCAGGGTTTCTCAAGCTCTTTACTCTTGGCATTTGTGGCTGAATAATTCTCTGTTGTTGTGCTTAACTTCTATGTTGCAGGATGTTTAGCAGAATCCCTAGCTTCTACCTACAAGGAGCCACTATCACCCTCTGCTCAGTTTAGACAATCAAAAATTGTCTCTAAATACTCCCTATTAGAACAATGGCTCTGGGCCTTTGTTCAGCATAACAGTTATCACCACTGACCTCTCTTATTGCTTTTAATATTTATGGGGATATATCACCTAGTGGATTCTATCTGCTTTTTGGTATCATTATTATGACATTGGTTTCTATTTCTGATTTTTCTTTGAAGACATCTATTTTTCATCAAGAAAGACAGTGTTCGGAAATTTAGTTTAACCTGAGACAGAGAAATTTTTTGGATTATCTTTCTGGCCTATATACTTTCAGGGACTTTTTTGTATTCGCTTGCCCATGGCTAAAACTGCTCATGAATCTGGTACTGTATGTACGTTTTCCTGTTCCTTTCTGTAGGAGGGACTGATATGCAAATGATCCAGAAAGATAAGTACTTAAAAACCTTCATCAATAAGAAATTTCCAGGAGCTATTATGGGCAGAAAATGCTTTCAAAGTCTAAGCCAAATACTACTTTGTGCTGTGTTTTACCCCAACCCTATTTATTGTTCTTATTTAGAACGGAGAACCTTGCTCTTTACGCCCAAGCAAGCTGTGCCAATGATTCCAGTGAAAGGGGTAGATGCTGGATGGGAAGGGAGCTGACCTAAACTAGCTTACCCGTTCCCGGTCCAATTTCTTCTTAACCTTCACAAGTCCCAAGACAGGATCCACAGCAAATTCATTGTCTCGATCTCCACTCACAATGGAAAAATGGATCTGTCCATTAGGCTGGCTGTCTACATCTTCTGCAATTAGCTTAACGGAAAACAAGTAAAACAAAGAAAAGATTTGACTCTAGAGTAAAAAATTTATTCTTGGGCTCCTATGTTTGAGAGTCCTAGGAGTTCTCCTCACCATTGCTGGTGATCAGATGCCTTAAGTGGAAGAGATGATGGATTGACTGAAGTAGGGAAGTACAAAGGCTGGAGCCCCATTTTATATTTTATTAGTTTCTACTTGCTTATAGCCTGATGCTTATTAGGCTTGATTTTCCTCACATCTTAAGACAGTGAGAATGGAGCCAAAAGCTGACTGATAGGAATGTTTTCATGATTCCTCAATTCTGCAGAGTGGTATCTATTACTGAGTCGGACATTTTCTAAACTTATGCATCTTCACATAAGGAATACCAAGAAAGTTATGCTTTATAACACAGCAAATACGATGTTCATTGACTACTAATCGAATCTGGTAATGTTAGTATTTATGTGCACGGACAGAGTCTTGTACTGCTCAGGAGGGACAGGGGATCTGGAAAGTCTACCTGTGAAGTATAAGAATAAACTATCATCCAGAACAGAGCTGCAACCACCCACAACCTGACACTGTGGAAACTGGAGAAGAGGTGGGTTGATGGATCAGTGGATGGATGAATAGATGCATGGATGGGAGAGGCTTGTCCAATTTAAGGTTCTGTAAGGATGATAAGAAAGGTGTTCATTGTTTCCAAAATGTAATTTGTGGCCTAAGGGAACTTGAGTTCCAAGAATACATGGCTCATTCTTCCAATTCTAAATGATACTTCAGGAAATTCCTCCAAAGGGCTCTTCTAAGAGTGAGCAATCAATATCAAACTTACTTCCATTTATAGCTGCCCTGCTCTGTGTCTATGTGTGTTGGTGTTGGTGGGGGGACTTTATTTCATTTAGTTACCTAATAATTTTTTTATTTTAGTACTATAAATTAGAATTGATATATTTATGGAACACAAAGTGATGTCATGATTAATGAAAACCATAGAGAAAAATTAAATGAAGCAAATTAATGTATCTATCACTTCAAGTGCTTATTATTTTTGTGTTGATTTTGAAATATACAATATAGTATTTATTAACCACACTGTATTGTAGATCTCAAAAAGAAATAAAAAATAGAGTGACCTTCTATATATTTAATAACAACATCTAAAATCACAAATTAGTAGAAACGATCATTAAATTTCCATGTCATAGTCTGTCTTGGTTTCTTGAAAACTATACACTTCTGGTTGAAAAGAGATTATTAGTAACGTATGCCTTGATATAAATTAATCTTTCAGATGCTTTCTAATATACAAACTGGAGAATGTATCACCGAAACACCCAGGTCTGACTGGCAACGTTGGAGACATAAAGGGGAAAGTGCGAAGAAAGTCCAGTATAAACCTTGCAACAACTTCACTAAAATAAGGATGTCTAGTCTGAGACCTCTAGACACCCCTGGTACCTACCAAAATGACAGAGTCCCCCACCAAGGCATCTTCACTGATGACAGCACTGTAGACATCCTGGTTGAACTTAGGAGGGTTGTCATTCACATCGGTGAGGTTGATGCTGACAGTGGCAGCAGCACTGAGAGCTGGGGTTCCCCCATCTTTAGCTTCCACAACCAAGTAAAATCTTTTGCATAATTCATAGTCCAGAGCTTCAGAGACAGAAATGCCCCCTTTGAACAAAAATGGAAAAGTTTAGATTTGTCTAAAGGGAAAAACATTGGTCATCGGTTCCATAATTGTAATATTTGCAGTATCACTGTCAGCTAAGAATTTTAAATATTCAGGATTTTACTTAATACTTCCCTTGAAGAATTCTAGAAGCCTGATTAATGCTGTCAGTTAAAGCACAGCTATACATCAAATACAATACTGAAGAACAAAAAATCCTTGTAAGTTTCTGTGACAGTTTTTTAATGTCTTTGACACAGCATGAAAATCTCTGCTCCTGCATCTAGGGAGTAGGGATAGAGACAAGCATCCCTAATAATTTTCTCCTGATTTCCTAACTCAAGAAGACTAAGAATGAGTTGAGATGTGTGGATGTGATTGTACCCTGCTCCCTGTCAGCATATAAATACCTGTGGACTTAAGCTTAATTTACTTAGCCAAAAAGAAGGTTTGCCAAATTATAATGCAGGTGCATAAAACTACTATGCTTCAAAGTGAGCAAAGGTCTCTGGAAGCTTAAGTTATAAGTGACATAAAGCAAAAGGAACTACCTGGGAATCAGACAACCCAGTGGTCAAATATTAAGTTTGAGTTCAGTACCCACACTTACAGAACAGAGATGATAGTCCCATGTCACAGAGTTCTTAAAATTAAGCAAGAAAAACATGGAAAAGCAGCTGGTTGGGTGCCATCTCTAAGAAAAACTCTGTGAATGCTATTCCCAGCCCGTTCTGGTGAGGTGGCCCAGTCCTGTGTTATATGACTGGTAGCTAGCTGGTCACTGTAATGCTGCAGAGCACTTCTCAAGGGCATTTGCTTTTCTCTCAGCAGTAGGACAGTGAGAAGGTCACAGCCATGAACAAAACAGAGGACTTGTGTACTTGCTAAGACTGCCAATAGGATCCTACCATTTCAGGTGAGAACAAATCATATGAATAACAAGAGCCTCTTTCTTTCCCTAATTAACTTTTCCTAGCACTTACCATTCCCTGTGTTTTATTTTGCATCCTAGCCTTGTTATCCAGTGCCAAATTTAAACAGTACCTAAATGTTTCCCCATGGTGTTTATATACAATGGCCATAACTAGACAGGCAAAGGCTAACACATATTTAAATAAAGGAAACCCCATACATTTTAATTGGAAGTAACAACCTTAATGAATAGATGCACTGCTGGGAGAAGCTGCTAATGCAGTTCCTCCAACAATACTTCTACCTACTTATAACTGAGGGCGAGGATAGTATCTCCTGATTTTTTTGCATCTCCACAGTTAGTAGTGTTATATTACATCAAGGTTAGAGTGGGCACTCCAGAGTCAAGAAGATCTGAGTTCAAATCCTGAATAATCTACGTACTAACAGTGGACACTGGGGAAATCATTTAACATCTATGAACTTGTCTTTCCCAGTTGGAAAATGTGAGGAGCATCTAAAGAATTTATAGAGGTCTAGCATATTTGCCGTGTTCAATAAATACTGCTAATTATAAAAGCTTCTTACTTGTATGTGTTGACTACTCAAAGAGAACGGATTTTCTTTGCCTCCTTGATTAGCAAGTGCATACTACTTGAAAGATGAGGGACAGAGGTTCAAAGGGAGGAGATGTGAATGACTCTTCTTATGTGCAAAATGAGAACTACCTTGCCTATTTATCATGGAATCAATAAACAAATGAGACTATTTATGAAAGGACTTTTAAATAGAAATCCAAACAGTAGGAAAATAAATAATGAATATGTTTACTCTTCAAAGGATAGCCAAACTTCTTTTCTGAATTATGATTTTATTTTTTATTTTACTTTATTTTATTTTTTACTTTTTGGTTTTTTGAGACAGGGTCTCACTATTTAGTTCATACTGACCTGGAACTCACCACATAGCCCAGACTGGTCTCAAACTCACAGCAAACCTCCTGCCTCATCCTCCCGAGTGCTGGGATTACAGGCATGCACCACCACACCTGGCTTGAATAATGATTTTATTTACCCAAAATGCCTTTATGGCTTATTAATAGAAAGACCAACAGCTTTTCTTTTGTTTTGATATCTAAGTAACTTCCTTAGGTGATGCCACACAATCCCCCCAGAGTTTGAAAAGAGTATAGTGAGAAATGATGGTATTGTGACTAGGAGCAGTGAGCAGGGTTCAGGTACAGCACCATTTCCAACCAACAGATGAATTTAGTTGGGGTGCTTGCTTGAGAAAGCCTAGAGGTCACTATGCAGATCACAGTCAAGTTCTACCTTGGGCAATGACCAAAGAGTGGTAGTGTAAGTATGAACAGTGGTAAATGGAGGCTCATTTCCAGGAGCATTTCCCAACACATGCAATACAGTCCAAGTTGGGGGGAATATAGAAAAAAGAGAGATGCAAACAAATGCTTGTCCTTGGAATAGAAATACCACTTTATCTGTGTACAAGTCCGGAAATCAACTTGACAGTCAAGTATTTGCCAAGTAAGCCCATAGCTAGAAGGTTGAAATTTAGCAGGAAGCAGTTGTATTTTGGGTCTGCATGCAGATTCTTCCACCAGAATAGTTGCTTCTTCTGTGAGGGAAGGAGGATAAGGAAAAAGAGCCTACCAAGGATAGTAGCTTGAGTGTGGGAGGAGAGGCAGGACACAGTGGAGCCTGAATGCAGGTAGATTGTTATTACCCACCTGTCACTGGATTGATCCTAAATTTTCCCTGTTCGTTTCCAGACCGGATGAGATATGTAATCTCAGCATTTGTACCAATATCTTTGCTGGTGGCAAAAACAGCTAGGACTTGGGTGCCAGGAGAGGTGTCCTCAGGCACTGTCACCAGGTAGTCCCTCCTTTCAAACACAGGTGGATTGTCATTGATGTCCAGGACAGTGATAGTGATGGTGGCAACAGAGGACAGGGACTGTCCAGGACTCTGGTCAGTGGCTCGCACACTGATGTTGTAGGAAGACTGCTGTTCTCGGTCGAGTGGCTGCTCCAAGATTATGATGCCAGATGTACTATCAATGGAGAAGAAGCCATTGGCTGAGGCTGCCAGAGAGTACATCACCTTCCTGTTGATGCCTGTGGAAAACACAAGAATGTGAGTGGCTAGCAATGTGGTCAGGTGCTCTACACTAAAACATTACAACTTTGTTGACTTTGTTGGCAGAGAAAAATGGTCATTACAGAAAAATCTGTAGTTTCATAGAAATAAAAAACATACAATTAAACTAAAAGCTAAAGAAATTGGAATAATATTGGCAACAAATATCAGAGTTAATTGGTTATTCTTAATATATAACCTTACCCTAGATCCTTATGAAAAATTCTGAGATACTATTAGATACATGGGCAAAGATACTATTAGATACATGGGCAAAGATGTACCATAGAAGTAGAAATAGAAATTAATTAACTAATGAATTACTTCCACAAATACTTATCTAGAATCTATCAGGCACTATTCTAAATGCTAGAGCTTCTAGCAATGGATGAGAGCCCAACATTTCTTGGTGACATTTTTATATTCTAGTGGGGTAATTATTGTGAAGTGAAAACCATGGAGGTCTTTGAGGGGACAGTCCTGGGATGTGGCTTAGATATTAAGAGGATGCCTCCAGTTACTGGCAGACTGAAAGGAACCAGAGAGATGGGTCAGTAACCTGCAGGAATAAGGGCATGTGACAACAGTGGCCTGAATATGGGTGATGGTATACAGCATGGTAAGAAGGGATTGGGTTTCAGATCTCTGAGCACACAGGTGGTGAGAAGTGAGGGTATCTAAAGGGGTATTCTAAACTGGAAGTAGTGACAAAGGAATGTTTTCTAGCTGCGAAACTGGCAGGATATGGGGTACTAGAGAAAGAAAGGGTTTCAGGAGGACTCTGTGGCTTGAGTCCAAGCATCTTGAAGTGGAAGTTACCACCAGTAGAGGTGAAGAGTGCTGCAGAAGGACTAGATTTGGATTAAAGACCAGCAGCCCTATTAAGACTAAGTTTGCAAAGGGAATTTGATATTCAGTGGAGGTGTCAAACAGGAAGTTAGGCAGAGAAGGCTGAAGTTCAGAGAACAAGGCCAAGATGCAGCTATAAAGTTGAGGAGCATCACTACAGATAGTACCAAAGCCATAAGACTTGATGAGGTCATAATGGAGTATAGAGGGAAAAAATGAAATCCCTGGGCCAGTGAGCCTGGAGATTCCAAGAAAGAACGCATAGTTTTAGTCCCAAGGAGGTGTCCAGCACTATGATTTGAAGAAATGTACTTAGTCACCCAAATATTATTTATCTAACATAAAACATATCAACCGGCAAATGTCCATCAACAACCAACAAGTTACTGAATTACTGAATAAACATCTGGCCTGAAGATTGCTTTTACTGGAGGATCTCAGCACTCCAAAATGGTTTAGAAACCTCAAATTTGCTTTAGTCATTAAAATTTATAAGAAAGGAACTGTTAACAGTTTTGTAGGTAGAAAAATGGTAACATCATCCTGACTGTAAGTGTTCTTTATGAAGACAGCCATCAGAGTCAGAGGGCAGCAGTTATGACAACTATCTGGAAATACCTCTTGTGAATTATGGAACCCTTGGATATAAACTGAGCACTAATTTTGTTTTTTCTATTATAATACCTTACCGAGAGGGTAGACATTTGCCAATAATAGGAGTTAAACATTTTCCTTCTTCAATATACAATTTCCCTTAAGTTTAAATTCCCAGAAAACCAATAAAATCATGTATCTGGAGGGGATGACATAAGTTGCATTTCGTGGCTTTAACCAAAAGGTTGACATGGAGATCTTGCTCTTGGTTCCATTCCAGAGAGTCCATTTTTCCCAAAGTTTCATCATTTACTTTTATTTCTCTTTCAGAACAATCACTCAGTGAAATACAAATATCAGCCCTGATTTTATTTGTGCTAGGGTTGAAAATAAGAGTTTTCTTTTTCTTGTGCTGCTGAATAGCAGAGCTTTTAGGAATGCTTTCTGGCTATTTTTGGAGTAGCACAAGATAAAATTCTCTGACATAAATTCTTAGGCTGAATATATGGAGGATTGTAGCGGTGATTGAGTTTGTACCAGAAAAATAATAGCCTTTCCTGGGTGTCAGAAGAGTACGTGCCTTACAAGATGCCTTGACTGATTTGGCAGTTTTAGGACACTGCTCAAAGTCATGAAGGTGCATTTGTGGAAATATACATTGATTGACATAAATACACAACATAGGTTTGCAAATAGCACATATTGCTTACAGATTTGAATTCCATCCCCTAACACAGTAGATGCTTCTTGCCAATAAGAAGAGCAGGCAGAGGAGTAAGAAATGCCTACAGGATCTGACTGTGTTCTCATAACTGTAAAATCCATTTCACCAATGCATAAACCAAGGGTTGAGGAACTTCCCTGGTGCCATCAGGAGTTTTAGGGAAGGCTAAGGGACACCAAGAAAAGTCCTGTTCTCCTTAGGTTCCTTGCTCAGTCTGCTTGGGGGTTTAAGGATGTCTGCACCTGAATAGTTAACTTCTTCAGGTCCAAATATCAGTTAATAAGGTAAGTGATTTCTGACTCAATGTTCTGAAACAATGTTGAGTTAGGAGAGGTCAGAAGTTGGATTGTATTCCTTCATGCTCTGCAGCAGAAGGCCCCCAAAGAAGGAGCGTTTAACGCCTGCTTGTTTGGGACAGATAGCTGAAGTCTAATTAAAAACATCTCCTAGGTCCCTGGGATGCAGCTTTCTCTTCTTCCAGCCTTATTCACAGCACTTGGCAGGGCTCTATCCCTGAGGGAAGAGATGCCCTGTTCTACAAGCTCCCCACTCAGCAGAGCACCCCTGTTGTTGGAGTGCCAAGTTTACAAGGCCGACATTAATCAGCCACAGAAAGACCATAGCTTCCCTCCATGCAGATTCTGTTAATTTAAACTTGGTGACAGGGTTTTTCTGCTTTACCCCAGCAGAAAACCATCCCCACTTCCAAGTTGCTGACCCGCACTACCCCCACCTTCCCATACATTTTGCTTCTGACAGTATCTTGGGTTTTCCCATAAGGAGAAACTAGATTTATTGTTCCCCTCACCTTTCTGTTACCAGTCGGACTGAGATGAAAGCAAGATTAGGACAGCAGGGAAGGGAGGCTACCCAAACCAAAAATCCTGCTAAATGACATCACTTATGATTTGCTAATTCTCAAGAAAATACAAGACAAATTTAGAACATATTAAAACTCCAATCCAGGCACAATTGCGATGATTTCAATAATTTTTAGAAATAAAGTCAGATATGTAAGTGCAAATTCAGCAGCAGTACTTCTGGTGAGTCTTCCCCTGCGGGGCTGTTTTTGTTAAATGAATGCAGATTATGTCACTAAAATGGAAACCTTCTATTCAAAGAGGTTTGATAGATGCAGTCCTTCAAATTACCATCCTTTTGCTACATAACCAGCAGAAAAGATGAACCTTAGCAAAAGACTTGCTTGTTAATTAGTCTAATGCTCCTATTGCATGTCACAATGTGTTATATGAAAGTATAACATTAATCCATCATTTTGTATCTGTGTTTTTTAAGGATGTAATTCTCTCCTCCGATTTGAGTTTAATTTAATGAGAGAGGATAGAGCTATTTAGCTTCTTAAAATGCTGAAATTCTGGGCTACCAAAAGAAGTTTGACTTTCATTATAAGTGAAGTTTTTGCACATTAACTGTAGCAAATGGAGCAGGCAGCTCTTCAGGGAATTAAAATTACGTAAAAAGAAAATGATTAAGATCCCTGTTTGCTCAAAGGAAGTAATAGATAGTGGCATTTCATAGAGTGAAACTGGGGGAGAAAAATAGCACATAGAAATTTCTGGTAGGAGGGCCGGGGATTTAGAACAGCAGTTCGGCGGCCTGCTTTGCAAGTGCAAGGACCTGAGTTCAATCCCAGGTACCAAAAAAAAAAAGGAAATTTCTGGTCGGAGAGGCTGTGAAATCCCAGCACGAATAGCCAAGGCATCTATGTTTTCTTCTTTGGAAGGTTTCTAAATGAAGACTAAGTTTCTTTCAACTTGCCTAAATAGAAGGATGGACTTTTAGACATAGGACTACTTATACATAAACATCAAGGTTTAAAAGGAAGGCTTTGTGGTCCAGTCTTCAAAGGCAGGAGATCCTGCTTTGAATGCCTGAGCTGAACAACTTACACACATATATTTGGGCAAGCCATTTATCTTCAGCGGGTCTTCGTTGTTAGAAAGGGAGATGCCAGGTAAGGTGATATGACAGATTTTCTTCCACCACTGTGATGCATTTTCAAGCTCAAAAACTACAGCCCATTTCATTTGTGTTTCCAGTGGATGTCCCCCACTATTCCACTGCTCATTAAATTGAGACTAAATGGGCCAGAATTAACAAAGCAAAAGTCCATATTAATCTGGATTATGATGAGTTATTGGAATCTGTTGGGTAAGAAACTTGACACAGCAGATTCACACCATTCAGTTAATTGTTCAGGATCCACTCATATAGTTTATAGTTATATAAAGTTTTATGCTACAGTAAGAAATAATCCTCGATGCTAGGTAAATACTTGAGGATCTAACTCAATATCAGAATGACTTAGCTTTGCTTTGAGATTGTAAGAAGTATTTTTTCTTCTAAGATCTTCTCCTTAAGCCTAAGGAGCTAACAAGAGCTAAATTATATTTGTTTTCACATCTTATATTGGCAGCTGCTCTAACTCTCTCTCTAAAGGGCCCTGTCTGTGCCATTCACCTCTGTGTCCTCTCACCTGCACAGGAACTGGTCTGTAGGTGGCAACAAAAATATGTGAGCAGTACTAAATTCTTACAAATCTCCTTTCATAAAGGGATTTGAATTTATATGGAGCAGGTAAATAAGAAAGAAATAAAGGTCCAGATCATAAGTTCTAGCGAATATTTACCCTTATGAAACCACTTCACTCACTAAGACGTAAAACATTTCAGTCATATTTTAAGGACCTTTGTGTCACTGCAGTTACTTCTCTGATCCTCCATTCCCCAGGCCATCTAATAATTTGTTTTTGAACAAGCATTTTCTCCTGCCTTTATTAACCAGTGCTTTAAATACCACATATATGTCTAGTTTGCACGGTCTTTATGACCCACACTTGGTGACTAAGTCATACTTTTATTTAAACTGAAGGAATATCCTTCAAAGAAAAATGATAAACAAAAGGTTCTTCAATATGTCATTGTATCCCTTTACTACAGCTTCATCCTTAAAAGACACTGTTTCTTTTCAGAATGGAGGATTTCTAATCTCTCACAATGCTCAAGCAATGACCTTTCTATTTAATAAGGTTTGGCCAAGTGCCACTTGTTCGTTTGACCACTGTTGGTGCTAAATTAGGGGTATGGTATGCCATGACATCATCCCTAACCCCAGAGTTTAATGAGGAATTATTTAAACTACATGGTTCAGAGTGCATCCCTTTCTTACCAACTTTACTATGGCAAAGGTCCTGAAACTCTGGATCCAGACCTTCCCCAGCCACTCAAAATAGCCACTGCTATGGCCATTTTATGGCTATATGGCTATGGCTGCAGGGGTCACCCAAATCTCCGCTGACTTTTAATCCCAACTGAATATCAGTTTTGGAGAGAAGTCAAGTTTTCAAGTTATTTTTTCTAGACCACTTTAGTTCTCAATATATATGCCATTTGAAATAAATGTAGAATAATATACTTACATATTACATGGATTTTTTTCTTGGGAATTTCCATTCTTCATTTAGTCCCTCTTTATAAACATGTTAACATTATTTTAAAATTACTTTTGTCAAGGGTCTTATTAAAAAATTATTTTAAGGAACTCTTTTTTTTGAGATAGGGTCTCACTGTGTAGTTAAGGATGGCCTTGAACTTACTATGTAGTTCAGGCTGCCCTTGAACTCATGGCCATCCTGCCTCAGCCTCCTGAGTGCTGGGATTACAGGTGTGTACCACCATGTTTAGGAACATCTCACAGCTAAAATTAAATAATCAAAGATAATGGGTACACTAAAACTTTTCTCTTATCCTCTGTGGAAAGAAAACAGAATACTGCAATAGTCAAACTGACTGTTCTTTTACTTGTCTTTTAATTGTGCATTTGGATGATATGAAATAAAACAGAAAGTTGCTATGAGGAGGTCCATGTCATTAACAATATTTTTTGAGTTAGCAATCACTATACATTTAAATAGACTCTCTGATTACCTCTATTTTAAGTATCATTTAAAAGTTTTTCACTTGATGGCGACTAAAGCTGCCATATTCTCTGGATAGAATAGCAACTCCTGAGGTCAGTAGCTTTTTCATCTTTTAAGAAGTCAAACAAGACAGAAACCAACAGCAGTTACAGAGTCAGGGAGACTCAAAAGACTGCACCAAACATTCCCTGAGGAATTGCCAGCTGTGTTGGCAGTAGCTTTCCTGCTAGGACTGACAACATGACTGTGGCTCCGTGAAAAATAAAAATACGAGGCTACTTGAAAACACACACACGCGCGCGCGCGCACACACACACACACACACACACACACACAGCAACAAGCAGAGTATTAAATCAAGAATGAGATGAGCCTTCTAAGCAATGGGCTCAGTTCCTCTGCCCAGGCTGTACACCCATAACGCTGGCCCCTTTGCTTGGGAAAGTCTGTCTTCTGTGACACCTATAATGTTATAGCTCATCTGGGTACAAACTCTTCCAACTATCTATAGTTTAGCACTATTCTAGGCCTTAGATAGTTAAGTGCAAGGAAATTAATTCATCAACCAGGTACTCAAAACTCCATGTTTATTAGTGTATAGGATGTCTGTGCTGGGCTGCTACTCAAACATCTTTCTTAAAAGGTTTTCTAGGGCTGAGGATTTATCTCAGTGATTCCATCGCCTGCCTCATAAGTGCAAGATCCTGAGTTCCTTCCCCGGTACCAAAAAAAAAAAAAAATGTTTTCTATTCTACATGGGCCACCACATGTGACTATTATTGGATCAATTCATTCATTCATTCATCCAATAAATAGTTAAGAGTGCATGGAATGCTTTGGGGATGCAAAGAAGTATATTCCAGCATGCCTCACCCCACATATGTCCCATTTTTCAGAAGGAAAACCTGCAGAGATGTGGTTATTGGAGAGGGGAGGTCAATGGAAATTTCCCAGAGGAGCAAACCACTGAATTGAGTTATGAATAGAAGATAAATATTGTCGGGAACACTAAAGTTGAAAAGTGACAAAGAAAGGGCATTTCAAGTGATGGAAACACACATGAAGTTATGAATACTACAAAGTACACCCCCAGGAGAGTAAAGCGTTCCATATTTCTAAATCATAAGTTTAGAATGATTGGAGCTGAAATTGGCTATCTTCAAAGCCAATTGCAAGTTAACAGCACCATTATAACCAATTATAGCTAGAATAAAGCAGAACGAGGGGCCTAAATCAAGGAGTAAATTAGCAGGAGAGAAAGAAGCTCAGAAGGTCCAAGTTGGACAGGGTGTGCGGGTAGGAACTATTTTGTAATATGTGAGAAGTTATTAAAAGAACTCTTCAGAAGATGACGGACAACATAATCATGTTCGTCAGGGAGGCCCAACAAGCTGAAGTGAGAGTGTGTATGCCGTGGCAAAGCTGATAAACACAAGCCACTGAGCCTTGGCATGACCTGTAGAGGCACTCAGTTAAAACTTGGTGCCCTTGGAATTTCTGCACAGAGAGGCCACACTTGGCCTCTTTGAAATCAATTTCTACATTGCTGTGTTGCACCAGAAACAATCCAACTTCGTAGTTCTGAGGTCTGTTACCAAACTGTGGCCTCATCCACAGATGAGATGGCACATGAACAAGGGAACTCAGGAGAAAGCACCGCTGTTAGAAATCAGGGTTCTTTGCCAAAACTTCCTGAGATCCTTCTTTCTGGAAGGAATTACTATTATGGTTGACAGTTGTTTAGGATCCATTGGATTTTTAAAAGTATGATAGTAACATTAATTTATATGCGTAAAAAGCAAAAATTCCTAGGTTGAGTAAGGTTTTAGTCTGTCTCAGATTTCCTGAATCAGATTTTAGAGATGGAGCCTTTGCCTGCTTATTTACTTATTTACCCTGTTTATAGTTTTTAAAGCACTCAGGGGATTCTGATACCCATCCAGGACTAACAACCAGTATTAAGAGTGGAAGTGGATGTTCCGAGGGGTTGGGGAAATTATTTAAATTCAGACAACTGGTAAAGTATGGAATACTTAATCAGGTCTCATCTCAAAGCCACTGTATGACAACACTTTCTAAAGTGACAAACCAATGTAACAGAAATGGAGGGTGTCATGGGCCTGTTGCCCAGTTATATGGACACAGAAGGAGTCCCAGCACTGGTGGAAGGTAAAAAATTCGGGGAGGGGTTAATGGGGCCCCAGAGCCCTTTGCTGTCCATCATCCAGTGTCCATTAAACAGCTGCCTTGGGAGGAGCCACTTAACCTTTTTGAACCTGTTTCTCCATCTGAAGGTGGGAAGATCTATATTCTCTTACATGGGTTGGTCCTTTGAGCTCTCTGGAGAAAAGTTTCAAATGTAGAATTGTAATTCTTGATATCTACAGCAGACAAAGGATTTTGACCACAATGTCCTCCAGAGAATGACTCATATCTCTTAGTCTTCTGGGAGCATTATTTAATTTTACTGACATTTTCATAGTCCCTCAGCCACCTTCAGAGATTTAACACTTCAGAGAATTACAGAGCTTTGGGGAAGCAAAAAAAAAAAAAAATTAAATTGCTGAGCTTAGAGGTAACCCTTTCTAAAGCATTAGGAAAAACATTGGCTATATGATACATCAGAGGAAGTAGGCTGCATGCGGAACTGACTCTGTCTTGAAATATTTTTCAGTAGAAAAGTCAGGCATACAGAAATAAGTATTGTCTTGAGGTGATAAAATGCTTCTTTTAGATCCAGCTCTGCCATTAAGTCATCTTGCATAAGTCTCTTTGTCTGTAAGCCTCACTTTACTCCTTAGAAAAAGAATAATTTTGACTGGAATTTGTTTCAGAACCTTTATAGTAGTGACATCCTATGATCAAGTGAGACTACAGTTTTTACAGGAAGTGGGCCTTATACCCCAGGGAGAGTTCGCAAATCCATAAGAACAGAAGCAATGAGTAGCCAACAACCATCCTGCCATCACCCATGTGTTACCATGTCAAAGTAGCTCCTCTCTCTGAAGGCAGCCCTGTTCTGATTGCCACTGATATCCAGGAAATTCTACATTCTTCAGAAGGTAGAGTCTGTGGAAAGATAATTACCAAGGTAGGGGACCCTTAAAGGTATGTATATATGATTCAAGATGCCCAGGAAATTGTATTAGTGTATTATTTCACTATTGGTGCATGCCAAATTGTCCTAGAACTTAGCAGAATAAAGAACCAAATATTTATCATTTAATAGTTTCTCTGGGTCATAACTCAGATACAGCTTAGTAGATGCCTCTGTCTTAAGGTTTCTGGTGAAGTTGGAGGCAACCTATCAGACAGTTCCACTTTCAAGTTCACTCATGTACTTGTTTGCATGTCTTTATGCCTCACCACATGGGCCTTTCACAGGGCTGCCTTACAACACTGCAGCAGTCCTCTTCTGGGGTGACTGATCTAAGAGAGTAAGAAAAATTGCCATTGATTTAACTGTGCTTCCTTAAAATTTATATATTAAATCCCTAATCTTCAATGAGATTGTATTTGGCAATAAAGATTTGGGAGGTAATTAAGGTTAAATGAGCTCACTAGGATGGGTTCCAGTGTGACAGGGTGAGAGATTTCTAAGAAGAAAAGAAATTATTTTCTCTCTCTCCACCTACGTAAACCTAGGAAAGACCAGGTGAGCATATGGCAAGATGGTAGTTGTCTGCTACCCAGGAAAAGGGTCATCACTAAAACCTATCACATGCTTGCACACTGAATTTAGACTTTTGGCCTCCAGAACTGTGAGAAAACTGATTTTTGTTATTTAAACCACCTAAACTATGATGTCTTATTATAGCGGCCTAGGCAGAAAAATACAGAATGTATGCCCAGGAAAGATGTTACAGTCTTTTTAATGACCCAACATTTCCATATTTTGTGCATTGTAAGTGAATAATTCCAGCCCACACTTAAAGGAGGGGAATTAGTATGAGAAGGCTGAGGGTCATGTTAGAGACACCTACAACAGGGAACAATAATTGACAACTTTGTTTTCATTAACCTGTAATTGAATTTGGTACCACATTCATTTATCCACGTGGTGTTAATAACATGATATGAGCAGCACATGTGATTTTTGTCACCAATAGAAATCATGGATATTTTAATTTTATTGTGTGGGTGATGCACATACCTCTACTTGTCACTATTTCTAAGTATGGAAGTTATTTGACCCATTCAGCTTGGTAATGCTATTAATGAAGAAATTCATGTTCCTATACAATAACCTTAGCAAATGGGCAAATTTAATTTGAAACATTTTGTATTTTGTTTCATGAGTTGTAAAACATTCTGAGGAATGATCTGTAGGTGTCACCAACTGTTAAGATGTTTGTCATACAAAAACATTAAGAATTCCTAAGCAAGGAGTTCTTAAAATGGGGTTCTAGGAACAGCAGCTTTAACACTGCCTAGGGATTAGTGTCAGATGCAAATGGTCAGGTCCTCTCCCAGGCCTGCTGAGTCAGAAACAGGGAGGGGTTCAGTAACCTGTGTTTTAACAAGTAAGTCCTTCCTATCACTCTGATGCTTACTAACTTCTGAGAATCACTAATCTGAGTCTCTCATTCAGAATTTCCTTTTCCAACCAGTCTCCAGGTGACAATCGAATTGTTGGTCCAGGGACCACTTTTTGACAACCACTGTTTTGGACTACAGTGTCAGTAGCAGCTGGCTATCTGTTTATCAAACCTTCTGAGGTCCTTTCTATAATGTCTGAAGCCCTGTCACTAACTAGATTATGTCTCAGGGCAAGCTATTTAACTTTTCATAGTTTCTTCTTATATTAAATACAATAAAAAAATATGCTAACTTGCAGGGTTGCTGTGTGAGTGGAAATAATGAATCTAAACCACTTGGCACAATGCCTGGCTTGGAAGAGAAGCTAAAAAAGTAGATGTTAATAGCGACATTATGACTATTACTATTTAACGTTCTTATTAAGCACCACTTTTGCTTGGGAGGGTTTGAGATTAGTAGGGAAGAGCCACACACTCAGTCCCACGCTAGGACAATCATGATCTTAATCTAGTGGGTAAAAATACAGCCTTTTGAGTCCAGAGAGCTTTCCAATTCACTCTTGGGCAAGTCTCATACTAAACCTTTGAGGTTGACAAAGCAAGTTATTTTCACTGTAGCATTACCGATAAAGAAACTAAAGCAGAGAGAGGCCAAAGACTTGCCCAAGGTCAAAGGCCAATCATCTAGGGCTTGTCGTACACTGATGCGAGCTCTTGGCCAGTGTGGTTACTAGAAGATGTGTCCTTTAGGAGCAACTGGGGACATCCCCGAGGTCTGATCCATAGGGGAGCTGAGATGTGATCTTAGCTGGGGGAAAAGTGGCAAGATATTTGCATGTTTCCATTGTAGCATAGACAGAACCAATTTTTTCCTGATTCCACACACTGTTCCACCTCCTTGTTCTCACGCAGATGCTGAAGCAGTGGCTGCTTCAGAATTTACCTTTTCTTCTAGATACACTTTTTTGTTTGCTTGCTTTGCTTTTGAAGTCTGGAACAAAGGTGCTAATTGAAGTTTCAGACACACACACACACACACACACACACATATATTTTGTGAAGGGTAAGAATGGGAGATTAAAAATTAAACACTATGACAGGGAACTGAAATTTGGTTTGACCATTAATTCTGAAGCGCAGTGTCCGGAGCTCCAGGTACAGACAAGTCAGCACCTTTGATTCTTACATGGTGGCTCAAGTAGCACTTCCTCAGACTCTGTCCCACAAAGACACAGGAAACCATAAACCCAGGGAACCTGACAGGCTTTTCCATCAAGGTCCAGAATCTCCTCAACACTTTTCCATCGGCTTCTTTCACCTCTACATCTTTCTCTTTACATGGCCCCCAGAAAAGGGTAGAATGAGTCACAAGAGGCAGGAAAACCATTGGATAGGTTGACTTAAAGTGGTTTGGTCAGAGAAGTCTCTTTCTAACCACCCTCAGTGATGACTTTTGTGAATGTTCCTCTCAGGTACATACTTTGCTCCTCCTTCCTACGGAGTTATGCTCTCAAAGTGAATGGTGCTCCATGGTCCTGGGCCAGCCATGTACTTCCTTTGGAAAGGAAAAACAAACACTTGTTTTTCCATGCTTTGGAAAAATAAACGTTCTAGCTTCTGCCTCATGAGAGCACGGCACAGGGACCATAGCGCCACATCCCTCATGAAATGCTCAGTTCATGAATTTCCAATGTGGACAGAAAGCTTACATTATTATAGCAAATGTCAACCATAATTAGAATGCCAAGTGCAGGGGAAACACACATGCTCGCGTGCCCACACACACACACACACACACACACTCAGGTCAAAATGGAAGTGTTCTGGCAAGAGATGGTCTTAGTCTTTTGCCTGTTCTTCAACTATTAATGTAAGGGAGAATGAATCATTCTAGAAGACTCAAAATTGTTCATATTTTCCATTAATGCAATTCACTCTGCAAAGTAGGCACACCATCGATATGTAATCTGGCACATTCACAGAGTTCACTGGCAGGCACATTTCTTCTTCTTGTCTCACTGACTTCCTCTTACATTTCCCCTCACTCCTGAGCCAAATCCATGCAGTTTCTCAGGGTACTCAACCATTGCCTTGCTTGCCTCAGGTGACAGAGAGGCTAATTGTGTGGTGATGCCTGAGGACAGACGAACGTTCCCACTGGGTTTTCCTTCAGCAGATCCCTTTTATTTATTTATTTATTTATTTATTTATTTATTTATTTATTTATTTATTTATTATTAAATTTTTTTTGAGTTTCAGTTTTTTCCCTGTCTCTCCCTTTCCTTTCATGTCTAAGGGCATATGGTCCTTCCATGCCGAGGTTAATCCTTCCCATCCATATGAGTAATGTCACACTTTCCCACCACTCTGGGATGGATGTTCCAGTTATCCTTTCCTGCTTTCATCACTGTGGCAGAGACAATGTTTGGCTCTCAAATCCCCCAAGGCCTTCCTTATGTTTCACTTGCAGGTGAATCAGGCTATGTAACTATTTCTGGTGATGTGAGCCTCTCCAAGCTGAGGCGGTTGAGAGCTGCCATGCTCCCTTCATCCCTCCCTTTTGCCGCTGTGGTAATCTTGGGGGCCAGATGTCAAGGAGGTGGCTGACAAGATGGAGGAGACAGATTTCTAAATTACTGGATCAACTCCGAGTGACCTGCCCTTCACGTGAGCAAGAATTAAACTATTTGTGTGTGCATAGCCACTGAGACTTAAAAAGTTTATCTCAGCCTAGCTAAGTTTATCTTGACTAATAAAATCCTCATCTTTCTTTTGTTCTCTTACTATTCCATTGTTCCCTTCTCTTTCTATCCAAGTTCAAGCCCAGTCCTTAAGACCCAATATAAATGTTGGTACCATTTCTTTATTTGCCCCTGTTGAAAACTTCATGGCTTATATTTTAATGTCCCTATAGGAACCTGTGCTAGAATCTTACATGTGTCATTTAAATAATCCTTACAAAATCTGCAATTCCACTATAACATTTCTTGAATTTTTTTTAAAGTATTCATTTGTGCATGCTCATTTCCCATTGTGATTGTGAATTCCCTGACAGTAAGATTTCCCCATTTTTTTCATGCTTCACCACTGCTTAATTCCTGACTTCTTTTGGGGGGCTCATACTTTAATTCCCAAAGTGTTCCCAATTTTTCACCTTTCAGTTGGCACTAGGTCCTACTGTAGGTCACTTATGCTATTTTTGCCCATGTAGCACCAAATGGAGCCCAAGGTTGAAATACTACCTTGCCATCACCCCAGTCATGTACTTAAATCTGCAGATTTCACATCTGAAACCTCAATCTGGTTCTCATATGATTTGTTTTTTATTTTTTAAAAAAAGGTAATTCTTTTATTTTGGCCCTGGCCTTTCTCAATATTTTTCTAGGAGCTTTTTTTCCCCCCTTAAATTCTTTTATTGATGTATTTTAGGTATACAATGCATTTACATATATCATTGGGAACTTGTACCTTTACACGATGTATCTTGGTTCATACTTTTTTCCCCATCTTCCTGCCCTCCCTTCACCCCCTCCACTTCTCCCTATTTACAAAGACTTTGTTTCCATTGTTTCAGTCCATTTAGACGTTCTATCATGTTAGCATTTCCCAAGCCCAGAATTGGCTATTCGATTTCTTTCACACTGATTGAATGGAAGACAGAATCCCCAGCCTTCCTGAACAACCACAACCAGGCCCTTGTCTACTTTTCCTGCCTCATCTCTCTTTCTTCCAGGACTACATGATATTCACCCAACTATTTTGTTCAGCCATACTGTCTCAACTTTATTTTCAGGGTCTGTATCTTGTTGAATACATTCCTACCTCAGACTGTTGGGATCCTGTTCATTTTGGGAGTTTGCCCTTTTATTATGAATATGTGTTCCTGATTCATCCCCTTTACTATTGCATATGATTTGAGGTCTCTCACTACACAATCCTCATCTTTTAGAGCCTTGCTGTTTCTTCTGTAGTGCTTATTATCTATTAAATTTTGTTAAATTGAGTGGGGAATAAATGTTCTGAGCTTCTATGTTTCTCTGAAATCCCAGAAAGAAATTCTAAAACTTGCAGGAAATATTTTACAAGAAAAGAGTTGCTCATTAGAACATTTCCTTGCTTTATATCTCTTTTCTGTAAGAGCGAAAATATGTCCTTTCACATCTCAAATATCTGAAAATTGGCCTTTTAACAAATCATGGGCTATAGCATATTTTTTAGCACAAATTTACATTTATTTTTGTGTCACTTTGACTAAAACGTTCACATATTTCTTGCTCTCATCCTTATCACTGCATATTTGTCTTGATAGTTAAATAAAACTCTCAGAATCAGGAACCTGGGAACAAATCCCACTTCTGAAAAGTAGACTAAACTATAAGATATTAACCTCAAATAGTAATGCATCAAAAATATTCTTCATCTTTACTGAGATTGAATTTTTATAAATTTTTTTGTTATGAAGTCGTGAACCTGGTTTATAGAATTGAGGATACATTTAATCTTACAAGAAAAATAACAATGTAATGCTAAAATCTAGATAGTTGTCATGCTATTTCTTGCAACTCATAAAATGTGTGTTAGAATTATCTTGTTTTTCTGTTTTTATTTTATTCTTGACCTAGGCATTTACTCTAACATTAATGTTGTTTCATTAGAAATGATTCATAGGAAAGTGTTGCTTTGCTAAAAGCAATAATATGTTTTAAAATTAGAAAATGGGGGTCTGAAAATGTAGTAACTCGTAGTCAGGTCTTTGAACTCAAGATATTATGGAATCAGATTTCAGATTATTATAACTTTGTCCTTCTCTGCGAGATAGTGACCTAGTATGTCATGTGGTCAAATGTTGATTGTCTTAGTCCATTTGGGCTGCTATAACAAAATATCTGAAGCTGATTAATTTATAGACATAATAAATTTATTGCTTATAGTTTTGGGGGCTGGGAAGTCTAAAATCAAGGCCCCAGCAGGTTTTGTGTCTGGTTAGGGCCCGTTTCATACAGATGTCACCTTATATGTGGCCTTGTATGGTGGGAGGAGTGAACAGCCTCAAATCTCTTTTACAGAGATATCTAGTTTTTAAAATTTCTTTCATTAAGCATATTCATTTACCTATTTATTCTTTTTATAAAAATTCAAAAACCAAATATCTGTCATTAACACAAATAGAACAAATATTCTTCACTATGACCAAAAATTAATTAGATGACTTTGATGAATTGCAAGAGATTTATTCTGAATAATAAAAAAAAAAGGCTGAGCTCTACAGGTTACAAACTATGATTTTAGTAAACTAACATTTTTGAAATAACAACATTATAGATAAGGAGATTAGTGATTCAGTAGGTTAGAGATTGGGAAGGGGTGGGTCTGGCTTTTAAGGGAAAGCATGAGGGAGCTTTGAGGATACATAAAGCTAAACAAGTGATAAAACTCTGTATAAATTTACATGTGCCTGTGCACTGAACAATGTCTGAGGATTGTACCTATGTCAATTTCCTGGTTTCCATGGTGTTCTGTAGTTAGGCAAGTTAGTGGGGAGATGATGAAAGTGAGGGGCAATCAGCTTCCTGCATGTTATTTTGGTAACTTTCTATGAATCTATCATTACTTAAAAACAAAACATTTTTATAGCTTTTGATTTTGCAGTGCTAAGGATCAAACTCAGGCTTTTTGCATGCTGGGCAAGTGTTCTACCACTAACCTATATCTCTAGTGCATAAAATATTTTTTAAAATATTGAAATTTCCTGGTCATTTGAGAAAAGGGGTTTCAAATGAAGTCAGGTGATACCATAAGTAAATGGGTGGCTGGCAACAGGGAGGGATTTCTGTGGCCCATAATAAAGAGGCCATTGCTGTTTAATGTACCATGTGGAACTTGTGCACGTAGGATAACAAAGTCTTCTAAGTAATATTATTTTTATAAAATGTCAGAAATCTAAATTTCTAATAAAAATCTGGTTTTAAATACATAGCCTGTATGCATGATAATTAACTTTATAAGGATTTACAAGATAAATAAATGAATTTGATACTAGTAAGAAAGGGGAAGTAGAGAGAAAGGGAAATATTAAAAAAAGAATTGAGTTATGTTATGTACATGTACCAATTCCCTACAATGAATATAATCATTATGTATTGAAACATGCACTAATAAGTTTTTTTTTAAAAAAATCAATCAATCAATAAAATAAATAAATAGACAAGGACAGAAATTACAGTGTTTCTAGATGATGTATAAGTGAAACTAAAGGCATGAGCATGCTAGATTCAGTCTAAAGGCACTTGTGCATGAACTCAGCATACAGAGTGAGGTTTAGTCTGGCCAAAGATGGATCCCCCACTAAGCAACCATCTCAGTATACAGCTTAACACTTGTCTGTGGCCTCTAAGAAAGACAGATATGGTTGGAGAATAAATGTTCTGCTCAAGTCACTAATGATAATGACATAAGCTACCGGTCGGTGATACTAGGCCCTTCATTTGATGGCAGCTCAGGCTGATATCACCCCTGCTGAAAATTCCTGCAAACTCTAATCTAGACTACACAGTCACTTCTTCTGATTCATGGTTGGGACATGTTGGTGTTCAGTTAGTGTTCCTTGCATCAGTCATTTGTTCCTTCCCAGCTACCTTACTGGCTTTTTAAAATGTTAACTTTATTGGTATACTTTTGATATACAAAATGATCATATTCACCACAGGGAATTTGTACCTGTACAGAATACATCTTGATTCTTCTTTGTTCCCCCTTTCCCTCCCTTAAACTCTTTGTCTCCCCCCCCATTTGCAAAAGTTTTGTTTCTATTTTCCTTCTATTCTCCTCTTTCTTCTTCCCTTCCCTCCTTTCCCCTCCCCCTCCCTTGCCTCCCTTCTCATTTGAACATTTTCTTCCCACTTTTTAATATCTCGAAGCTAAATGAGATAGACACAGACTAAGAAACTCAAGCATTTTTTGATGTCTTATGCTAGAACTTCCCTGTGGCTGCACTATGACCTGGTGAACAGGCACTAGCCATGCTCATCCTCTCCAGAGCTCCTTTAAAGCTCTACACATAGCCTTTTGCTTATGATGCATGTGAGCAGATCAAGGTATGATAAGGCCCTCATTCTGGTCTGTGTCCTCAAAAGTATTTCTCATATCTGCCTTGTTAAGTGATCAGAAAAGACATTCCTCATACTTCCAACTCCCAAGCTGGCCAGTTGATTCAAAGTAAACAAAAATAGATCTAGCTAAGTGTATATTCTTCTCCACAACTTGAACAATAGCTGTGAATACAATATCAGTGAGTCAATTGTATCCCATCCCACTTCTGCATGCTCTGAAGCAACAGCTTGTGCATGTGTCAGACTTCTGTGTCCTATCTCTAGAAGCTTGAGCACCCTAATTCCTTTGTGAAAAGAGCAATAAAATTCCAATTTTTAGGTGTTAAAATTTCATCTCTGAGCTAATTATATGTTCTCAAAATCAAAGTTGCAATGATTAAAAGGTCTATTTGCAATCTTCCCTAAAATTCAGCCAACAGGAGTCCAGAGAATGATTCCTAATATTCTATTTAAAGAGTATTTGTAGCTATTACGTAATTATATACCAATAAAAGAGTCTTTCCTTATTTGCCATTTTTCACAATGATACACACAGGTTTTTGGTTCTTAGCCTCAAAAATTGTGCTAATGTAGCATGAGCAATGATGCAAAGTGTAACCACTAATTTCTCTAAGGGGAAATATGCAGAGACCCTGGGCTCTACATTTGTTTTCTACTAATTATCTTGTATTTATTTTTCCATTAGTCCAATACTTTTTCTTTCAATTCTGAATTAAGCAATAAGACACTGAATTATATAAAGGTCTGTTTAGCATAGCAGACACACCCCATCATTCCCTAGTCCCCTGATTTACAGCTCTTAAAATGCACAACCAAGAGGCTTCTGGATGCCCCTTCATATTTATATTCCATCATGCAGTCACCTCAATAACTTATGCATTCTCAGAAGGTCTACCTAACAATTAACTCCAGTCTTTTCTAACTCATCATCTCATTATATAAAGTGGATTTGAACACAAACTTTATTAGCAACTTTCAGCTCCAATTCCTTTTATCTTTCCCATCCTTATACTGCCCAGTAACATCAGTGTATATGTAACAAAATACTCTGCAAAATGACAGTTTAAAAAAAACCACGTTGGACAGGCCGCACATTTAATAATTGGTTTTTGTACTATGGGCCACCACAATAAATCGAGATTGTCATATTTCAGCTGAAGCATGTGATGCAATTCTTTATAGAAATGGAAATGAATTCTCCCTGCCACACAATATAGCATTTTAACCATGTTTAGGAGGAACAGGCAAATAAAGAAGAGGTTATTTTTATTTAAAAGGTCAAAAAAAGAATTCAAACAAACCAATCCCAAATGCTTTGTTAAAAAGTAAAGGAATTCATAACATCTTCCAACAGCAGGAAGAGGAGGGACTTGCAAATTGCTAAGAAGTACACCAGTAAAGAGCTGAAAGGGACTTTAAATACATGTCCTTATGATAGGAAACCAAGGGACTAATGGAGTTCTCATAAAACTGAAGGAAACACAGGTTCTGGAGACATTTCCAGCACATGAGCCAGAGAAGCCGCGCCAATGCAATTAACTTACCAATGTCAGGGTCCACAGCTTGTACTCTCGTTAACAGAGCCTTGGTGGCTGTGTTCTCATAGACACAGGCATTGTAGTGCTCAGATGAAAACACAGGTGGGTTATCATTCACGTCCTCCAGGATCAGGTGGATATCAGACTGGCAAAATCTGCCACCCCCGTCAGTGGCCCTAGCTATCAGGTTGTACATTGGGACTCTCTCTCGGTCCAACAGAGCCAAAGTTTTTAACTCACCTGTGAAAATAAATGACAGCATGGTTGGTCTGGATATTCAAAAACTGTCTTACTTGAAAAACAAAGAATTGATTGAATTTAAATATTCTAAATACATGAAGAACCAAGGGCTTTGGCTCAAATGACAACTGTTTGACAAAAGAGCTTAGTCGATATTTTTAGGCATTGGGGAAAAATTATGGGATTCTGAATGCAACAATAAACCAACTGCAGGACCTTCAAATTAATCCCTATGCCAAACTTGAATATCAGTTTTTCTATTGGCTTCATGAAGAAGCTTCACAGAAAATTCACAGAGAATGGACTGATATCTCTACTCGTTTAATGGTTGATAATATCAATGATTTATAAACCTAGGACAAACTTTTTGCTTCAGGATTCTCAATTTTTTACCCTGTTTTTCTGAGGAAAAACAAGGCAATTAAAACAGATTTTTTTTTTTGTACCTGGGATCAAACTTGGGACTTTGCGCTTGTGAAGCAGGCAGCCGCACCACTGAGCTAAATCCCCAGCTCCTAAATCAGACTGGTTTTCACATACCAGAGTCTTGAAGGACTCAGAGTAGCTGGGGTTAAGCTTTGACTTCCTGGATTGTGGTTTGGGGGTGGGCTGGGGAGAGGCTTGAGAAGTTTTGGAGCAGCAGCTATTTAGAAGTCAACCTGAAGGTCTGTTATATTTGTATTTTCACCACTGGAAAGTTGTGTAGGTGGTGCTGGATGCCAGCCCTTGGAGTTGGTTTTTTTTTTTTTTTTTGGTTGTTGTTTAAACTTCAATAGAAAATGAGAATCAACACAGTGACAGACCTAATAGATGCAAAATATTTGCTACAAGGTCTGATTTATTATTAAGCATTATTATTTTAAAATAAAAATTGTAGACATTTGGACTAAGCCATCTGTAATTTATAAGGGAGTTCCTCCTATGGCTTCCCTGTTGCAGCCAACTAGTTCTCAAACATAGGTCAGATCATTCATTTTCATCTCAAAAAGACCTAAGTAGCTTTTTTAGCAAGACATTCAAGACATGTATTATCTGGTACAAGATACCATATAAAGTTGTCTTCCTGCTGAATGAGATTAGGCTGGAGCAAACTGTACAACCAACCGAATGGAATGTGCCAAACATCATAAAAACCTGAAATACATGCAGAACACAGAACCAAACACGACTTCAGCACTCCTGAGCATGTAGCCGGGACCAGCCAAACAAGTGCTATTTTCAACCCTTCATTTGCAGGTTAGCACAACCAATCAAAAGACAAGGTTTCCAAGCCTTTTCACTGGCCTACTCTCACCCTGAAGAGTGAAACTCTCTAAACTTCAATAAATGTACAACTTGGTTGCCTTGTCTGTGCGTCTTGTCCAATCCTTCATTCATGACACCAAGAACCTGGAATGAACCCAGTGGGGTCCCCCCATCCCATAACATTGCCACTTTGTGCACAACTCTCAAGGGATGAACTGTGCTCTTTGCTCATGCTGTCCCTATCTCTTGAAGTACCCTGTTCACTCTTCTAGAATCCAGGCTTAGTTCAAATATTAGTCCTTCCTTAAAGCAATTTTTCTTTCCTCTCATCAGAATATTAGCTACTACTTCTTCCTGTGTTCACAATATAACTCCTTTTACATTCTCCTGGGCACTCTTTTTATTCTGCCTTTCACTATTGTTAGTGGCTTACTTGTCCATTTTCCTTACTGGATTACAACATCCTTTGGGCATGATTTGTTTTGGTGTCTAACACACAAATACCATAAAATGCTTTTATGTCTATTAGCTACTCAATAAATGTTACTGACTGAATAACTAATCACAGGGCCAAGATATCTATTCCTAAGTGCCCATGTCAGCACTTTGATATATGGGGCATGGGAGTGGGATAAGAGGAGCCACTACCTTTTTGAAGACTCATTAGTTCCTATTAACTAGGACCAACACAATACTAGAAATATGCAAGCTGTTTAATCTTTACACTTTATTAAAACATTGACATTGGATGAACTATCCAATTCACAACACTGAAATAATTTGCTTCAAAAGAAAATGACTTTTTCATTAGCTCTGGCCTTCAATGTAGGTATCTGCTTTCAGGTGTACATAACATTTCACCTTGTAAAATTTACCTCAATATGCAAGAAATCAGAGGGGCTCATGACTTTGGACAAGTATGAGATTAGGGCTGGGGCAAAATTTTATCTAAATGTGCAAGGAAGGAATGTTTAATAAAAGTCAGACACCTCTGTTAATAAGAATGAAGAAGGGACACAAAAGGGATTTAAAGAATAATAAAACTCTCCTTACTATGCATAACTCTCCAGTTCACATTACAACCTTCATTTGTAATACAAACCCATTTATATCCTTTATAAGCTGATACCTTAACTCACTGATAGGAGAAACAAATAGACATGTGTGCTTATTTGATGCTAATAAATGTAGACAAAGTTTGGACAAGTTTATAATCTAAATAAAGCTTTCGTTGCACAGAGCACCCTTATTTGGGAACCATATACTCCTATTATTTTTTAGACTCCAAGATACCAGGGCATCATGTAAAGTCTCTAGTGTACTAACTAGAGTATCTCATGTGGTCAGTTGGTCATGCAACCACATGAGAGCTTAAACATTTTTCATGGATGGATAAACAATGGTATTTGCCTAAAAAAATAAATTTCACCTTACCACTTTCTGGATCTAGAAAAAATTCATTGCTTCCAGATCCATGGAGTGAGTATTGGATATCTCCACTGGATCCAATATCAGCATCCTTGGCACTGACTTTCAGGATGATTTTATTGGATGGAATGTCTTCAGGAAATGATGCTGTATATGCAACCTGAGAAAAGATAAAGCTAACTGAATCATTAGTATTTGGAGGATGATTGCCACAGTTAGCCATTACATATGATTTTTCTAAAATTCATTTGTGTAATTTATCTTCAGCTATTTTTTTCTTTGACTATATATATTACTATATATAATATATGGTGAAACATGGTATACCTCCTGCTCTACACCTCCCATGCCCATTCATTCACAAAATATTAAGAACCATCTGTGTGTTCAATGGTATAGGAGGTATGAGTATAATGGTGAAGTGGACAAAAGCCCCACCCCTGTGAAACCGTGACACACATCACAAGTTCACCATGGCTGATTTTTCTGTTGAGATCCAGTGAGATCTTAGGATTATTTTCAACTCTTTAAAGACCAACTAGTAACATGTGGAATTAGCATTGGAGGTCAAATCTATTTCTGAGTTACAGAACATTGTCTCTTGGTCCACATGGTAAGAAAAGTATACTTAATAGTGTTTAATTTTAATAAAGAAGAAAATGAAATCTAGTACTAGCACCTGTTACTATGATTTGGACAGCTGTGTAAAGGTTACTTCATGAGGATCTTGGAGACCTGTGTTCAGTACCAACATTGCCATTAATCAGCTGTGTAAATAAATATATACAGATGTATCACACATAGAGCAATTAATTTGTGGTATGAATAATTTAGATCAAAGTGATAAATACTTTATAATTTATTTATCTATACATGTTTATAAATTACTTATTTAATTTTAAGATTTACTTTTTTCTTTGGGGGGATTAGATGTACTTGATCTTACTACCTATATTCTTTTCATATTTAGTAAATTTCATCTTTGATTCTACTTTCTACCCTCTTATCTCCAATCAAACACAAGAATAGTCTCTAGTCTGGCCATAAGAAGAAAACTCAAATGAATTTTGATTTAATTTTAGAGAAGCAGAATAAAAGGCAGAGCTATAATCTCCAACTCTCACCTCATCACAGACTGGGCTGTTGTCATTTACATCACTGACTGTCACTTCCACCATGGCCTGTGTGACAAAGAGTCCATCAGTGGCAGTGATATTGAGGAAGTAAATGTCTTGTTCTTCTCTATCTAGAGGTCTCTTCACATAGACCTTCCACTCACTCTGCACCAGGCCCAGAGAAAACCTTCCTCTTGGGTTTCCTCCTGCAATGAAAACAGAGCTTCTGAGGATATGGGTGAGGCACCTTGGTGTATATCAACCACAAGAGACCTATGTGGGTTCATCACTGAAAAAGTTGATCCTCTCTTTGATTCTTCTGCAACAAAGCCTGATATTTATAGCTGGGCTTGTGAGGAAAGTAAAATAGCAACTTTCCAAGAGAATAAAATCCACTTAGAGAAACTGGAGATGATCTCTTGTTTAGTTCCCCTTAAGGACAATCAAATTCAAACTGTGAACAATCAATCCACTTCTCAGGATGTTACAATTGTCTTTCCACTTAGTCTCAAGAGAGGATGTAATACACTATAGCACTTGTTACCAAGACAATTTCATTAACTGTTGATTATGCAATCAAGAAAAGGCAGTCAGTTCTATTAAGCAATCTTTTAATGAAGGCTTTATCATACAGTTGTGCTCATAAGGATTGGAGTTTGGGGAGAAAAGTTTACATGACAGAGGAAGACCCATTAGTATTTAATAGCCATAACAAGGGGTCATTTAAGGAACAGTTCAAAGATAAGCACTGCAATTAGATCAAATTTATCAGAGTGAAGCTAGGGAAAGTGGAAGAGATGATGTGGAACAGCTTTTTATGATGCTGAAGCTCTGGTGGCAGTCCCAGTCACATCACCCTTCTGCTTCACTAAACTACACATAGACGAAGCAGCTCATGCACAAGGTAGGAAGAGGAGGGAAGAGAACTACCTTGACTTTCTGATCCCTAAAAAAGAAAAGTGTTAGTTCAAACTCTGAGAAAGGCTGGGGTGAAGACAACTGGCGAGAAGTATGGAGTCAGGTATAAGGATCACCGTTTTGTTTACTCTGGCATTCAGTTATTTATTACCTTCTCTGGGTCAATGTTCTAGCAACAAGGCTACAACAGTGGGCTAAACCAATATAAATCCCTGCTCTTGTGGTGAAATCCACATTCTAAGGGAGACAGCTGACAAAAATTAAAATAATTAGGAGGCTGTTTGGTGGAGAAGGTGCCAATGGCTTGAGTTCCTATGGACAAAACCAAAACACAACCTAAGTAAATGGCAACACTAAAACTCTACAACCTTTAGTAGATATTAGGCAGGCATTTAGACATTAGTGGGTCTGAAGGGTAAAGGGAGTCCAAAATAGTTATAGTAACTACTGATTATAGTTATAGTAAATAGTTATATAGCCAGTGATAGTAAAATGAAGAAACAAATATTGTAGACAGCTAAGTTAGGTAGAAATAGTAGAGGCAGTCAGACAGGGCTAGCTCCTTGAGGGAGTCAGTGCAGAAGATGAGAACACATCAAAACTGGCTGGAGCTGCATCTGAAGATTAGTCACAATGGCCAGATTTACATACTTCTCTAAGGGATAAATGGAAGCTTGAGATTAGTGGTTCCACTCTTTTGAGATGTCCCTTATAAATAAACCGTTATCTCATTGGGATGGGATGACTATACTCTCCCACCCACTAAGACTAAGACTAAAGACAAGACTAAAACTATAGATTATCAACTGAGGTTAATTTTGTCATCCGTATGCCCTTGCTACTATTGGATCAGTATTAGCCAAATGGCTATGCTTGTAGTCTTTTTTTTTTTTTTTTAAGGGGGAAAGGTTTATTTGGCTCACAGTCTGTAGGGGTTTCAGACCATAATCGTTGGCAAACAGGCACTGCAAAGGAAAATAAAAACATGGCGCACAACACGGTAGTAAAGGTGACAAGGGATCTTAACTGTGCCTTTCTCTCCTTTTATCTTATTCAGACTCTATACTTGTAGTCTTATTGGCTGATTATACTTTTGACTCATGTTGTACCCACCACATGATTTTGTTCTATGAATTTCTCAGAGAAGTAGGCTCATTGGCAACCCCTTCTGTCTCTCGGGAGCTATTCCTATTCCCCATTCCTATTCTTCAATAAACTTTCCTATTCTTAACTTCTCTTTTTCCTTAGAATTCATTCTTCAATTTCAGGGAACAAACCCAGTGTATCTAGCAGGTTGGGAATTACATGTTTTTCCCCTATATTACAAGACTTCAAGGTAGGACGCATTTATAATCATTTTTTGTTTTCAGACTCAATTCCACAGAGCATAATGGCATGTTAAGGTAACATACTGTTCACATTCACCCCAATACCTGGACAAGTGACCATCGATTTCCAAAACAAGACATACAGCATTCTTGTGCACCATGGCGTATAGCCCATGATCTCATACAGGGGAACATTCTTTAAAGACTCTCTCACCTCCCTAATTTAGAATAGGACTTTTGCTTTTGTAAATTTCTTACAAGACTAAGTCCCCCATTCCTCCAAAACATACTGATCATCTAAAATGGACAAGGAAAACATTTTGCAACCCCCAAGTAACCTTTAAGAAAAACGTTGATAAACATTATAGTTACCACCCTTTTGTAAACTGAGGAACAACTCTTAAGCACATAAAAAGATACCTAAACTCTAACATGGTACAATTGCCTATGTGACACTGCCTACTTTCTTGCTTGCATCATAAGTCTCTCTATCTATACTTCTGCATCTTGACTGAATTCTTCCATGAAAGCCCTAAGGACTGAGGGCTGGTTTCTCATGGCATTAAGCCCCCAATCCCCAGTGATATAGGCACCTTAAGGTTGCTGTTAAACTAACCAGGCATATATTTTCTTTGTCTTTCTCACATGGGAATATCATAAAAATTTTCCCTCATACACCTTTAGTGGAGCCCAGAAAAGTCTGTAGTCTAGAGCTGCCCAATTTATAAATTGCTATTTGCTCCAACAAAATCTTTTCTATGCCTGTTTATCTTTGAACACAAGTAACAAAAAAATAGCATATACTGTATGTTGACTGCTATTTCACTGAAAGAATTAAGCCATATCTCCTTCTATTAAAATAATCAAAGGGCAAGGGCAGCTTTCACAGCTCTAGAGGAGAGAATGCAAGAAACTAAGTGGAATTCTTAGTGCCAGGCTGTGCTCCTGATTGCAAGGCATGGGGAAGTGGTTGGTTTCAGAGCCTCGGCACTGTGGGAGAAGCATGGGATAAACATAATTAAATTTTGCAGACAGTGTGGAAAATGAGGGTTGCACATTCCTTTTGGGCAGTGGCTCTAAACTGGGGACTGTGCCTTTCCCCTCTCTGGGGTATTTGCCAGTGTCTGGAGATAATTTCGATTGTCATACTGGGAGCATGGTAACAGTATATGCTACTGGAACTTAGCAGGCAGAGGCCTGGGATGCTGCTGTAAAACCTACAATACACACAATACCACCACCAAGAACTATATATCCCCAAGTATCAGTCATGGTATGCTGAGAAATCTAGGTCTAGAGAGGCTCTGGGTCCCTTCTGGAATATCTCTTTCCTCCACAATTGGCTAGGATTCAATTATACTTTAGTTGAATATTATTTCAGAGCACATAAATTTAACCTCTCTATTAAATCGTTTCAGCACAGGCAGGCCCGCACAGTTCTTTTGTTACATAAAGTGATTAATGGTTCTTTGTTCATCTGAGGCAGCACAGCCAAGTTGTGCTACATCAAGAGCAAAAGTTAAATCTAATTAAAATCAGTTGGTGGTTGGCACTGCTAATAGTAACAATAGCTTTAAGCAACTCTGTACTCATTACTTTGGTAAAGTTGATGGGGATGGTCCCTTTAAATCATCTATTGAGAATTTACACTATGCAAAAATAATTAAGGCTGAGTAATTAACAATTCTTCCAAATAGAAAAGTAGCCCTTAAAATGCCTTAGAAGCCTTTTTTTCCTCCTGAAATGAAATGAAAATAAACCAAACTGTAGCTTTACTACCTTTCTTTCCTCACCACTCTCTCATTTTCACTGTAGAAAAATATATTTTAGTGAAAGAAAGACTGAAGGTATTGGGAAAGCATAAAAGATGTTCTTATAAGCAAAATGCCTCAAAAAACAGCTCCAGAAAGAAAAAGGAGACTAATGCTGACAAGTGTGGCAACTCCAAGCATTGACATATTTGCTCTATTGTGGATCTTATTCTGTAATGATTAATTAACTTTTCCACTAACATACTTAAGCAGATTCTGTGTCCTAAGGGCATTGTAATTAATTCATTTTTTAACTTGGAATAATGCACTTTTTTAAAAGGAAAAGCCACCTGATTTTAAGTATTGATGGATTCTTTAAAATCTTTTGGCACTCTGCTTATGTTCTGGTTTTGAATGTCATAGCATCAAAATATTAGTTTAAACCCCCTAAATCATTTTTAGGAAGGCTGTCCTCACACTACCAACTGTTTTTTCTTTGTTGTCAAAAGCCTGTCAGCCCTAGGAAACTATTCCTAATCAGTGACGGCCCTTTTCACTCTGACATGAAATCCTTGCCCCTACAGAGCAATAGTGACATTTTGTGCACACTTGGTGACCTCATTTGTCTCTCTTGGCTTCCTCAGTGAACTGCTACTTATTATTTAGAAGGACAAAAAAGGATCCAAGAAAATGGAGTTGTCAGAAGAAACCCCAATTGATTTGGAATTATAATTTAGGACTTAGGAAAAGGTCAAACTGTGACTTCTAATTTGTGTCCATGTGTCCCTATGTACTTTTATGACCAGGAAAAACTTCTGTGTAAAGCTTACTGGAATCAAGCTGTTTGGTTTGCTTAGTACTAAAAAAAAGAGTGGAGAAAATAATATGTATATTTAGAAACATCTGACAGAAAAAGCTGTGATTTTTATTTATTCAACTAAAATATTTGTCTGGACTTCTTTATGACATGATAAGTGACACAATGTTGGGTGTCAACCTCAGTAATGCTGTAGACAAATAAATGAACTCCAGACTAAGGCTGAGTTAACAACAAGGGACAGTCAAAAAACTAAGTCTATTCAGAGATCTTTAATTCTGCCCAGAAAGATTTTATTGCTCTCAAGTTCTTATCTCATCTTTCCTCTTCTCTTGTACTCTCACCCACTCCTATCTCCCACCTTTCTTTAGTGAGCAGAGCACATGGTGAAACCTGGGTGTTGAGACTCACCTGTAATATGGTAGCTCACTTGGCGATTAATATCGGAAGTGTCTCTGTCCCATGTGCTGAGCACAGCCACCACCTCTCCTGGAGGGTCACTCTCCTTCACATTTCCTCGGTACACCTCGTGGGCGAAGACCGGTGCATTGTCATTTATATCCGTCACCCTGACAGAAACCAGAGCCATGGAAGAGAGAGAGAATGCCTCTCCCAGGTCAGAGGCCACCACAGAGAATGAGAATGCAGGATCTGTCTCGTGATCCAGGTCCTTCAAGGTACTGATCCAGCCTGTGTTGCTGTCAATATTGAATGCTTCCATTACCTTCTCGGGGTGGGAATCTGAGTGGAGAGAGTAAGTGACCTGCCCATTAGCTCCCCAATCCATATCGGTAGCTCTCACCTGTGTGAGCTTTGTGCCGACAGGCATCCCTTCCATTATGATGGTCTCATAGCTTGAAGTTTCAAAGACTGGTTTGTTGTCATTCAAATCCAATACCCTGATATCTACATCCACAGTAAGCACAATGTCTACCTTGTCCAGGGGAATAGTAGCTGCTACTTTGAAGTGGAAAGCTGGGCTGATTTCATGGTCAAGGCGCTTATCAAGCTTGATAGTGCCTGTTTCCTGGTCTATGATAAAAACACCTCCTTTGTTATTCTCTGGTCGTTCCCCATTAACTGTGCTGAACCGGACATTCTGACTGGGTAAAATCCTCAGGGTATCCACTGTGCTTCCAAGGGATGCATCTTCTGCAATGGTAAAGGAATACTGAGGTTGGGTGAATGAAGGCAAAAATGTTTCAGGGGGCAGGACGTGGATGTAGACAGGAATGAGAGAGTGCTTTACTGGAATGCCCCCATCGACTGCTTTGACAAAGAATGACAGCACTGTATTTTTCAGCTGGTTAAAATTGCCCTTTGTAACCATCCATCCATTGTCAGGATCAATTTCCAGGAGGTCAGCCACTGAGACAGAGGCCTCACTATAGAGGGAATAAGTAATCCTTGAGTTTGCTCCATCATCTGGGTCCATTGCTTGAACTTGAGTGACCAAGTGACCTCTTCCTACATCTGCCCTTACACTAGCTCTATATTCTACTGTCATGAACTGGGGTACATTGTCATTTTCATCCACAACAATCACCCTCACAGTGCAGAAAGTTGTTCTTCCTCCACCATCGAGGGCCCTCAAGAAAATACTAATATCTCCTTCCAGAGGGTTTTCCCGGTCTAGCCGTTCTGTTGTGATGACTTGTCCATTGCTATCTATGAGAAATCGATCCTTGGCAAAATCATTGATGATGGCATAGCTGATCTGGCCATATATCCCCGGGTCCCCATCTGTGGCTCGAACATGAATCACCTTTGTCCCAGCAGCTGCATTCTCTCTCACCTCAGCCACATATGTGCTTTGTGAAAAGGCAGGGCTGTACAAGTTAGCCCCAAGCACCCTGATATGTACCTGTGCAGTGCTGGTAAATAACCCATCAGAAACAGACACATTGAGACTATACAGAGGCTCCATCCTCTGTTTCCGGTGATTGGACAGGGTGATGACTCCACTCTTACTGTCCATAAGAAAGCTTGTCCGGTCATTCCCAGATAAAATGCTGTATTCTAACCGGTCAAAGTCAGAGCTGTCTGCATCTGAGGCTTGCACACAGGTTACAAAATGGCCCCGGGGGGCTAATTCACTCACATATGACTCATAAATGAGTTGATTAAAGACTGGAGGGTTGTCATTTATGTCAGAGATGTGAATATGAACCAGAACCTCACTGCTCAGTGATGGGAAACCATTATCCATTGCTCTGACTTTCAAAGTACAGTGTTGTACTAACTCATGGTCCAGCATCCTTGCGGTCAGGATTAAGCCACTTGAGCTGTCTATGTGAAAATAATCTGTGCTGTTGTAGGTATCCTGCACAATCTGATAATGAACCATCTTATTGTTTCCTGAGTCTATGTCAGTAGAGACAATTTGCAAAACAGGTGTGCCAATGAGAGATGCTTCTGATAATGTTGTATTGTATGTGGGCTGATCGAAAATAGGCGGATTGTCATTTACATCATTAACGAGCAAGTCAACAGTGACTTCAGCCCTAGCACCAGTGAGGGCATCACTGGCTCTTATTGTCAACTTGTAAACAGATGTAACTTCATAATCTAAAGAACTAACAACTTTCAGGACCCCAGTATCAAAATCAATGTTAAACTGTTTAAAAGGATCCCCATCAATAATAATATATATGATGCCTTGACCTTCTGGACTGGTTGCATTAATGCTTAGGATGGGAGTGTCCATTATAATGTCTTCATTGATGGATGCTGTATAAAACGGCTTATCAAACACTGGCATTGCTTTGTTGACAATAGTAATGGGAAGTTCCACAGATGTGGACAAAGAGGGTTTTCCACCATCTTTGGCTACAACAGTGACTTCATACTCAATGTTGGACAAGTCAGAGTTGAATGCTTCCTTTAAAATAACATTCCCTGAATTAGGGTTAATTTCAAAGTGGCCATAATCATCCTGAAGGACATAGGTTACTTCTCCATTTGCACCTTTATCTCTGTCAATAGCTGTCACCCGGTATATTAGAGTCCCAGGCTCAGCATCAACTTGTACAGCAGCATAGTAGGGAAGGCCCACAAAGACTGGAGAATTGTCATTTATGTCTTCAATGTTAACCCTGACCACCACCCTGGCCACACGCAGATGGTCTAGCTCACGGCTGGTTTCCACTACCAACTCATATAATTCTTGTTCTTCACGGTCAAAGGGGACTCCAGTGGTCTGAATGACACCTGAGGTAGATTTTATCTTAAATTTATTTCCTGGGTTTAAAATGCTATATTTTAAGGGCTCATTAAGGCGGTTTCCAACTGCATTGACGATAGCAACTTTGGTTATGTTAGTGTTGTTTTCTAAGATTGAGGTGGAGTAAAAGCTTTGTGTAAAGTGGAGGCCACTGTCCATGGCTTCTTTAACCATGATGGTGACCATGGATGTGCTATAGAACTTTCCATCAGATACTTTAACTATCAGCATATAATGATCTTTGGAAAGGTTGTTGTTTTTTATGGTGAGTACTCCACTCGTTGAGTCAATTAAAAAATGATCCAAGCTGCCTTCCATTAGGCTGTAGGTCAGTTCAGGCGGCACTTCAGAGTCAGGATCTGTGGCACTAACTTTCAGGACCTCCACTCCCACATAGGTTGGGAGAAGTAAGACAGTTTCAAACACAGCTTGAGTGAAAATAGGTGGGTTATCATTCACATCTGTCACCTCAATGTTGACTTCAACAGGACTCTCTGCAGTCAGCTGGGGGCTCCCACTGTCTCTCACTTGCACATGAAAATGGAAATGGGCAATGGTCTCATGGTCCAGGTTTGCAATTGTTCTGATGGCACCTGTACTGGAGTCCACTGTGAAAAACTTCTTGGCTGTGGACTCCACAATCTGATACACAAGTAGTGCATTCTGGTTACTGTCAGCATCACTGGCTCGAATCACCAGTGGGCTGTTATCCAAACTCCTGACAATGCTATTTACTGGGGCTGCCTCACTTAGACTGCCTGAGTATTGAGAAAAGAGAAAGACTGGAGCATTATCATTTTCATCAACAATTTGAATATTGACTGTGGCATTGGAAGCCATCCCTGCCATGTTAGTGGCCTGAACGATGAGCTGATAAGAAGAAGTATGCTCATAATCCAGAGCTCTTCGAGTGGTGATGACTCCAGAATATGGATTGATGGTAAAGATTCCATCGTTGTTTCCATCTTTGACTTCATAAATGAGGGTTGATTGACTGATGGCAGAGATTAGAATGACTGATGTTCCAATATCAACATTCTCATTTACTTCAGCTTGGTAGTCTTTGTGGGTGAACTTGGGGTGAGAATTATCAGACATCGTGACAGAAATGCGCACAATTGCAGTGGCAGACATTGGTGGGGAACCTTGATCTGTGACTTTGACTGACAGGACAAACTGACCCATCGTTGTCATGTCTGGTTCTTTGGAAACAGTGATGATGCCCAGGACTGGTTCGATCTTAAATGTGTTTCCAGTATTTCCTAAAATGCAGAAATCAATGGGGCAAGGAGTTACAAGTGGGTCATTATAATCTTTTTTGAAGATTAACTCTTCATCTAAAAGCAATTCAGATTATCAGCAGTTTCTGCATAAGAAACCTCTCAAGTTCTTAGTGAAAAGAATGGCTACAGATTTGAACAATTACTTCAGAATTTCTTAACGTACTTCTATGTCTATGTGCCTGTGTGTATTCATGTCCACAAAAGTAGGGGAGGGCAGGAGTGAAGAGTTAGGGCTAACAAGGAAAGATCTCATAATTTGCAAAGCAAACAGTGACATTTTACTGCAACATGGCCAGTAAAAAGCAATTCCTTGCATTCATTCCTTATCATTTTGATAAGAATGACAGATTTCTCTTTCTGGGATATTGAAAAGCAACTGAGGGCTGGGGATTTAGCACAGTGGTGCTACTGCCTGCCTTGTAAGCACAAGGTTCTGAGTTCAATCTCCGGAACCAAAAAAAAAAAAAAAAAAAAAAAAAAGAGGAGGAGGAGAGGAGCAACTGAAATGAATTTGCCAGTAAAATTATTAATTTTAGACCAGTAGCTTTAATGTTCATGTTGAAAGCAGCAAGCAGCAGCAACAACCATAGCACAGCACTATGCACCTTCAAGGTGAGAAATAAAGCTTGTAAGAGATTTCTGCTAAGAATATGCAGGACTTCCTCATTCTCAGCCTGTGAGGAGAGGAATAGACTAGGTTGACACATAGCAATGCTGCTGGATCTATCTATCTATCTATCTATCTATCTATCTATCTATCTATCTCTCCATCCATCTATCTATCATCTATCTAATCTCTAAATCAGTGACATATTCTGTGCTCTACATTGAAAGATGGAGTATTGTAGTAACAGTTCTGGAACATTATTGTGTTTTCATTTAGTTTAAAATTATTCCAAAGGTAAGCTTTGTGACGTGAAATTACTGTTATTCCACTTTATCAAAATTATCTTCATCCAAAACACTATTATGATGAAGTGGGTTTTTTCAGGTATGGATAACTCTTCCCAGGTCACTGTTTTACAAGTTTTGAGATCTTTTTCTGATTCCTTCCCTACTCTTCACTCCTGCTTTACTCTTCTACCATGGCCTCGAGCACACAGACATAGAAATACACATAAAATATTCTAAGACAGTTGCTCCAATCTGTAGCCATTCTATTCCCTAAGCATTTAGGAGGTTTCTGGTGAAGTAGGAAACTCCTGATAATTGGAATCAGCCTTGAAACCAAGAATTTAAGGTACAACCCTAATGAATCTTGAGGTGTAAGCCTTCTGACAGTGGGAGACATGGGAACCACTTTGACAGAATGGAAAGAGGTGTGAGCCATGACCCTGTTCAGATTTGCAGTGCTGCCTCTGAAACATGCAGTAATTTGAAATCTGGGATTGGTGAGGTTGAATGAAATTTGAAAAAGACAAAACACAAAACTTGAAGAATGTAAAGAAGATTAAATGGTGACACAGAGCTGAAAGCAGTGGACAATACAAAGATGAATCCTTCAGGTTGCTTTATGTTTCCCTCCACAGGCTTCCTGACATGACTCAAAAAACACACATGCCTTTGTGTTTAGATTGCTTTAACTCAAAAGTTAAAGATCTTTGCTATTCAAGTGCATCTGTATTTTTCTTTCCTTTTGAGTACTGTAGTAGAGCAGGCATGCATTTAAATATCAAAATCATTAAAATAGGATCCAGGATTCAGATGGGGTTTATATGATATGCTTATGGAAATAAATAGCAAATAAAGCTGTGCACATACTTCTTGTTGTATACTTATTAAATGGGTTTTTTCATGTTTGAACAGAAAAATATTATACTCATATAATGTATTGGATCATTTATTTTTAAAGAGAAGGCATATCTAATAAAGAGGCCTTTTGATTCTAGCTTTGAAATGTGAATATTCAACAATGTTATCTTTGATGTCCGCATAATTTTTTACATCGCCACCTACACAGGACCATTTTGTGATGACAATAACAACAGAAAGTTCAATGATTTTTATAGTAAGCTTCCAATGAAGAGCACAGTGGAACTGAGCCAGAAAACATTTCCTCTAAGCAATGGTCACTTTCCAGTCATGACCAATGAATGTTTACACACAGGTCTCTGTGCTTATAGATTATGGAATTCTATTTCAGAGTTTCTAGGTTGTCCTTCTGCACTGCAGGACTAGCAATATTTCTTCATCTCTAGCAAGATGTAGTACAGCAGGCATGAAGTGGAGGCAGCTTCTGAACTCCAGGAGAACTTCACAAACCTGCTGTCCCATCACGGCCCTGGATCTGCTTGTTACGCCCCCCAGCACACTGTGCTCCTATGTCAGCCCCTCCCCTTTCCCTCTTCCACACTCCAATTCATTTCCTTGGAATCTACTTCCTGCTTATTTGTTCCTTCTGGTCTAGAATCTTTGGAAATGAATCTCTGCTCGTTTTCTGCAATCTATGGCTTCTTATGGACTTTTCATAATTGGGTACAAGATGTTCCTCTCTTAACTATCATTACTTATCTGCTATATAGGACAGTGCCTACCACAAAGAAGGTGCTCAATAGTTACCTGAGGATTGAGAGGAGAGATCAATCAAAAAAAGGTTTTAAATTCTCTGTGTGTATACATCTTAGGATCCAGTAGATCTCCATCGAAGTCAATGTTTAGCCTGGTTTCTCTTATACTCTGTTGCCTCAGAACCATCAGTGGCATCAAACACAAAACTTAAACTAGATGGATGACCTGCAACTCTGCAGTTAAATTCAGGTCAAAATAAGTAGCTTCGGAGGCCAGGCAAGAGACAGGAAATTTACGATCTTCCAGTAAACAGTAAAATCTTGCTTATCTGAGGTGTATTAGAGAAGTTAAATAAAATGTAACATTTTACACAGCCACTTGTCATTTGCTTCAAAATACTGAAGCATCAGGGATCTGCCTCTCCTCCAGTAACCTGGGAAGGAGTTTGCCTGGCAGGGGTGTATCTGTGAGTCTGCGAAGGAGTCAATCAGCTGTGAGAGAAGTATCATGCACCCTGTAATTCTGGTTTTTCTTTACACATATAATCAAAAGTTTTCTTTTTCCTTGAGATCACAATCTTTGTTGTGGTTTTCTGGAAATTTGAGTTTTCTTTACAAAGGAGATTTTTAAGGAAATACATTTGTGTGTGTGTGTGTGTGTGTGTGTGTGTGTGTGTGTGTGGTAGTCAGTTGTTAAAGAAATAACAGAGAACCAGGTGGTAGTTGTGGAGTTTAAAACATATTGGAGCAGTCGTCTTTTTCACATGGATGATAAGTTAAATTACTTTTTTTTTTTTAACATGGATAAGTTAAATTACTTCTTTTTTTTTTTCCCCTGTAATTACTTCTTGAGAATCTTCATACTGATTTAAAACTTATCTGGCTGTCTAAGAGAAGTACAGGTAGGAGTCTCAATGACAATGTAAAAAGCAGACAGAGATAGACAAATTATAGTTTATAAAAATTATAAGAAAAGTTAAAAATAAGCTTTATATCCAAATCATAGAAAACAATGTAGAGGCATGAATGAATATTCATGCAGAAAAAGAAAAGATTAGCCAAGAAAAAAAAGCAAAACCAAAAACAACAACAACAAAAAACCCAGAGAAGGGCTGGGGATTTAGCTCAGTGGTTCAGTGACCTTCCTTGCAAGCACAAGGACCCGAATTTGATCCCGGTACCAAAAAACAACAACAACAACAGCAACAACAACCAAAAAAAACCAGACAGAATTTTTGGATTAGATGACATTTCCCTATGTTATTTTTGGAATCAAAAGAACAAGGATTATATAGTTAAATAATAAAAATATTCTATGATAATCAAGAGATACAAAGTAGCATTTCAAAGTACTATCAAGGCTTTAGGTTGAAAGAAAATCTCATGGAAATCTAGAAAAGATATGGGGGTGTTCTCTAGAGGCTCATGGGTATTAGGGACCAGTAAGTTTTCTTTTGCTTTTATTGTCCATATAGAGGTTCTGGGGCCTAGAACAGGAAATAGTTTTAGATTATTATTTGATGCAGGGATTTAAAAAAATAATTTTATTGACTTTTAAAAAAATTCTAATCACAAACTGTCATTCTAGCAGTTCTATTTTAATTCAACCTCACATAAGAATACATTTACATGAAAGGAAAGGTGCCTTTCTATTGCTGGCATGAAAAGAGAATGCACTTGGCATTATGCAGAACAGGTGTAATGTTGCAGAACGTTTTGGAAATATGTGGTTTGAACATTCCAAAAGACAGGATAGGGGAAGGAAAATAGAGCAGATAAGGATATCTGTCATTTTGAGATCCACAATCCTATCTCTTGCTTGGACATTTATCTCTCAGTCATAATACTGTCTAGCTATCAATCTTCAAACCACCCCAAAACTAGGAGCTTGTCTTATGATTTTAAAATAGAGTTTTTATGGGCCGGGGATTTAGCTCAGTGGTTCAGTGGCCTGCCTTGCAAGTGCAAGGACCCGAGTTCAGCCCCTGGTACCCCCCACAAATAATAATAATAAAATAAATAAAATTGACTTTTAAAAAAATCTTGAATTTCACAGAAAAAAGGCTGTGCTTACTTATCTGTCAGGTTAAGCAGGTAATTCAAACCCTTTATCTACTAACTGCTTCGCTCCTCAGACTGACAGCAATGAAGTGAACATGTGCTTATGGGGCTGAGGGGAATTCTGAAGCCCACAACCCACCTACTGATAAATAAACAAAGATATGTGAGATTCAATTCACAGAACAGCCAAACAGCCCTGAAGCAATGGTAGACTTTAGTTATTCTAGTCTGAGGCTATGGCTTGTTGGCACATGTGCAAAAGTCACAGAATACATTACACATTTCCTCACCTCCATTCCAGAAAAAAAAAATCTGAGATTGAACACAAAGAGGAAACTCTCTCCTTGCCATCAGTAACAGAAAACATCACCAAAATGCCAAGAATTGTATACACCACGACACATAAAGAAGATGGTTGCTTAGCCAAAAATTTCACTGAGTCATAACAATCTGCATTTCAAGTGGTATATCATACTGAGGGTCCAGTGCCATGCATTACACTGAAATGTGCAGGGCCAACAGCTCTCACCTGCTTCTACGGTATATATGAGTTCTGCATTTTCCCCTTTGTCTTTGTCCAGAGCCGTCACTTGCAGAACAGCTGATCCCAGAGCAGCCGATTCAAACACAGATGCTTCATACAGTGGGTTGGTAAAATAAGGACTGTGATCATTAGCATCTTCCACATTCACAATGACTCGGGCCAAGTTTCTTCGATAAGGAAACTCCTGATCTCTGACCTTTAGGCAAAATACAAGAAGGAGTAGGACTAAAATCTTAAATTGCAAAGAATTCATATGGCTATGTCAGTAGTGCAGTCAAAATGAGATAATAATGCACACAAAGTGCTTGACCCAGTCCTAGCACCTAGAAAGTGCTCAAAAAGTGGTGTTACCAAGAGAACAGACTGACTTTGCAAATCAAGAGTTCAGTCACCTCGTCTTTATTGCTCAATTGGATGCCTGGCCTACAATCTGGCTTAATCTATGCCTACAGAACCGATGTCTTCATAGCACAATCACAGCACTAGGCTCTGGGCCCCTCCACAACTCCTTCCTCTTTCTTATGTGTGTTTAATTGCTCATAGAATGGTGCACAGGGGCTCTTCTAAAGGGAAAACTAAAGAGTGGAATTTGTGAATATATTGTTGCATGGCCATTCATTCATTCACCAAATATTTATTGTTATCTATTGTCTATCAAATCCCTGGCTTGACGTTAGTGCTGTAGTAGTGAAATCCATCTAGTTCATATCCTCAACAAGCTTAGAGTTGGGTGGAGAATACAAGCAAATAAATAGGTACAACACACAGTGCTAAGTGAAGGCATGGAATACATTGATAGTACACTTTGAGCAGGAAGGAGAACCTAACCTAGAGTTCAGTTTCCTGGAAAAAGTAACCTGCCCAAGTAAAGGCAGTAAAATGGCGGCATGTGGTGGTTTTTTGCAAGAAGATCCAATATTTACAAAGGCCAAGAGCTGAGAAACAGCTGTGACTCTGGTAAGATGAAGTCAATTTTAATTTTTAAAGTTGAGACCTCAGTGTGACTTTACTAAAGAACTTTGCCCAAGAGCTTTAAAACTCCCCCTGGTTGGCATATGGGAGAAGCTTATAAACAATCAATTTTTTAACCACAACCACATGGTTCTGCTATAATTTGACGCAGTACTAATCAAGTGTGTACTTTTGGCTTGTTCAATTTTAGACTGCATACTTTCAGAAAGATGTAAGGAAATTAGAAAATATACAGAAGAGAGCCATCAAAAAGAAGAGGGATTAATAAATAGCACCTCGAAGGAACTAGTAAAATGACTAAAATGGCTTGGCTTGGAGAAAGGCAGCATAAAGGACTTGTTTGCCCTAAATATTCAATAACATAAATGATAAATGGTAAAGAGTGACCAAACTGAATTCTAAGTTTGTGAAGGAAAGAATGAACAGAAATGACTTGAACTGTGAAAATGGAATTAGTCACCAGCACAAGGTTTCTTCTTTTGAAGAAAACACTTGCAAAATTGACCCAGTGAGTATGCTGAATTTCTATAGATTTGTCTGCCACACCTAAAGTCCAAGCTGATCTCTTTATTATGGGATATTGATATGTAGGCCAGTTGCATTTGAACATTAGCTCCAAGTTTGCAGGAACTGTTTTTTTTGGTGTGTCCTCAGTACCTAGAGCAGTGCTTGATGCGTGTTACATGCTCAAGAAGTATCTCTTGAAAGAATGAATGGATGTCCACAAAGATGAATTAGATGACTGTGAACTGCCTCTACTCTTCCTAGAGTTTTAGGTGGAAACCATAGGCAAAGGCAGGAAACACACATTTCCTCTTGCCCAGAAAGGTTTTCCATCTCATGAAAGAAAAGTAACATTAGTGGACCAATACTTTCAGCTACTTGGGAATTTGTAGAGTTTAGTGTACTTTATAGCCCATCAGTATACAAGATGAAGTCTCTGTCATCCGACCTGGACTTCAGCAGCATGTTAGGGCTCTGATAGGCCATGTCTACGCATTGTCCCTGGGGGTCTTGGGTTGTTAAAAGGACATATTACAGTGGACCCTCGAGTTATGACTGGCTTGAGATATAAACAACTTGGGTATGACTAGAATTTTAGTTTTATCTTACTACCAAAGTCTTGAGTTACAACACAAATGCCAGCTGCTTGTGCTTCTAGATGGTCTCAGATAAAGATTTAACCCTTAAAGGGTTCTGGAAGGAACATTACAGCATCCTTTCTTGTATGATTTTAATTGAGGAAATGCTGGGCCGGTGTCTCTCTAAGGACACTGAGATTGGTTTGGAAAAAAATGTGGCCTAAAATTATATAGGAGAGAGATTCTGAAGGTTGTGTAGAGGGGCCTAAGCCTTTTGAGCCACAGCCAGCCCTCAAGAACAAACTGAGTTTGTAAGTCAAGGGTTCACTGTACAGGGCACAAATGACTAACGTTTTTTCTTGATCTCTATTTTTCAATAGTGTGAGCCAGACAAACCTCGTTTTATGACTAAAGAAACTTCTCTTGTATAGTTTGAAGGAATATAAATGAACACAAATTCAGATTTAACAACTCTGCAGGGTTTGGTGTGTGCTGTGCTCTTTTTGTGTTCCTGTGTTCAGTACTAGGTCCAATGCCAGTGCATTAAGCAGCAAACTCGGGCTGTAAATGCTTCCAAGGAGCATTTCATAAGTTGAGCAAATGATTACCCTTGTGATCAACTTCTTGAAGAATTGCTTTTAAAAATTTTCACATTATCTTCTGGAGGCAAACCAACCGTACAACCTGGGAACACGGCTGATTCCTTTCCTCTCAAGCCAGTCTGTCAGCAGCATTTACTGAGCTGCCAACGTCTGCAGAATTTATCTAATATTTCAGTTTGGGGTAAAACTGAAAGTTTTATGGAGTTATGGAGTTGCTATGTAACAATGGTAATTCTTCATCAAAATAAAAAAGGTAAAAAATGAATGTAACCTGGCAATGAAAAGACCAAATTTACTGCTACTTACAAACCAAAGAGCCCTATACTTCTGAAGACTAAGGTGTTTGTGCTTGCAGCTTGTGTTAGCAGTTCTGTCACGAGAGCAAGCTGGCAGTTTGGTCCTACCATTATGTTGAGAATGTGCTTATTCTGGGCCTCATGATCCAGTCTCTCAGCCGTATAGAGCACGCCGGTGGTGGGGTCAATCCGGAACTTTCTCATGCTGATGGAGTCGATGCTGCTGTGGACAGTGTAGCTCAGTTTGTGCTTCTCATCTCGGTCTGTGGCTTCAATCTGCAGTATTTCTGTATCTGGAAGCACATCCTCAGAAATTGTCACGTCATAATTTGGCTGAGAGAATTCTGGGCCATTATCATTATTGTCCAGAACTTTGATAAATACCTATAGTTAAAAGAAAGACAAGCATAATGACTAATGCCAATTCACTCACTGCCAATAAAAGAGATTCCCTCCCTCTTTCTTTCCCCCTCTATGTCCTTGGGTCCAAGCTTCTAGCAATTTTCTCCACATGTAGGAAAGCTTTCTTATAAAAATACTGTAATGAGAGGTTGACTGTAAACCAGCAGTTCAGATTAGCAGGAACATAAACTACAAGCTGATCAATATTCTCACTGCTAATTGAACAAATGAGGCAGCAACCAGAAGGTGTAAGGCAACCTTCATTTTGTAAATTTTTACTATCAAAAGTACTTGTTATGTGTTTCTTCTCATGGTGAATTTATGTGGTGGCAGTGACAGAAGGGGAAGCGTCACAGAGACAGGCAGAGGAAAGGGAGAAACAAACAGGCAGACTCAACGCAGTGAGAACTTCTCATCTATGTGGTCCACGCTGTGGTTGTCCTTTAGATGGGAAGGGTGTTGCCAAGAACATGGCGCTACTGATCCATAAAATGGAAGTTTCCAAGTTGTCGTCTTTCATAAAATGTTGTGTGATGAAAGTTCCCAGTGAAATATAAAAGTAATTGTTCACTGTATGCTCTTGTATTCATTGCTCAGCTTTGACAGTGATCAGCTCATGGCTGCAACAGGTTCACCTATCATCCCTATCTGCTACCCCTATTATTTTGAAACAAATAAAAACCATTATATAACTTAAACATATGTTTCTAAAAGATACTCTTAGAATAAACAAAATCACACATTTAATAGCATTACTGTACGTAAGTGGAGAACACAGTGATTCCTTAATATCATCAAGTGGTGCTATTTCTTCAATTGTTGTAAGACATTTTGCATGTGTTTATATACATATGTGTGAATATATATTAATTTATTTTAATTTAAATATGGAAATGATGTCCACACATTACAACTGGTTAACATATCCTTTATATTTTAAAGGATATTGCTATTTCCTTGCTATTTTTATGTTGTTATTATTGGTGTTGAAGAAACTGAGCCATTTTCTCTTTAGTTCTCAGTATGAATTTTGCTCATAACATACCTGTGGTTTTATTCTAAACATATGTTCCTTATATATTTTTAATTTGGTTGTTTGATCTAGGAGACTCAAGATGATTGAGGTTTAATTTCCCATTCCTACTTTTTTTGACAAACATTTCTTCTGAGTGACACAGTATACCTCCTTCTGGAGATCCATAATATCCGGCTCCTTCTCATATCCTGTGATGCTAGCAGCCATGGATAATTATTGCATAGATTAACATTCGTTTTTTAAAATGTTCAAATGCTAATATTCTAATTCTATTATCCCTTTGCATTTATTGGCTGGAATAGTTTTGTAAAAAGAAATTTCACAACTATTTGGTTACTTTGAAGTACAGTTCATATAAAAAGGTAAACACTTATTTCCCTTAATCATTTTGAAATAAGATGGTGTGTTGCCTGAAAGTGATTGTTGAGGTATTTCTTTCAAACATTGTTAAAAACCCATGAATTCAATCACATCTGATTGTTTCTGTCCATTAAATTTGTATGTTTATTGATGGATTGATACACAGGTAGTCCTTTTATTGATACATAGACAATCGTTTTTTTAGCCAGTGGGATTCTCATCAGATTGGCTCTTGAGATTTTTGGTACAACCCTAGGACTTTTTGATTGCTTTCTAATGGCTCCTGGTAATTTTTTCCAGTTTATTTTGTACAATTTCTTTTTCTACCTCAATCCTAAATTATTCATCTTTCCCAAAAACCTTGGCTTCTTTTTAGTTAGAAATAATAGTTAAGAGACCACAATTTAGTGGTAGGAATATTTGTTGCTTCTGTATTGGCTATTATGTTTTTGCTTATTCAATGGAAAGAGTTAGGAAAGGATTTTTTTAAAAAGTAACTATTGCATGACTTTATACTGCTACTATCATTTCAAATTTTTACTTATTCTCATTGTTTTTACATTTACTTTTCTTTTCTCCCATGGAAATGAGATTTGTTCTCAAACAAGGGATGATTTTATTCCACAGGGAATTTGCAAAAATGTCACTCCAATCATGTATTGTCACAATTGGAAGTAGAGATGTTGCTGACATCTAGTATATATATAGGTCAAGGATGCTGCTAAACATACAAACATACACAGGTCAGTCCCCCAAAACAAGGAATTATCTGACCCCAAATATCATTAGTGTTGTTGAGAAGCCTGCACACAAACTGAAGATAGTTCCACTGCATTACAGAGATATTCCCCATTGGTTAGACCTATCATAGCTAACATGTTAGTATTAATTTCAGATGTTTTCAATTTTTGATTTTAGAAAGAATGTATAGTGAGGAGCCTTGTGGTCATGTTTATTTACATATTTTTGCTAGCATATATTTGCATCTAAGAATTGGGGTAGCTTGATTAGAGGATAAGTCCTTTTATAATTTTGTTAGCTATTTCCATATTTCCCTTCTCCAATGACTTATTATTTTACATTCCCATAACAATATATAAGAATGACTATCTCTCTCAGCCTTGCCAAGAAAGCATGTGTCAAGATTTGAACTCTTTGCCAATATGATAGGTGAAAAATGGTGTTTTAGTACAGTTTTCATATATTTAAGAGCCATTTTCTTTTCTTTTTTTGTTGAAGCATTTATAACAGTTTATTCTTTGACAGTTAGATGGTCTTTTTCTTCTTTATTTTTGTTAACTTGGTGATATAAGTTTCAAATATGTTTTCAATTTTGTTGTGTATTTCATGTTGCCCACAGTAATTTTTTGCTATGCTAAATTGAATACCTCAAACTTTTGTTCATTGATTCTGGATGCTAAATCACAGTTTACAATATAGTGTGTACTTCTGGGTTACAGCTAAACACGCTCATCTTTTAAAAATAGTATTTCTATATTTTCATTTCTTTCATTTATATCTCTGATCCATTTGGAACTTTTCTGGCATATTGTATGAGGAATCCTGGCATATTATCTGAAGAAGGAATACAGTTTTTTCTCACTTAGCTCTGCGTTTTTCAATGCTTTTTTTAAAAAAGCCTATCACTTTCCATTGATGTAAAGAGCCACTTTTATTCTATACTAAATTTACATACGCAATTAGTTTATTTTTGGATTTTCTGTTCTAATACAGGGGTTTATCTTTTTTTTTTCATGCAATAGTAACAAAATGTCTACTTGCAGAGGTTTCATGATACTTCTTAGTGTTTGGAAAGGCTAGGCTACCTTTCTGCTGTTTTTCAGAGTTTTGCTGGCATTCTTCTTCCTTACACACTTTATAATCAACTTATACAGCTTGATGGCATTTTTAATTGGACATATGCTAGGTTAACTAAGGGAAAACTGATTTCTTTATAAAATAGTCTTCCTCTCCAAGAACATAATTTGAGTTTTTTCAAACGTTCAGATCTACTGTCTTGGTTTCCTGGAATATTTTAGTTTGCCTCAAGTATGTCTTGAATATTTTTAAAAACATATTTTTATTTATTTTAAGTGGGATTTTCTTTTTCAATATATCTTGTTTTTTCATATTTCGAACCATATATATAGGCTATTTTCTGTTAAATTTATAATGTTTTTTAGTAAATTTTCCTACCATTTTCAGTAGTTTTTCCAGTAACTCTTTTAAGCTTTTTAGATAAATCATTCTATTACATGCAAATAAAGATGGTCTTTCCTTTACAATTCTTATTACATAAAGTGCTTTATCTTGTCTACTTACATTGTCTAGTATTAAGAACACAACATTAAATAGCTGTGGACATAGTAAAGGTCTTATCTTTTTCCCGACTAATAAAAAGCCTCTAATGATTCTCCACTGCATAATATACTAGTATTTGGCAGCATAGCAGGGAGCTATTTAGCTTTTAAAAATAAATGTGGCCAGGCTATGACTATCTTTATAAATAGTTACACCATCATTCATTTTGGTACATTTATATTTTTCTGAGTAAGAGAAAAGAGACAGTGCTGTCACCCCTATGATAGAACAACTTGGGAATGATTTTAATATGGGACAAACTTTTCCCTGTACTTTGTGCTAGAAACAGGTTGAAAAGTGTGCCAATAGAGTTTTGGGTATTATTTTCATGTTCCATGTATATGCAAAATAATACTACATTTGGTAAGGCTAGTTATTTCCTTTAAAATGTCCAAGTTAATGTAGTCAAGATGCTAAAATATTTTTGTTCGTAGAGAGAGTTATAGTAACTTAACAGATGAAAAAGCCTTTCCAGCCTGCAAGCCTGCCCTGACCTTCACAAAGTTTCAAAGTTGATGTGCTCTTGAAAAGCTTGCCTCTTTCTGCTTCTTTTGTCTTGAGCCTAATCTACAGTCAGAACAAGTGTTTCTCTGCAAAAGACTTCCTTCTCCTCATTTGCTTTTTATTTCCCACAGTTGGGGCCATTTGTGAGCTCCTGAACTAACAAACAAAGCAAAGTAACTCTCAAAGATGTTGTATTCAAAATGGTAATTGAAATGCCTAAGGAAGTACAATGGAATCAAAGCAGGAGGAAACCCGAATATAGGAAGTCTCTTCAGGGCTGGTTTCAATGCTGCCCACCACAAACACTGGGTTTTGCAAGCTCTTCTAAGCCAAGTCTGAGTAGAAGCCAAGTCTTGCTTTACAAAAGCTCATGGTATGAAGTGTCCTCAGGGGCAGGTTGTAGGGTAAGAGCTCTGTCTTTGATTAGAACCAATTAAGTCTTAAATTACTGAAATTCTGTTCTGCCTCTGCTGGCGTTTTAAAACCATATTTAAAACATCCCATGGCTGTGCTTTCAGGGGAGATGCCGCTTATATTCTCTCCGGGTTGAAGCTCACAAGTTTATTTTTTAGGTTTTGTTTCTGATGCAGAAAAGTCATGTCAGCTTGCACTTGTTTTACAGTGTACAACATGATATTAATTTCTTAGACTTCATTATCCCTAGTTCATCAGCAGAGAAAATATGGAGGGATGTGTACAAGTCACTGGGATATGTCTCACCTCTAACTTAGGTCCTACGGAGACAATCCCGCACTCATCCCATCATGTCATTTCCGTGGGCATTTAAGTTACATATACATTAAAATGAATGTATGCAAATGAATGTATACAAATATGTATGCAAATATTATGTTCTTTGCTATAAAGACTCCTAATTTACAAAATAAATGATGGACTGGGCTGGTGACTTAGCTCAGTGGCACCATGCCTGCCTCCCAAGCACAAGGTCTTAAATTTGATCTCTGGTAGCAAAATAAAACAAAATAAATGACGGTCATGACCATTCTCATTTCATAAACATTAATCATTAAATTATTTTAAACAGAAAGTTTCCTGCTGCCTTTAAAAATTGGAATCCATTTTCAAAAATTAATTTCTCCTAAGTTGTCAAGCACAGATCTATTACATATCATGAAATTTTATCATTACATTTTTTAACAGAAAATCTTATATTTTAAGAGTTGGTATCTACCTATTTTATCTGTTTGCAGTTGCATTTGCTTTAATACTTTTTAAACACACTAGAAACTGTTGGAGCCCTGCCTTCTTCACCTGCTTAGAGGCAGATGACACTGAAGTAGATGAGAGAAAACCCTTCATGCAAGAGATGAACCTGGGATATCTCTTGATCTAGGACTCATGGAACAGTGTTAGCAGAATGATTTACTTTCCCCTTCTTTTTAAGCAGGTGTTGGGTTGAAGGAGGACAAAACAAAGCCAAATCTTCAAGATAAAATCTGCTTTCTAAGGAAGTAGGCTTGTGAGGAACTCTAAACATGGCACATAGATGACTAATAGCTCCTCAAAGGGTAAACATCATGGGTTACCTCTGAAAGTTAGGTCACCCTCTCAGCCCCAGGGAATGCAGGCACTTGGGCTAAGGCCTAGCTCAGTGTGCCTTTGTGAGGTTAAAAATTCTGGAGATTATCAGAGAGAGAGAGAGAGAGAGATTTTTAATGGCAGGTTTGCCTGGGGAGGAAAAAGTACAAGCTGAGTTTTCTATCTTTAAAATCAAAGCATAACTTGGATAAGAAAAAATTATTAAAATCACAAAACCATACATCTCAAGTGTGCAAATTGAATAAATGTAAATTTTAGATCACTTAGCTATTACTATCTCTGCTTTCACATATAACAATGAAAATCACACATACAGTTTGTAGCTAATTTTAATTTGAGAACCAGATTCATTAACAAGGCCTGAATATGTTCAGCACTTCATAGCTTCCAAGAAATCTTTCATCTTTTCTCATCCTTACAACTCATGAAGAATCTGAGGTCTTATCCCCTTGAGGGAGAAAACACTGAGTTACTTTCCTTAGTATCCTGGACCGCAGTTTGACAAGTTCTGACTTAAACTTGGGTTAAGGCTGCTTTCACTATACCATATGCTTTCCCCCCAATGAAGTGCATTGCATATTTGTGTAAAGAAATGAGTAGGAGAAAGTTCCTGGGGTGGAATATGATTTTCAGAAGGGTTTGTTTTTCTTTACCTGTGTCCACTTAGGCAACTCATCTAAACAGCCTATGTCTCAATTTCTTACTGTAAATGAGTATGATGACTTAACTTCCCTAGTTGATAGGGAAAACTTTAATAGTGAAAACTTAGGAAATGTCACAATGTAAGAGAATTTCTGCCCCTCACTCCGCTTAATTCAGAATTAACTGGCCCCCGGCACCTGAGGCACCTAGTCTCCCACAAAAGCTTTATAAGTGAAAAGAACCATTATTAGCTTTGTTGACCAAACACACTCCCTCCCGCCTTTCCCCACCTAACTGAGTAAATCTTAAAGGTAGCTTCCCTGACAAAGAACTGTATCCAGGTTGAAATTCAACTGCCTTGATATGTCTTGGATATCAGCAATGTGAACTATGAAAATGCAATGTAACCAACTGAATAAGATGAAGGCTGTAAAACCCTAGAAAATAAGGAGTTGTAACCCAATGGGGGAGTCAATCAGGGCACCACCATTAGGTGTAATTGATCCCCATCGATGGAGTAAACTTTTTAATTTTACTTCCATTCTGCTGCCTCTCTGTGTCACTTGCCAATTCATTCCGTAACATAGTAAGGGAAATGACTTATTGTGACAATATTAGGTGCTATGTTACTATGTTTTACTATGTATTTTCAATCATTGACCCCTTGGGACAGCCCTATTCTAGATTCATTCACATTTGTTATGAAAATGCAGTAGCTCAGAGTATTTTGTGGATATAGGTGGGAAGTTGTTAAAATCTACAATGTCTCCACCTTGGCAATGTGTGCAATATGGTAAGTAATGCGTGGCCCATAAACTTGGTTTATTGAAGTAAAATTTAGGAAGCGATTAGGTATTTTGTATCTTTCCTACAATGGCGATGGGATGTTCTAATGGTGAAAGTAGACATCATGTCTCCCAAGCATCCATCGCAAAAATCTCCTGCCTTAGAACAGAAATCAAAGATTTAATTTTGCCTTTGAAAGGCATCATAGTGTAGTGTTTGAAAGAGCAGTTTATGTCTGAACCCACAATGTACTCAAGCTATCTAACTTTGTTTTGCCTCTATCTTATAAGGATCACAATAGTGGATTACCTATTTCTACCATAAATAGCCACTACAAACTTGTAAGTTTGAGGCCACATCTGTGGGCCAGAAGTCAAGGCAAAAATCAAGGGGTTAGCACAGATGTGTTTCTTTCTGCTCACTCTTGGGATTGATGTATTCCAAGTTCATGCAATTTATTGATGATGTACATACAGTTCCTGTGGTTATAGGACTAGGGTCTGTGTTTCTTTGCTGGCTGCCAGTTGGGAGCCTCTCTCAGTTCCTTAAAGCCACCTATATTCCTTGTCATGCTGTCCCTTCATATTCAAACTATTAATAAGATCTCAAGTCCATCTCATACTCAGAATTTCTGTCTTCACCTTTGTTACTTCTCTTCTGACTCCAACTAGAGAAAGTTACGTGCATCACGGCTTCTATGATTATATTGTGCCTACCTGGGGACCTGGACAGTCCAGGATCCACTTATTTGAAGCCTTAATTACATCTCCAAAGTTTCTTTTGACATGTAGCAAAACCTGATAATCCCAAAGATTAGGATGTAGGAGATCTTCTCAGGGAGCTGGCAGATGACCATTCTGCCGATGATAAATAGTACCTGGCTCATAAATTAAGTTTAATGACTTTCCCATCTTGTCTAGTAGGACCCAATTCAAATTGCCTCATATTACCTTTTAACATGATTCCACTAGTCATTTCTGGTAGAAAAGATGCCCAGGCTTCTGCCCTAACCCTGGAATGAACTCTTTCTACAAGGAATCCTGGTCCCTTACCATGCTAAAATGATATGTAAAAATCACAGCCTGGGAACTATGCACACAATCCCCCTAAAATCATTTTGTAGTACTGGTCTGTGTTTTGAGGAAAGGTAAACAAACATACCCGTCTTAGAACTTCATTATTCCTGCTCTTCTGGAGCATCTGGTTCTGCATGGGTACTCTCTACAAGCTAGTCAACTGCTATCAGCCAGGGCTTCTCATTATTCTTCATCACTTCTCCAACCATGGAACAGTCAGCATTACTTCCCTTTCATCCTTCCCTTCTAAGCCAGACAACTTTGCGCATCTCTGAACTTCTAAGACATCAACATGGGGACCACTCTGGTACTACGCTATATTATAAAGAATATAATAACATCCCACACAAAGCAAAAGCATTTTTGGGCAGAGGCCTTTATCCATCTCACTGAGAGGTTTCTGAATGTCTTTTTTCTGTAAAGGCTTGGTTCTTCCGTTTCCTCCCTGTGAAATCTCTGCAACTCACAGGTCCTTTTCATATTCTGTACTAAACTCAGAAATCTCAGTAAAGAAGAGGATGTTTATTCATCATCAGATTTCATAGCTCTGAGGCACAAGCACCCTGTGAGAGTTGAGAGAGCAGGACAAAATGAAGATGAAAGAAGGGTTTACATGTAGACACTGAATCCCCAAGGCTCTGATTTATTTGACATTTGTGAAGTAAAATTCAACATGTTGTTTATGGCTGATTTGAAGCCTGTGTCATATCATATTTTATGATCCTAAATGAACAAAGGAGAGAAAGTTCTCACAGGAATACTGAACAGGTGTTTTGGGACTACAGGACATTTATTTAGTTATGTGGAGAAAGATATCTGTTTGCTGGTGAAATCATTAAATTGCTTAAGGTCACAGATTGGAGTGTGCATAAGTGGTTTCTTCTTTCTTTCTTTCTTTCTTTCTTTCTTTCTTTCTTTCTTTCTTTCTTTCTTTCTTTCTTTTTTCATTTTTTTGAGACAGGTCTCACTATGTAGTTGAGATTGACCTGGAACTCACTAGGTAGCCCAGGCTGGTCTCAAACTCACAGCAATTCTCCTGTCTCAGCCTCTCGAGTGCTGGGATTACAGGAGTGCGCCACCATGCCTGGCATGCATAAGTGGTTTCTAAAAGAAATCTAGAATGCCTTTTTCCCCCAAACGTCCTTTTGTTCAAATGTCCCTGACACTAAAAATGTTGACTAATTCAGAGAACCCTTCCTGTCACCACTGCCAGGGAGGCGTTGGCATATGAGAGAGGCCTTAATTGGTAGAGGTGGATTGGGTACTCAGGTCTAACACAGCTTGACTGATAGAGTTATGGCTTTCTGATGGTAATAATGCAATGCCACACAATTTATACTTTGGAAATTTTCAATTCTTATTTCATAAGAAGGAAGAAGCTCTGGAAACAATGAGTGACTGGAGTACATTTACAAAGCTTTTGACTCTTTATTAACTTCCTTAGTTTGACCCCTTCAAGCAGGACCTAAAATTTCACCCAAATTCTCGAACTCCTTCTGAATTATTCTAGATATTAATCTAAATCAAATCAAAAAAGGACTCAAACAATGTATGCATTCAAAGTCTTGCAATATATGCTTCCATATTAATGTTTTAAAAAATGAGGCATATCAGTCATTTGGATTTAAAACTTGGTATCATTAGCTGAGCACAGTAGCAAATGCCTACAGTCCTAGCTACACAGAAGGATGAGGGAGGCAGCAGGGTCTCGTAAGCTCAGGAGTTGGAGATCTGCCTGGGCAACATACTGAGACTCTGTCTCAAAAGACAAACAAACAAACACTGAAACCAAAACCAAAAAACTAAAACCAAATCAAAACAAAAAACCCCCACAGAATTCTGTGTTACTGTAACTACCTAATATAATTCTTAGTCCATAGTTTGAACTTTAAAAATATTTGTGGAATAAATGGCATTAAATTATTTCTCATCTGGTCCCAATGAAACGCTGAAATAAAAGTCTCATTGATTTCTTTCTTTCTTTCTTTCTTTTTTTTTTTTTGGTTAACACAAATCAGTTGTATGCTTTAGAATCCCGACATACTTTCCATCTAGGACCTGCTGAATATGTAGTATCTAATATTCATTCTAAAAATATTTAACAAGTACCCATAACATTTTGAGCACACTGAACACCATTTAATTCAACGGGTATAAAACCCTAGAGAAAAGACTGGAAATGAATATGATTCCATGTTTTATTTGTATTTTATTGAAATGTGCTTTGGGCTTTTAAGTAGAATTTAAAAAGTAGAGGTTGGATATGCTAAGAAACGGCTAATTTTAAAATCTAAATTTTAATTCACATTTAAAGTGAATAAGTACTAAAGACTTAGCGATACTACAGATGGGTTGTGTTATATTAGCCTTCAGGGCGTACTTATAGATGGTGCAGGTCCCCTGGACCTCTGTCATAGAATCCATTCCATGTGTATAGATATTAATCTTGAAAATACTCCAAGCAATATGGTTTTGTGTAGGAAGACCCTATAATTTATTGTCACAATTGGGATAATTTTGAGAGTAAATGAGGGCTACTAATAATTACACTAGTAAAACAGGTATAAATGGGACTCTTTAAAGAAAATAGAGTCATATGGTCACTTTGGTTACCAGGAAGACACACAGGATGGAGGACCAAGAAATATTGCACATTGGCTGACTTATTATATATAAGTCAACTCCCTTTCTGGGGCATATTCAAATAAAAGTAAAGGGGTTGCACTAAAATGAACTCTATTGTTTCCTTTAAATTCTCCCCGTTCTGTAATCATAAACAGACTCAAATAAAAGAGTCATAAATTTTTGAAATAGCTTCAAGCTAAAAAGCTGTTGGCTAAACAAGCATGTGAAATATTCTTCCTCTCTCCTTTGTAAAACTGCATAGTTTTAAAGGATTACATCATATTTAATATAAATCAACACTTGCTTTCTTCCAGGTCGGCAAAAATTTTGTTCTCAGTACCTGGGAGCATTATGTTGAGAAAGATTCTGAGGGTACTTCTAGGGTCAGGAAGGAAAAGAGCCCTGATCAGTTAGTGATGTCTAATGGGATCATGGGGCCATGAGAGAGAAATAGGAAGAAGAGAAAACTTATAGTATATGCACATGTGCTAGTTCTCTGCCATAATTGGGCTTGGTAGGTTTCTGCTTAAGAAATAAAACAGAATGTCATAGAGTTAAGGCAAATCTGCCTCACAGAATTATGTTGGTTTCACTTAGGAAGATGAAGTGAGTAGAATTTTTCTAATGAACTCAGCTAGAAACTTTCTGCTCTTTCTGGCTCTGAATGCCCTTTCATATGCATTTGAGAAACAAAGTGTAAGAAGTCCCCAGGCTAAACTACATGTTAGCAGTGAAGCATAAATTGACTCCCTAAGTTTAAGGAAGCTCTCTAGCAGCAGGGCTAAAATGTCAGCATTTTGCACCCACCTCCCTAGTAAGGCGATTGCACCACGCAGCCAGGATAAAGAGCTACTGGCACAGAGGCTAGACTATCTAGAACCCAGTCCTTATTCTTTATTAAGGCTGTGCAACATTAGATGGAGAACTTCCACCTGTCTCTGTAAAATGAATTTGGACTTTTAGTGTTCTCCAGCTTTAACTTTCAGTGACTAAAAAAGTGAGGTAAAGAATCTCACAGTGTGTCATGTGGACAACATAGATTTCTTTCTCTTTGAAAACTCAAGAAAAGTTGTCAAAGACGTAAAACTATAGTAAAGGATCAAGAAACAGATGCGCATCATTCTTCCATCCATGAATAATCACAAGTTTTTGAAAGAGGCAGCTAGGTTAACATTGACAGAATCCTCTTTCTGTGTTGCTCTTTAAAATGATTTTTTTGAACACTATAAATCTATGGACATTATTTACTATTTACTAGGCACTGTTTTCATTGCTTGCAATCTTGACTTTAGCAGATCTCTCAACATCCTGCTATTCAGTAACTTCTTACCTGAGTTGCAGCAACATTTGTCCCATCGGTGACTTCCACAGTCATGTTATAGACAGACCTCTGCTCTGCATCCAAAGGCTTTGCGATGACAATTGTCCCAACACCCTTCTCTGCATCAAAAGAGCTGTCAAAATTCCCCCCTGATGATTTCACAGAAACATGAAATTAGTACATCTGAGAACTTATTATATATACAGAAAGCGTGTAGCTTTAAAGGGAACTCTTACATAGAAATGTTTTGAGATAGGCATACCTATGGCTTAATTTTATACATCTTAAATGGGACCTCTTTATTTCTAACTTAATTCATATTTCAAAATATGGCCTCTACAGTGCATAACAAACGTCACAAAAGAATGTATCGCAAAGAAAAACCTCAGCAGTAATGTTAGACTAGTGAAGCATAAACTGACCCCATAAAGTATTTAGAAAGCTGATGGCCCTTCAGCCCCTTGTGGCTTCTGTGCTAGGAATCTGAAGATCCTTTTGTTTTTTCCAAAGCAGATTGTTATAAGTAAACAAATCATCCAATTACTATTGACAAAAATGAGCAGATACTTTAACTTTGTTTTAGGATTGATGGTAAACATTTGGCTGGAAGACTTTGCATTCCCTCTGTTAAATGTCAGGAATAAAATTACGAATGTGGAAAATGAGAAAAAGTAAAAAAATGAATTTTATATGAAAATATTTCTCTATCTGCAAGTCAGGATGTTTGTAGTAATATTTTTTTGCCATCTTGACAGTGTGGATTAATTTTCTCCTAAAATAATACAGATGTATGAGAAATCTACAAAATAAAATTGGGAAAGAGGAAAGGGAAACACTAGCTTATACTACAGTAACTTATGAAATAGTTTATATAAAGGTTTAGAAGACTTTACTTTGTCCCCCTGGGTTAGCTGTCACTTATGAATAGTTAATGGCTTGCTTAAAACAACCATGGCATTGTTGAAATTACTACTAATGCTTCCATCTCTGGGAACCAAAGTGTGCTTTGTGGTCCTCCCCAAATGAAAAAAAAAATTAAGAGGAGAGACGATAATGGTATAAATATTGGAACAGTTTTAATCATATTGGTATATGCTCACAAGCTCTATTTATTTTATTTTTTAGTTTTATGCTGTTAACTAACTTTGTTCTTGGGTAATTTTATTTAGCTATAGCACATTAGGCAATGCATTATTGAATTTCATATTTTAGAAAGGAAAACTAGACTCATTACATTCTACATTCTTTGCATTTCTTTTTGCTGAGGAGTGGATAATGCACTTCTATGATATTACAATTACAAATTAGCATATGAGTTAAGGGAAAGGAGAATTTTACCTGAATTACTAGAATTTGATGTACATGAAACAAAATGCATGATATGGTTTACTTTTAAAAAGTGGTCATACATATTTCAAATACCTATTGCTTGCAGCTGTCATATACACTTAAGATTATCTAATTGCTAGAGAGAACGTAATTGCCCTTGACATTTAATTAAAGCTATGGAGATACAGGGCTACCAGAGCACTGCTTGGAGATGACATACTTTTTCAAAAATTTCATCTAAAAACAGACTCATCTTGCAATTAATATCTTTAATTGATGTACTGAGAAGCACTAGACATTAACCCAAAGAGGTCTTTTGAAGAATAGGATAAGCAAAACAAAGCAGAGGCATCTAAGTTTAAAAGAGAAGTGAGGACACTTTAAAAGTTAGGACACTTTATTATTTGAAATGAAAGTTTTATGTTAATAACCACGCAAAATGAAATGGAAGGTTAGTTCAAGTGTCTGGCATAACTTTCTTAATGGACTAAGAAAAATTATTTGCTATCAAGTGGTACATTCTGAAAAGATTTGCCATGGAAACCTCCAAAGAAAGCACATAACACTGCCTCATTAAATTTGGGAGAAAGTTGAGTATTCAACTTCTAGAGGTATTTCCAGCGGGTATTAAATCACATTTAAATCATCTTCAGAATATTTTATATAAGATGTTTACTTGCTTAAATCTGAGAAATTATTATTGTTTTATTTGTTTATTTATGTACTTTTTATTTTGGTGAGGGAAAGGATTATCCTCTAATGTTGTTTATTTTGGAAAGTAAAAATTCATAAGTCAAGACAAATAGAAACTATGCAAATTATAAAACTTTACTTTGCACCAGTTTAAAGATGAAAGAAAATAAAACTTAGAGAACAAGGAAGAAAATATTTCCAGTTCCAGCCTTTGTTTAAATGAGAATGATCTTACGTGCTGTTGTTCACTAAGACCTGCATTTTCCTCAGAAAACTACACCAAAGAACACAACCATTCCACATACTCAGTGGTGCAAAATTCACCTTTTACATGTGTCATACAGATTGTGTGCTTTTTCTTAGACTTTTTTATATCAAATTGCATTTTGGCAACTGTTATGGCTATTTTTTCATAGTTCTCTTTTTTCCTGTGTGTGTATGGGTGTGCGTGTGTGTGTGTGTGGGGGGTATATATGTGCCTGTCTCTTCTTTGTTCACCTTTTTTTACTGTGTCAGGTACTTCAGACTGGAAACCTTCAGGGGAGGAGAGATGGTACTTAAGAGACAGTCAATACAATATTTATCAGTCTACCAATATGGCCAGCAGTCTCTGATACTCATTTCCAGGACATTTGGTCCTAGTAAAGCCAAGATTTCATGTAAAACAAGATCCTCCTTGAGTTTTCAAATGAATTTCTGACAAGGGACAAAGAATCTAGACCAGCAGTTCACCATCAACCATAACACAATTTAATAACCTACATTTAAGCATCCCGTTTCATAAATGACTCCACATTTCTCCCCCAGGTCTCATTTTTCAGGATCCCATTTAGCCTGAAAGATGATTCTACTTTTGTAGGAAACTATATCCAAATCATCTGGGGTAAGAATATCAAATGCAAGGAGTCCATTTCACCAGAGGCATTCTGTTTAAACAAGGTGTGCTTCCTCAGAGCCAGTAACAGAACATGCAAAGCCAGAGTGTGTTCAGTGCAACAGCGTGAGGCTAAATAAAAGGCGGGGAAAGGGAGGACACTGCAGAGCTGGTTTGAGTTTCAACAAAGTGGGAAATTAGAAACATCACAGCCTGAGCGTTGCTGCAGGGGTGTGCGGCAGAAATGGTTAAAAGCAAGGTTGTGAACAGCCCACATAGCAGATAATTCACATTAGGGACATTTCTATTTGATCATTTTGGTTAAGACAGGTGTGAGAGAGTAAACAAAGAACCAAAGATGCACACTGGATTTCTACTGGATTCTAATGTTAAACATAGCAAGTAGGGATGTCCTAAAAAAAAGACTTTAGAATAGGAGATGAATGAAAATATTTTGAGCCAGGAGCTACTGCTTGAAAGCACTGAGTAGTAGGGCACTGGGCCATGATTAAATCAGGGTGTTTTTTTGTTTGTTTGTTTGTTTGTTTTTAGAAATGTGTAGAAAGCACCTCCATCTCTTCATAATGATTGGATGGTGAAAAATTACACACTTGTCCTGTAGAGAAGCTTCTAGATCCCTCCCCTAATATATGACTCCATTCCACTGCACGTGTAGTTTTAAAAATACAATTCCAAGTCTAGTCATCACCAAGGAAAAAGTGTTATAGTAGACTCTTCTAAAACACTAAGCGGCTGAATCTCAATGAATTAAGGGAGTCGCACACAAGCTGTTCTTTCAAGTTTAGCATGTACACCAAACTTCAGGAGAAATGTTAAACATCAGCTATGGTGTGATCATGAATAATTTTCTGCCTTGGAATAAAGCAAGCATAGTACTGGGCTGAAAAAGATATTTTCATGGAAAGCTTCCTGATGCCGCATGGAGGCCAGGAAACATTGTAGAAAGGAAAATCTTAGAACCTGGTTTAACGTTCGATTTCTTAACACAATTAATATATGAAGTGTTTCCAGGATTTGAGCTATTTTTCTAAAGTTTTTTTACATGTGCTTCTGTAGGTGAGATTGTTGCTATGGAGAAAAGAGAGGCCTACATGGGATGACATTTTGGAAAAGGGGCTGAGTAGGAGGAATGAAGTGTTAGATATTAGTTGAATGACTTTGAGCAAAAGTCACTTTGGTGGAGGGATAGCTGTCTTAGAAATGAACATGGCTTCTCCTAGGAGAGGCAAGTGAGAGTTTTGCAATGAAGAAATACAGTAACTTGTTTAAGAAAGATCCATAGATATCCAAGCTCTAGTCAGAGAATAAGGCCACTATCAGAGTTTAATTTGCCTATTTGACCCAATTCTAAATAAGCCATGACTCCACAGCAGATGGGACTCAAGAAGGCAGGCAAAAGCTTATGAGATAGGAACAGCCCAATGTTCAAAATTTGCAAGAACCTGTAATGAACTGAGAGGATCAGGATAGCCTTTACGTATTTTCAACATAGAAATATATTCCTATGTGCTAGTACTATCTGAAAATTATTCTCAAAGAATAGCTTTTTGCCTCTTTATACAATAGGTGTGAAGTAAAGATATTTTTAGTTGCTTATTATATACAAGGAGAAACATTTTTCCTATTTTAATTAGAGTGAGAAGCTAAAACTGTATGGCAGTATACCTCATCAAACTGTGGATACTGAAGAATTGTTTAAAATGTGCAATAATGGTGGTCTTTACAATTCAAATATTTGCCATTAGGATAGAGATTCGGGACTGAACTGTGAACCAGATTGCATGCACATTGGAGAGTATGCAAATCAAGGAGCTGCTGAGTTGAAATCAGTCTCCAGAGAAGTGTGAAGATATGTGATAAAGCCACAAAGGATTATGGGTTAATTTTGTTCCTTTAATTTTTTTCCCCTTTTAACACAGAGAAGGAACATGCTGTGCATTGGGCTGTTTAAACAGAACAGCTGAAGTTTATTATGCTTCCTTTTAATTACAGCTTTCTTAACTTGTAGGACTTCTGTTTCTGGAAGCTAAAGAGAGTCTAGCTACATAAGAGTCTAAGCAGTGATCTCTTTGGAGGCAAGAGAAAGTGTCTGACACATCTTTGATATAAGGGTCAAGGCTTGGGAACAAAATCTTGCCATACAAATTTTGTGAATTCATATTATTCATTGGAGGAAAAATATAATTAAGTTCGAATCAGGTATATTTGGAAATGGGAATATTAGGAGATTATACTCTCAGAAGAAAAGCACATTGAAACACTATTTATGTGTATCATTAACAACTGCCAGTGCTGGACCAAAATGTTGAATACTCTATAGCTCAGGATCTACCTAGGTGTCTGAATGTACTAGTCCTATAAAGGAACAAATATCGACTCTTCTTGAGTCATATTTAGCTGAGAAAGAGCTGAACCTAAGACTTCATTTCAGATTTATTCTGACATTATATTTGTGCTTATTGGTTGCATTTGCCCATGGTACACTGCAGTCTTAAGCATTAAGTGGCATTGTTCTCACTTTGTCCCCTCTATGTTAGTTTGGTCAAAGAAGATACTTAGATAAGAGTAAAGAAAGAAAGAGATGATAATTTCCATGGCTGAAGACAAATAATCAAGAGGTCCTGAAAGCAAGAATGAGAAACATCTGTATATTGTAAAGAAAACAATAGGTGTTTACCATATCAGTACTGAAAGCAACTAGCACCTGTGGAAAGGATTTCACTTCTACAATGAAATAAAGAGTTGGCCTTTCAAGATATTTTTCTCTGGATGCTAGATGGAAATAAAATCAAGTTCTATTTGGGCATCCAGCCCAGTAAGCTTAATTTTTTAGATATTACTAAACTTACAGTGCAATCTCTGTGGTGGAAGCATTCAGACTAGGAAACAGCCCTTTAAGTATTCATTTCAACATCTATTCAGGGCACTGAGACTACAGGTTGTATAAGAAGAGTGAAATACTTAGAATACACAGAGATGAGGAAACATGGAAACGGAGAGATGAAGACATAGGGTGTCAAGTCCTGGATAATGATTTCTGGATTTACATTTGGACAGCCTAAAGTCTTCTTCCATCAAGGCTCTCATTTTATAAGCTAGTACTCTCTTCTTGAACCAGTGATGTCCTCATTTTGTCAAACGTCCTAAGGTTGCTATTGCTAGGAGCAATATTGATCTTGCATTGGTCTCAGGAACCATCACTAGTATAACATACTGACTGCCTGGGACATCTCCATCAGTCATCATAATTTTTTCCATTCATTCCTGGAAGTTAGCAATGGAAGTGTACACAGGAGGAGGGAATGAGGGGGACATTGGCTTTGACCTTAAGGATTAAAAATGGAGACAGGACAAGCAAATGAAAACATACAGCAGAACCCATAATGCTCACACAAAAAACTTGCAAGAAAGGTTGCATGCATTACTATTAGGCATGCTTATTTTCACACCAACAGACACGTAGGAATGCTGATGAATTGCAAATGGATAATCAGTGTCAGGCGGCTAGTTAGAGAGTATTAGAGAAAGATGTGCTTATAAGATTTCTGGAGTGGAGTACAAGGAAGAGTATCCCAGGGTGTGTGGGTGACAGGCAGAATATGCTGTGGGTCAGGGAGGTTCATGCATAGAACACGCCTAGGAAATAACAGGCACTGTCAGGGAAGGGAGGTGTGTGCAAACTGGAGTGTGAAAGAAGAGGAGGATAAATTGGCAGCTAATGAGAGAAGGCAACTCATCCTATTACTGAGGATAGCACATGTTTGTTCCTAGTGCACTCTATTTGAGCTATATCAAAAACTATTATGGCACATCTTCTTGGAGACCTGGCATCACGCAACTATTTTAAAACTGAAATGCATTTTCATTTTCTGTGATACTCACTATGGTGGCAGTGAAGCAATCAAGAAAGGTAGCTGCACAGGCAACAGACAGCAGAGGCATATATGCAACCATGTGTTGCACCAAGGAAGAAGAAACTGCTTTAGATAATATCATAATAAAGTGAAAATTACTGAGAAGATAAAGTAGTGGAGATATCTCCTGTGGAACAGAAGAGGTTCTAGTTCAAATAAACAGAGATGAAGAAGAAATTGAAAGCTTTTTATCAAAACAGTCATGTATGGGATGGTATGATTGATATCAATTAAGTAAAATAAAGATGCTCCACCATCATTGCGTAAAATAAGATACGTAGAAAAAAAGCTCCTTCTTTTTTGAGTTCAGAAGACTACTGAGGTTTGATTTGGAGCCATCATGCATTCTTTTTCCGTGTCTCATTAAAACAGATGTGGAACACACTAATCCTTTCCCCAGACCAGGCCATTCTGCAGGAGAGGCAGGTTCCTGCCCATTCTGTTCAGGCAGTGACATGTGGAAGGAAATGATTCTCCCAGATCAACTCTCTCCTGGATTCTCTGCCTCCCACAGAGAAGCATGGGAAGTCAGCTTCCGCTCAACCCAGTGTCAGATCAGGGCAGGCACACTCTCTGCTCTCTCCTCTTAGCAACAGCCTATTTTGTTTCCCACTTCTGGGTGCTCATTTTCTCTCCAGTGCCTCTCCCTGCTGGTGTGTGGAGGGCTGCAGCGCTATTTAGCCCTTTCTTTCTCAGCCTGGCAAACTTGCTTGCTTTCTTTCAAGGAATTTAAAGGTTGGCTCCCAAGGTTTGTCCTGTACACTTCCATCTGCTTTCTCTATTCAGCTTATGTAGGAGGCTTACTGGCTATATATCTATGTATGCTCCATTTCCTGTCTTTCCTTTTGTGGACAGCAGCCAGAAGAATCTTCTGATGGGGCTTTTTGGTCTGTGAATGGAACCAGTGCTGTAAAATAGAGGGGCTGCAATATATTTTATTTTATTTTCTAATAGGAAAAGGCCCAGTTAAAGAAACCAACTTATGAAAAGATAAAAACAAAACAACAAAAAGCCCACATACCTCAAAAGCAAAGGAAAAAAAAATCAAAACAACCCCCTTAAACCCCAACCCCACCAAACCTCAAACAAAGGAGTCATTGGATATGAGTAATGCAATAGCTGTTAGAGGCATATATGAAATCTGTGGGCTGCACTTCAGCCTGTCACAGGCAGTTATGAAGGATGTAATTCAATTTGCTTCAGAAAAAAAAAACATAAAAGGCAGATTGGATAGCTGTATTTTAGCAAATGTGTTTGCACTAAGGGTACCTTCTGTTGAACAGTTCTGCCCACAAGCTGTCTGTAGAATATAGAACATCTCTCGAGCATGCTTGCCACCTTGAAGCAGGGCAGTCGGGAGCAGAAAAAAAAAGAACAGAATGCAGAAAAAAGGTGAAGAAAAAGAGAGAAATGAAGGACAGCAAGTCTAGTACCATCAATACATTTAGAAATGAGATTAGCCAAGTGTGACAATAGAATTTAAATGACACACAGAAAGACATTAAGATTGCAGTAAATAACATACTATGGAAAATCCAGCCAGAGAGCACTTTCTGTTCAGCTTAGCTACAGAGTTGGAACGAAAGCACAGGTCAATTATTCATTTTACTGGCTCTTTTGCATTTTATTGCTATATATTTTTTTTAATCTTAGCAGTACTTGTTAGGATTTTTTTGTTTGCATTTTCTTTCTTTTCCCTTTTCCCCCATTGGCTAGTTGCTCCAAACAGTTACATTGCCCAATAGTCCTCCTCTTAAACTTACCAACAATGTCAAACCACAGAGGGGTGTTAGCTGGCTGCACAGACACCACCCCTACAATCTCCGTTACTCTATCGCTTTCCATTACTGTGAAGTTATAAAATGGCTCATCGAAGGTCAATGGTATAGGTGAAGGGGGTGGTTTCTTAATCCATTCAATGTGGAGGCGAGCCGTGGAAAATTTCTGTGGTCGGCCATTGTCCACAGCCTTTATCTATTCACACAGAAAGAGAAACAGAAACACATCTTAGAATTTTGATTCTGCAGAAGTTAGGGTTGTCACTCACGTGGTGTTGGGTCAAGAGTCTATCCTCAGCATGGTGTTAACAAAGGAAAGAAAAGAGTAGAGACTTAGGAAGACTGGATTGTAGAATGGTGGGAACAGAACCCAGTGTGGGGTAAGGCTCTCTCCATGTATTCCAGAGGCTAATCTGAACCACCACCAACTTTACAGATAAGGAAACCTTGAAAAACAGATGCTGCACTTATAATTTTTCATGTTTTATAAACATGAATTATATATTTTATGTGAAGAGGAATAGCTCATTTGATTTCTTTCAGCATGATTCTGAACCTCATTTCCGGTGGTGACACTTGAAAGTGAGTAAGGAACATTGTGAATTCCTAGTTATGTGTCAGTGATGTGTGTGTGTGTGTGTGTGTGTGTGTGTGTGTGTTGCAGCTCCTTCCTTCTGCTTTATGCTGCAGATGCACCCTACTTACATAGTTCCCTGAAAAGTGATGAGTACAAGCATGGGAATGAAAATACTTGGGGCCAACTGCTTTTAAGGTTCCAGCTACACCAGCTATGAAGGAGGTGAGGAGAATTCTCTAGGTAGCAGCATGGGTTCCTAGGGGCAATGTGGTGGTGGGAGGATAGAGTTAATGGCTGCTTTGTGGTCTTGAGTCAGCTGCTATAATAGCTGAGGGAAGCTGGTTTCCTCACCCAGCTATTGTGAACCTCTATGGTGTCCTGCACTCAAATGAAAGAGTCAAAAAGTCCAAAGAGCAGAAAACACTGACGAAAAATGAAAAATAAATAAATAGTATTTTTAAATAATTTAAAAATACTGTATTTCCTAAGTAAAACTTATAGGCAGAGAACTAATAATAATAGCCTATAAAAAAAGCAACAACTCGTAGTACCTTCATGTCATAGATGACCATTTTGCCCTAGAAATCCCCCATGGGATACAGAGTCCTATCCTAAAAGATACATTTTTTGAGTCAGGATCCCTAGGGCTGGGACAAGAATTTGAGTACAAATTTGGTTGAGGGAATAGCTCTTAGGAGAAAGGAAATAACATCACAATGAGCAGGGGTAGGTGCTAAGCAAGAATATGGTCCTAGCTGACCCTAGGATGTCATGCAGAGCTTTGAATGATGATTATTGGATCTGTGATACGAACCCTGAGACAATATAGGTCAATGAGTCATTGTTTTGTGAGCTGCTGGACTGAAGATGGAATTATAAAATCTCTTGGGCCAACAATCACCTCTGAATAAGAGGGCAGCTGTGAGCACTCAGTAGTCAACATTCACAGCAGGTAGAGGATAGATGAACCAGTTTGTAGAGGGTTTCCAGGCTGGGTGCCAACAGTGTCTACTATAGTCTGTCGCATCCTTAAAGATGTCCAAACAAGCATCACAGAGCTGCTCCCCACCACAATTTCCATGCGCATTGTTCACATAAGAATAGAGACTAACAATGAACCTTACTCCCTTTCAAGTGCCACCACAGAGGTAAGGTTCAGGGCTATGCTATACGAAATAAAACTAGGTGTATGACTGAGTTTCTTGTCTCTGTTCACGATGTTCTGGATTATATTCCTGAGCAGAGGAAAGAACATAATTCCAGGAATGAAAAGATAAATCAGAGGACTCAGACTATCCTTTAACATAATAAATAATGGATTATATACAGCAGAAAAGGGTGAGGACAAAGAGAAGGCTGGTGAATGATGCCAACTCTTGACAGTTGTTGAGATGCTAGAAAATGCCCATCAGTTATAAAGACGAATAGTCACTTGCACCACAAGCATAGCACTTCATGTCTAAAGTGGTTGCGGAAGTAAAAAGAGCACGTTAGGGGCAAGAGTTTACTAGTTAAAATGCTACTCATATTTGAGTTTAGTTTTTTTTAACTTAATGAAAACTTTAGTCACTGTTTACTTGTTTAAATTGTTTTTATAAAATAAATGTTTTACAAAATAAAATGTGATTTGTGGCTCATAATTTGCACAGCTAAATTCATGTTTTATCATATTGTCAACAATTACAGAATATTCTTCCACTTGGAAGTTTGGGAGAATGCTGAGTGACATGTGGAGTGAGAGGTGGGATATGTCCCTATGCTGTTCCTCCACCCTCAGTTTTAGATCTATGTCCAATGCCTTGAGAATGATTTAAGATTTCAGGAAGTGAGGCTGAATATATAGGCGCCAGCAGGCTGTGGGAATAGGGAAGCCTTACTGACACGAAACAACGAAAAGAAACTAATTGTTAAAGAATATCACGAAAAAACAGGCAAGAATTGTCACCTGTATCTGCCTCCTCCTAAAAAGTTTTCCACAGCTACTTGGTTGCATGTTTTACTCTAAATATTTCTTACTCAAAGAAATATACAGGAATAAGAAAGTATCTCCCCATTAAGGTTGCTGGAATTCAGAGGATCTTACCGTTAGGATGTCATAACTCCCTGCTGTAAACTGTTTCCTGGAAGAAACCATGCCGGTTTTAGGGTCAATAAAGAACTTTCCATCATCATTTCCATCCACGATATTGTAGGAGATTTCTGCGTTGGGGCCCTCATCTCTGTCAAAGGCAAAAGCCCTGTAAATGGGTTCTCCCCTCTTCTTTCGGTCACGTTCTGGTAGCTTGATCTGGTAGACCTTCTCAGGAAACTGGGGCTTGTTGTCATTTTCATCCAGAACCTGAACCACTACCCAAATGGTGGATTGTTTTGGAGAAGAGCCACCATCTGTCACAGTTACCTGAGTTTTGAAAAAGAAAGCATGATGCAATCAGAAAAGATAAAAAGCCATTCTCACTAGTCTTCTCCTTGTGTACCCGACAAAGATGGAATATACACTAGGACACCTCTATTTAAATTTTGCATAGTTCACCCATAAAAGGGATTCCCCAAAACCAGTAAAGAAGCCATTTCTGAATGGATAGTAGGGAAGCACATCTCTTTAAGTCAGTGCCTGCTATCACATTAACAGATTGTTGGCTTTTAAAGTCAAAATGTGTTTCTCACAGTTCTGGAGGCTAGAAACCTCAACATCAAGTCACCAGTGGTCTATGGGGAGAGCGTCTTCTAACTTTGTCCTTATTTGATGGAAGGGGAAAACTAGCTCTTCAAGATCTTCTTTATAAGGATACTCATCCTGTTCAAGAGGACATGTCCCTCATAACCTACGTAATCACTTGCCCAGAATCACACCTTCTAATACCATCATCCTGGGGATTAGGTTTCAACCTATGAATCTCAGAAGGCAGGGGAACATGTAGACCCTATCAACAACTCATTTTGGTGAGAAGGGAAGAGAAGAAATAGGCCTGACCTCAAAAATATGCTGTAGTAGTTTATATAGCCTTTATGGATCTAAAACATAAACCCAACAGATAAAATACAATATAACTATTATCATTTGTTAGCCCATGGATGTTTCTGTTAATTGATGAACAACGATCTTGCCATGAAAATTCTTTGAGCACTCATTTTCTTCTTTTAGTCCATCTTTCTATGAGCTCAATTACATTAAAGCTCTAACTCACCAGTGTGATTATACCTGAGACAATTCCTCTAGGGAGGTGATTTAGACTAAATGAGATTACAAATACAGAGTCCTGATCTGAAAGAACTATAAGAGACATTAAATATTTCCATCTCACTCTCTGCCATGTAAGCACACAGTGAGAAAGCCAGGAAGAGAGCCTTCACCAGAGACTAACTCCTGCCAGAACTTTGGCCTTGGACTTATGAGTCTCCATCATATGGTTTTCATATTTGGATCCCCTTCAAATTTATATGCTGAACTCTGATGCAATCATATGAAGAGATGGGGCCATTTGGTGGTGATTAGTTCCTAAGAGCTTCATGTATGGAAGTACTACCCTTACAAAAGAGGTCTAGGAGGCTTGTTTGTCCCTATCTGTCACAGAAGAAACCATCTAAGAGGAACAGGCTTGTGCTAGAAACTGGATTTACTTGACCTTGATGTGGCCTCTAGATCTATAAGAAAGCTGTTAGTTTGTAAATCAACATCGCTAAAGTATTTTGTTATAGCAGCCTGAACAAAGTTTGAACTTTAGAACTTTGAGAAATAAATTTCTGTTGTTTAAGCCACCTTGCATTGATATTTTGTTATAGCACCCTTGTAGGCTAACACACATCTTCATATAAAATTTTTATCTTGTCATTGGATGAAATAAAAATTTCAGTACACACTTTACAACTAAGATTGGTGATTTCAAGTTCATGTGACAGTTAAAATGTTCTACCAGTATTCTTTTCCAGGAAATGGGAGAGGTTGGACACCTCTTCCCACATCTGTGGTGTGATTCTTATGGATGTATATGAAAATTAAGAGAAAAGAGAGTGCTGTGAATAGTGCATAAATATCTTTGAGTTTTTCCATGAGTGATTTTATTACATTAATGTGTGAATGGCATGACACAGTTTTAAAGCATTCTTTCATGCACTATCACATTGACTTCCTAAAACATATAGTTCAGTAAGTGAAGTAGGTTTATTTATTCCCATTTTCAGATGAGAAAATAGAAGCTTAAAGATTCTATAGTTAATAAATGCAAAAGTTAGGTATTAAAGTTTTGGCGTTTCTTAATTTTCTGTTAGCCACAAAACTTGGAAGAACCTACAGTTAATTTTTAAATCATTACCTTGCAGAAGACAGCTTATTATTTCAAAATATATATTTAAGGGCTAGAAGGAATGTAAAGATACACTCAGCACCATTAAGAGAGAAACCACAATGAATCAGAACACTTGATTAGCCATTTTCTCACTTAATAAAGCAATCTGACAAGAGCAACAGTAAAAGAGATAAAAAATGAAGAGAAACAAATTAACAGTTTTTTTTTTTTCAAAATGGAATCACAATCTAGTTTCTCTTATAAGCTGTCTAGGATAGCTTTAATAGACTTCAGATAAATTTTCATAGTTCTTGCTTTCTTTGAAAAATCAATCAAGGTTTCTTCCAAGGTTATTTTCCCAATTGGTTTATTGTGCTCACAAAGGAACCACTCAGGGCCAATATATGCCAAGGCCGGATTTTGACTCCTCAGTTATTTCCTAGACTCATTGAGCTCTGAAGAGGCACGTTCTGCCCCTGCTGCTGAAAGCAAATATTATACTCCCAGGTGAGCTGCTTTGATCAAAATAGATTGATTTCTTGGCTGCTCTACCACTTTTTGTTTCTCTTTTCTGCTTGAACAGCCCCTTTCCAAATCCAGGGAACTCTCACTGTCTTCACTGTGCACAAAATTACCTCACTGTCAATAACTGACCTGCAACAGGCATTGAGGCTGGGTGGCTGATGAAGAAAGAGTGAGCTGCTCACTGGAGGGTCCTGCTGCTCCTGAAAATACTCTCTTGTGGAGCAGACCTTGATTTACACACCCAGGCCATTGAGGGAGCTGCCTACAGGTGGGAGGCATGGTTGTTGCTGGGCTCATGAAGACTCAGTTTCTTTCCATTACCTCCTCACTTCAAGCACCCAGTCCATGGCTTCCTCAGGTCACAAGGGCATTCTCCAGGTCCTCAAGCTGTCGGCCATGAAGTGCTCTTTGTATCCCTTCCCTTGTCACTGAGGTCCAGCTGACGTGTCACTTCTTCAAGGCTGCCTCTGACCCCACAGATCAATTTAAAGTACTTGTACATACTTTTCTCTGTCCCACTTACTGCGGTGGAACATAACTAAATGCATTATGTTCTCCACCTGTGTTGATAAGCTGCTTACAGACTTTGCTTGTTTGCTTCACTACTGTCTTCCTGTGTCCAGACAGAACATGTTTCACAAATGTTTATGTAATGATTCTAATTCAAGTCCTACAAGGACAATCTCCACAGACAAAGCAGTCTCCCCTTGTAAAGCCTCAGGAAATCATTCAGATCCTATACCACAAATCCTCAAATTGACTTTCCTGTCTTTTTTTGCCAAGTTACTCCTCTATCTCCTTAGTCAGGACTTCATTTGCTACCTATATGCTGATACTTATCCAAAGTATATCTCTTGTCCCTACTTGCAGGTCAAGTTAAATTATTTTTACAAATTCTCCTTCTGCACCTCTCACACACACCTCAATACCCTAAAAGCAAAAACCTAAAATAATTATCCTCAAGCCTCTTCCGTCTCTATATTCATGGTCTCGTTGAATGACACCTCTGCTTACTCACCCACTAGTGCACACCAGAATCCAGGCTGCCTCTGGGTTCTCCTTCTGACAACTGTGCACATCAGCTAAGATCTCATTGCATCACCTCCATGCCAATCTCTCATGCTACACTGCCCTAGGGTGGAGCTCTTTTATATCTTACTTAGATAGCTAACACAGTATCTTGTATCCTAATTGTTGTATCTTATATCCCTAATGTTGTAAAGTATTATGTCTCCTTTAAAAATCTGATTATTCCACTGACCTTCACGGAACTCTGCAGGGGCTCCTTAAAGACAAAGCCTTGATTACCATTATGCACTCTCTTTCCCCTTTCTATTTCTATGTTCAGTTACAAGGCAGGCTTGCATGGTTGTTCATACCGTGCTCTTACATCTCCATCCCACCACGCAGCCAATTATCTCCATGGAGTGCCTTTTCTTGGAAATATGCCTGCCTCATCTCAGAGGCTTTGGTTCAAAAAGGCTGAAGCAGCTATTCCTCTCTCCTTCAGACCTTTGTTTGTGTCTTCACCATGTTCCCATCCCATTGTCTGTGTAGTTCTAGGACACTACTGATTATCTTGCATTTTAAGTGCCTATGTGCTTGCTGATTTCCATTCAATTCTTCCAGATTGTGAGCAACATGAGGTCAGGGACTGTCTCTTAGCCACTGTTAAGTTTTGGCACGTGGGACAGCTCTATGTGCCAAACAAATATTGTTGAATGAATTCAAGAATTAATTGACACAAAACTCTTCACAATGATAATAAATGAAAAGAATACTGAGACACTGAAGAGTCTCCTTAACAACTGAACACAGGATCTCTCTAGGGTGTCTGGTTGCATGACTATGAATAGAGGGTCAGATAGAGACAGACACAGTTTTAACTCTAGGGTTTATATCCGCTATATACAACCGAGAACACTATCAAGCCCAAGGCTACACAAAAATTTCAGCCACTTCCGATACTGTGCTCACTTTTGAGGACATTTATCCACAATCTATTGCAGTGACTTGTTTTTTTTCAGGTTTGGTTTCTTCGGCACAATGAGCTACTCAAAGGCAAGAACATCGTATTTTTCATTTCTTTCCCAGAATCAAGTGAACACATATCTGTTGAATTGGCACTAAACTCAAGTTTTATTTTCCATTATTCTTTTTCTAAATCCTCCAATCTACCATGCTATGCTTGGATCTGGAATATTAATCATTGATGATTCTCTCAGACTTTACACTTAGAACTGTCTTAGGCCTAACCTACCCCTTCCTGTAGGGAAGAAGTAGCAGTGCTGGAAATCTAAGCAAAACAAACAAAGATATTCCCATCAAATCCTTTGCATTATTTCTTCATTAACAATGCAAGGAATGAGCCATTGTTTAGGAGCGATGAATGTGCACTCTTGCTCTGCCAGAGCCTGATAGAAGATAGACCATCTTAACCTAGTTTTTCTGCTCTTTTAGTAGATCAATAATTAGTGGTTCTAAGGGCTGGGGATTTAGCTCAGAGGTTCGGTGGTGATTAATCAAAAGCCTGAAAGATTAATGTCTTTCTGTACCAACAGCTAACAGAAAGGAATAGGAAGAGCTCAGTACCACTGAAAAGTCAGCCAAGCCTGAAGCCCCTTTTAGTTTTTTAACACAGGCCCAGTGAATCATAATAACATGATTACAAAGAGGGACATGTTCTTAAGTCTTAAAGATGTGAGAGCTGTATAGGACTCAAAATTAATGGATCTTGAAAAATGTGTACCTTTGACAGCTGTTAGAAGAACACATTTTACATTCACCAAAGTAATCTGATATATTTGTTTTTGTTGTTTCCAGTAGAAAATAAATATATTAGCTGCCTGAGAGTAGAGACCTTGAACCTTTCTTGCTGCTTTGTCCCTTGTGATTATGTGTATCTAAGAATATATCTAATATATCTGAGCTGGAAAGTTCAAATCTGACTTCTCTCAACCATTAATATATCACAAGCTGGATATGGTGGTGCATGCCTCTAATCCCAGAATTTAGGAGGTTGAGGCGGGCAGGTTGCTGTAAATTTGAGGCCACCCTGGGCTACACAGTGAGTGCAAGGCCATCCTGGACTGTATAGTGAGAGCCTGTCTCAAAATAATTAAATAAATAAACAGCTGGCTATTTTCAGAACATCATATTTAAAAGTGTTCCCCTATCCTGTGTTATATTTATCCTTCACAGAATAATTATTTGATAATATTTATTTCACCTTCTGTGCTTATTTATATGTGCCTCTTCAATAATATAAACTCTACAAAGCATATATTTTTATTTATAAATATATTCCTAGTATATATAAGTAGTACCTAGAATGTAGTAAACATTCGATAAAATTTTATTGAGTGACTGAAAGATTTACCCATGGCCCTTTGGAATAAATCTCATTTTAAGGCAAACTGGGGGACAAATAAACCAACATGAATTTCTATGAAATTCACCTATTGCCCATGTCCCAAATCCTCTACACTATGTAAGTTCATTTTAAAAAACTCAATGTCTCATGAAGCAACCCCATGGTTGTTTGATTATGTTAAATTGTCAGAAAATTCTTTTCTTAAAAAAAACTTAAAATTCACAAGTACATATTGTATGCTATGTAATACAATGTTTAGATGTATATGTACACCATGAAATGGCTAAATCCAGATAATTAACATATGTACAATATTATCTCACATACCCGTTCTTTTGTGGTGGTAACAAGTAATACCTTTCTTGGAAATTTCCAAGTACATATTATATATAACAAGTGACCTGAATGTTAGAAACTGGAAGCTGCTGTTTCCTGAGGCTTAACCACACAAACTGGCAGGACTCACTTGTGCCATAGCCTGCTGGCTAATAGCACCAGAGTCTATATTCAAGAAGCTGGGTTACAAACCCCACATTGAGATGGGAGGAGAGCTAATGAATTCAAGAGGGCAGGGTATGTTTTAAAAATTCTATAATCTTAAAAACCTTAAAGACATTTGAGAATTCCTCCTCCAAACTGAAAAACTCTAATTATTTAAAAGCTATAATTCATATAATTATCATTAATTATACCAGTCACATCTTTCAGGATGTTTCCCCATATACCAGTTTCCTTTTAAGAATACAATGCAAGACAGAACAACAACATATTAAATTAGATCTGGATAAACTACCTCCACTGTCCAGGACACATCACCACTTAGTAGGTATTCAGTTCCTAAGTTTATTTTGGATGATAGCTCAAATATCACAATTTTGTGATATAAAAGAATTAAACTCTTTTCCTATAGAAAATGATAAGCTATAAGTGGGTAGTTTCCTTCTAGGGCCCAAGGTGCAGGATTGATATTTATCCCTACTGAATATTAGCTTATAGAAAGTAGTTTTTACTATAGGCACAAAACACTTGAAGTGAGAGGTCTAAGCCATGCATTGTCTCCTTTAATTAAAACTATTTATTTCTTTAATTTTCACAGTACTGAGGATTGGACCCAAGGTATTTAGACTGAGCTACATCCCCACCCTTTTTCAAAAATTTTAAATTTTGAGTCAGGGTCTTGCTAAATGGGTAAGTTGTCCAGGCTCAGCTTGCCCTTGTGATCCTCCTGCCTCAGCTTCTCAGAGTGCTAGGATTACAGGTATACACCACCATGCCCAGCTTTACTCTAACCATATTACGGACAAGAGTTACTATTATATCCATGAGACAGATATGAAACGTGAATGGAAGCACTGGCCCAACACTTCAAAGCAAGGATTAACAAATTATAGCCTGAGGGGCAAATTTGGCTGCTTGTTCCTATAAATAAAGTTTTACTGAGGTGCAGCTATACCCCTTCATTAACATATTATCTGTGGCAGCTTTTATTGTGCAAATTCATGGATGAATAGCTGAGGCAGAGAATATAGAGGCAACAAATCCTAACATATTTACTATTTGATTCTTAAGATAAAATGTTCATTGAGCCTTGTCTAAACCATTATGTCTGGATGCCTCTTTGGTTATACAGGTTCATCAACCCTAATATGAAAATTTGAAATCTGAAATACCAGAGAATCAGAAATGTTCTCATCTCTGACATAACAGCATGAATGCAAAATTCCACACCAAACTTACTTCACGTAGCAGGTTCCAGTCAAAAAACAGGCAAACTCTAAAAATGTTGTATGAAATTACTTTTAGGCTAGGTGCAGAAGGCATATATGAAATACAAATGAATTGTGTGTTTAAATTAAAGCACCATCTCGATATGTATATGCAAGTTTTTCTAGATCCAAAACACTTTTGGTTCTAAGCATTTTGGATAAGGGATCTCAACCTGTTCCGGTATCATTTATGGCACGCCAGTTTTGTTCAAGACTCTGCTTGAGTGTTACTGTTTTTCACAGGAAACCTGCAGGTCTTGCCAAGTCTCTTCCACACCTGCAGACAATGAGGCTCAGAAGTTAAGTAACTTGTCTAAGGCCAGCCAGCTAGTAAATGATAGACTATAGGTCTGCGCCCAAGTCAGTTTGCCGTCGTGGCTCATATGCTTTTCCCTACCATACCCAGCCAATGTAGCAGCATCTGCTAACCATCTGTTTAAAATTTCCTACTCAGCTGGGGCTTTGGATCCACATCAAGATACTAGCGTGTTTCTAGGATCACACCTTCTCCTTCCTTTGATAATTGGGACTATCTCTGACTATCTCCCATATTTGGAGACCTTTCATGTTCTTCTCAATTGCTTAAAACCTTTCACTGCACTACAGGATATGACTGTAATTTCTTCCAGCATCCCAGGACCTAAGACCTAAACTTAATGAGTGCAGTTAGACCCTCTTCAACTAACTATTTTCTGGCATCAATAAGTTTTCAGCTCTTTCTCACAAAGTTTGCTCTATCCTTCTGGATGCAAACTGATTCTCCCTGATTTTGATGGCAGGGAGGGGGACTGCATGGTCTTGTTTTCTCTCTATTATCTCCTATCAATTTATCAGGAACTCTTTGTTGACTAGATGTAGGCACTTTTCTAAATGCTGAACTAATACAAACTGCTTATCCTTACATCAGTCCCAGAGGGAAGAGGTAAGTATCATCCCCATACTACAAGTGAGAAACAGAGGCATAGAAAAATGAAGTGGGGACTCAGACTCATTTGAGATTTGTGTTTCTAACTACCACCTTGTGATGCCACTCATCAAACTGCTTGCTTTTGCCAGTGGACATAACTACATTCTCCTTCCTCTGAACACAATTCAAACATGTGCTTCCATCAGCCTGAGCACTGCCCTTTCAGCATGTCCTGGGCAAGGATGGCAAGCATGTGGCATGTGGGTCACACCTGCTCCATCCTTCAAACTCTACCCAAAGCCACAGTATCTGTCTTTTACTCTTCACACTAAAGGTGGGACATAGCCTCAGACTCTTTCATGCAGCCTCAGACTCTTCTGAGATGGAGTTCTCCAGAGAGCTGCTGTTATCAATCAATCTGGTATTATCTAGGCTGAATACTCCTCATGCTTGTTTAATGGCCCCGTACCAAGGATCTTTGAATTCATATTTGGTTGTCACATGCCTTCTCTTGATCCTGGTAATACACGTTCTTCTCTCCCTGTACTTTATGTTTTTATTCAGACCTGCTCAATTGCTATGAACTATTTTAGCACATGCTACTCTTCTTAAAGAAGGCAAAATTCAAAAGAGATTTACTTCTCCCTTACCCTATAGTTATTGGAAGTCTCAAGGCCTAGATGACATGGTTTGGGAAGGGAAGAAATCTAAAGACAAAACTGTTTAAACTAAGGCAAAGTGTCAAAACACATGTAGCAAGCAGGTTTCAGTTGTGCTGCAATAGTGATTCTCCTAGACCTTTGGTGAATGAATGAGACCACATATGGATGGACTACTAGGGTAAACAACTCTAGCTGTCATTAACTTTTCTCTTTCTCTAAAGATATTCTACAAATATCATCATTCATTTGCATCATAGTGAGAAAAAGCTTCAGAAGCCCTGTGATAAATTCCTAGTAACAGAAGTATAACATTAACCAATCTTAAAAACACTCGAACACTTGAAAGAGGCCATAACATACAAAGGATACACTCTTTTTTTTTTTAAATTGAGTTTATTGGTACATTTCAGGTATACAGCACAATTAGATTCATTATTGGGATCTTGTACCTTTACATGACAGGTCTTAGTTATCATTTTCCCCTTGTCCCTGCCCTCCCTTCACCCCCTCCTCCCCTCTTATGGGTAGGATTTTAGATACTGTGGTTGTTGAAAATTAGTTCTGATAAGGATGTGCACTAAGTACTTTCAAGAGCAAGTGTAGATAGTAGATCTTTGACCTTTTATGTGCACTTGGGTGTTCACTGTTGTTTAACATACAGGAAGAAAACTGGATAAAGGCATCTACTGTTGAGCATCTCTTTGTTTGTTTGTTTTTGTACCAGGGATTGAATTTGGGTCCTTGTGCTTGTGAGGCAGGTAGCAGAACCACTGAGCTAAATCCCCAGCCCAAGCATCTCCCTATTAATACCATATTCTCATATGCACAAAGGAAATTCAGGGTAAAGGAAAACTCTTCTTTACCTCTATTGTACCCAGAAGAGCCTAGATATTAAAAGAATTCAAAAGTAAATGGGAGCATAGCTATCATTTTGGTTCAGTTCACTCATTTTGATGAGGAAACTGAGGTCTGCACCAATAAGCTTCTTAGCCTGGCATCCATCTTATTAAAAGTAATCCCAATCTTTCCAAGAAGTTGGTTCCGCAATTTAAAGCCGGCTTTTGTACTTCAACCAAGGGATACATTCATAAATTCATCTGAATTAGATATATAGACACACACTGAGGTAGATATAGGTACGTATAGATATGGATATAGATGTATATTTCAGAGGTTTTAATTTAGGTATTTTCCAGAATGCTGAGTTTTAAAAAAAGAACTGTTTTGGAGTAAATGTTATATTTACTCACTAGTTTTTAATCTTCAAAATGTTTCACAAACATTCAATACCTAATCCTCCCAAGATAACAGAGAGTTTGAAAGTATTTTATCTCCTTTTCACAGATGGAGAAGCATAGAAATTAACTTCTCCAAGAAATACTCAAGAGTGGATATAAAGGCTGGGACTGGAATTCAGACTGTTCTCCCTATGAACTCAGACTACTTCATTCCTGGGAAGACAAGTGCTTCCTGCTATCTCTGTAAAGAAAACTAAGAGCAAACTGTAATTAAAGGGTAGATCTCAAAGGTGAAGCAACTCTTGAAGAAAAACTTTCTGAAAGGTAAAATTATTGAGCTAAACTTAACCTGAACTATCCCCCATATTTTCTATGGCAGCACTAGGAAACCAGAATTAAACCATCGACTTTTGGTTTCATTATATATAATTTCTCTTAGGCGAATTATACTTCAGTATTAAGAAATCAACTGGAGATGGTGAAAATTTCCAGTCACTCCCTACTCTTCCCTGTGCTGTATTGCTACTTAGTATTTATAGTTCAGGGATAAAGTATCTGTGGATTATGAAATGTGCAGGTCCTTGCTATTTTCAATTTCATCGAATCAGATATTTGAGAAAGTGCATCCTTACTATGCTTATTAAATTTACAGAAAGGTTTACTTGATAAGGAGTCTGAATGTGAAATCAGGATCAGAACAAGCAATGAAAGATGAAAGGAAATAAAGAAAAGAAAAAAGGAAGAATAGAGGAGAAAAGTAAAAAGGTATTCAAGCAATGAGTGACACAGAGAAAAGAGGGTGAGGAAAGAAAGACAGGTGAGTAAGTAACCTTTTGGTGAAGGCGTCTAGAAGGCCTGGAGCACCCTTTTGAAGAAATAGGTATATTCACTTCCACACAGAGAAAGCCATTTACATATTAACAAGAACATACGCTTACTAAATGTTGTGACTGCCAATCCTTCGAGGAAAGAGGAGAAAAATGTGATAAAACTTCACTCTGAAAGGCCTGAAAACACTAACTGAAGGCGCTCCATGATCCCTAAGTGAGGGAACCTAGGTGTTAGGCCAAAACTATTCATTTTTTTGTGAGCTTTTTTCTTACCCAAAGAAGCCATAATTTAGAGAATCTCCAGGACAAAATCAGCTCATAATCCTTCAGAAGAGCCCTTCCATGTACCTGTGGTCTGTCTGTCTTCTGCAGGTTGTTGGTTCTTCCAAGTTTGCAAGCACGACAGGGTTTAGTGTATTGCTAGCACATAGTTGATCCTCAATAAATATTTGTTGGCTGAATGCATGCATGCACGAACTTAGCATCTCAGGACAATAAAGGCATTTTCCTTACTATGTTTAGAACCAGCAACTGCTCTCTGGCAGCTTGACCAATTCACTTTGACAGTGGCTGCAGTATTACAGTTTTGTCCAAATCTCTTCTTCGGACTTTTGAAAATAAAATATTTCCCAGCCTGACATTTCATAAAGCTTTTTTCCCCTGCAGAGAGGTATGCATCAGCTACTAATCTCATCACATTTCCATTTCTTTCCAGGCTCACCTGCTCATTATTTTCTATTCACAAAACTTACTTGATTCTAATCTTTCCTATCAGCAGGAACTAAACACCTCTTTAAGTTCCTTTAGGAGGATGGTGATTACCACCCATGTGCTAACTTCCCCTTTTAAACAGATGGGTCTGTTCTATGTGCCATAATCTATGTGTTCACATGTGTGCTGTTAAGAGAGCTCTGTCATGAACCAATTTGTGACATCATATTAGTTGCAGGACTAAATCCCTCTGCACTATTTCACAGTTCCCCCGACATCAAGGCTTTAGTGATATACTACCCTGTTTTGGTGAAACACAATGTCAGTGGAAAATGTATCGGTAGTCTCCCTTCTATTTCACGTCACCAGGCCTCATATTTCATGTTACCTTTATCTTGACTGATTCTCATGCCATAGCTCCTCGGATAATGTTATTTGTATTTAAGGACAAACCCTTACACCAGGCATCATAGCTTTTGCTCTTTCTTTCAACAGTCAAAACTTAATGCAAAAATAAGAACAATGCTTTAATTATTAGCAAAAGAAGCATGGATTCTATCTTCTTGCTCAGCAATTTAACATAGGTTTTCAGGGAAACTTAGTGGGTTATTTATCACAATTTTTACTGAAGAAAATAAATTTTATATTATCATCTTGAAATTAAACTTGTGTGTGTACAATGGCATATGTAGATTAACTAAAGCAGAAGTCATGAAGCAATGGTACAGAGAAATACTTTTCTTTGGCCCATACAGTATATCCTGAATATTTCTGGCAATATTTGTCATATAAGAAATTTCATGCAAAAATTCAAATTCCCAGCTTTTCCAGAAAAATCAAAATAACTGGCCTTCTAGATTCTACTGTGTCTCTAACATTTCAGCTATGTCAGTTACCATTCATCATCACTACTGTGCGGAAATTTTTCTTAGAATAGAGAAATTCTTCTCACTACATATAAATGGAGAAGATTGTTTAGCTAACGGCCGATGGAAGGGAATACATGTCTTTTTGTAAATGAAGAACTTTCCTATAAATTTAATATGGGGAACACTTAGCCTACTGCACATTTCACTTCTTTATGATGATTGAGTGGGGTCTGTGGGCATTTGAATCTGTAAACTCTGCTTCAAAGTCTTGGTGACAATCTCTCTGGCATGATAGTACATACATTTTCAAATGTGGTAAAGATAGAAAACTTAGTTCAGAGAAGCGGAGTTGAACATTCATGGTTTCTTCCTCACAGATCATAATTTATGATATTGCACTTGTAGAAGAACTATAAAAAGTTTGAAAAAAACTAAGACTTTTTTTCATTAAGTTTATTGGTACTTTTTAGGCATACAGTACCGTTACATTCGTCATTGGAATCTTGAACCTTTACATGATGTATATTCATTCTTATTTTTTTCCCCATACTTTTGCCTTCCCTTCATCCCCTCACCCTTCCCTATTTACAAAGATTTTGTTTCCATTTTTTTCTTTTCTCATATTTTTTTCTTTTCCCTTCTTTCCTTTCTTCTACCCTTTCCCACTTCACCTACTCCTTTAGCCCTTTTCTTCCTATTTCACATCATCAATTGTACAGCTTGAACCTTATTTACACTTTTAGTTTTTGTACACTAAAACTATTTGGTATTTACACATGTGTGTCCTATTTATTTCACTTAAGAGTATGGCCTCAATGTGCATCCATTTAGCTATAAATGTCTCTAGTTTCTCATTTTGTATGATTGAGTAGTACACCATTTTATAGAAAAACCCCATTTTCTTTATCCAGTCTCCATAGGCAAAATATAATTTTTAATGATACAATCATGTAGACCAAAAATATGAGTCATCGGGACTCTTCTCTTGCTATTTCTCAATATCTCCTAAGTCATTGACTAGAGACACAGCTGCACGCTGCCTTCTTCTCAGGACGGATGTAGCTTTGCACCTAGATGCATAGCTTGGCAGCAAGGAATGTAGGCCAGATTCAGGGCCTTAATATCCACTCAGCTACTGTGCAGGACACAATCTGTATAACTATAGAGTTCTTCCTCTGAAATGTCAGTTGTATCTCTTGTTCCCTTCTCTATTCTAGGTAACAAGCTGTCATTATCTCCTTTCTAAACAGCTACACCTGTCTTCAGTCTGTTCTCCCTATCTCCAATTTGGCCTCTCATGACCTTCTTTAGAAGAACAAACAAATGTTCAGTACCTCGCTGGAAGGTCTTTAATACCTCTCTGTTGCTTAGAGCAGAATATATAAAGTGTTGTGGGAACATCAGGTCTGCAAGGCACTTGCATTAAAAGAGGGTCAAAGATCTTAGGAGTTCATAGAATAGTATAGACGCCTCTTAGCGCTTCATAATGCATGTGCTCAGAATAAAGGCTCAGAGAAACTCTAACAAAGAAGCTGGCTTATCTTTGCTTAAACCAGTATTTCCCAGAGTTCTGCCTAACTTACCTTCCAGCAAGTTTAATGTTTCTATTTTAATATTTAGATCTTTAATCCATTTGGATTTTGATTTAGTGCATGGTGAAAGATAAGGGTCTAATTTTAATCTGTGGCAGATTGACATCCAGTTTTTCCAACACCATTTATTAAAGAGGCTATCTTTCCTCCACTGAGGATGGTCAGCTCCTTTGTCAAAGATGAGGTAGCTGAGTACATCTGCATTTGTTTTTGTGTCTTCCAGTCTGTTCCACTGATCCTCAGGCCTATTTCTTTGCCAGTACCATGCTGCTTTTATCACAGTGGCTTTGTAGTATAGTTTCAAATTGGGAATTGCTACACCTGGTGCCATGTGACTGTTGCCTAAAATGGCTTTTGCTATTCTAGGTCTCTTGTGGTTCCAAATGAATTTTTGGATTTTTTTTTTCTAGTTCTGTGAAATATAGTGTTGGGATTTCAATTGGCATTGCATTAAATGTATATAGCAGTTTTGGTAGTATGGCCATTTTCACTATGTTGATTCTTCCTACCCAGGAGCAGGGGATATCTTTCCATTTTTTTATATATTGGTATAGGAAAAGACTTTATGAACAAATCCTCAGTAGCACGGAAACTAGCATATAGAATCAACAACTGGGATCTCATCTTACTAAAAAGCTTCTGTACTTCAAAAGAAACCATCAGCAGAACTAAGAGACAATCTACAATGTGGGAAAAAATTTTTACCAGCTGTTCCTCAGACAAAGGACTATTATCAAGGATATATAAAGAACTCAAAACAATCAGTCCCCCCAAATATAAAAACCCAATTCAAAAATGGGCATCCAAAATGAACAGACATTTCTCAGACAAAGAAGTAAAAGCCTCAAGAAAATATTTGAAAAAATGTTCCACATCACTGGTCATTTGAGAGATGCAGATGAAAACAACACTGAGATTTCACCTCACCCCACAAAGAATGGCTGCTATCAAGAAATCACACAATAACAAATGTTGGCGGGGTTGTGGGGAGAAAGGAACCCTTCTCCATTGTTGGTGGGAGTGCAGACTAGTGCAACCACTATAGAAATCACTATGGAGATACCTCAAAGAGCTTGGACTGGAGGTTCCATTTGACCCAGCCATCCCTCTGCTGGGTATCTTTCCAAGAGAACTAAAAGAATCATATCACAGAGAAGTATGTGCACCCATGTTTATAGCGGCATAGTTTGTAACAGCTAAATCTTGGAAACAGCCTAATTGCCCATCCGTTGGAAACTGGATAAAGAACTTGTGGTTTTTGTATAAAATGGAATATTACTCAGCCATAAAGAACGAGAAAATAGATTCATTCATAGGAAAATGGATACATATTGAAGATATACTCCTAAGTGAAATAAATAAGTCACATATGTGTAAATACCGAATAGTTTCCCTGGTGTGAATAATCTGCAACAATGCATAAGATTCTAATAAGATTACTGACATTTAGAAATGGGAAGAAAGGAGCTAAAGGTGTAGGGAAGGTGGGATGGGTAGGGGAAGAACAAAAAGGGAAAAGAAAAAAATGTGAGAGAATGAAAAGATGAAAATAAAGTGTTTGTAGATGGGGAGGGGAGGAGGGGGTGAAGGGAGGGCAGAGGTAAGGGGAAAAAATGAGAATCAAGACTTGCCATGTAGAGGTACATGATCCCAGCAATGAATGTAACTGTACTGTATCCCTAAAATGTACCAATAAACTCAATAAAATTTAAAAAAAAACCAAAAAAACAGTATTTCCCAAACTTATCTAATGCAAGAACCTGAAGTGAAGCCTTATCATCCTTCTTCAGGTCTGCCATTTCAAAGAATATATTTTCAGAAATGCTTAATTACAGAATGCAATCCACAGTGTTTATTATTAACATACAAGATTCTTTAGCATTGACACAATTTATGCCTTGGACTATTCTTAGTCTCTGGTTTCTATTTATTCTACACCTAAAGTTCTCATTATATAGGCAATCAGATCACTCAATTCAATACACATTTACCAGTGACTGTGATGTGGAGTGTTTAGACACTGGATATAGAGTGGGAGCAAGATAGGCTCTTTTTCTTTGGGGACCTCATTTGTTACCCAACACACAACATGTACTTCAAGGCCCTTGTAGCTTTGTTGGGATCCCCACTCTATGAAACCTCTTACTCTTTATTCTTGTAGTTCTTATAAAACCTTGCAAGGCCTGAAGTAGTTGTTTGTTTCTGTATGATGTGTTCTTGGAGACCACATTCAAGTAGAAAAACTCTTTATGTTTCACTTGACTTTTTCCTTACACCGACAAGCTACCAAATCACATATCTAAGTGTTATATACCTACCTTGTTCAACATCCCTACATTCTACTAGATTGTGAGCTCCCTAGAGTTGAAAACAAATGCCACATCAACCATGATATTCCAAGTATCCAGCACCAGGTCCTAACACATACTTGATACTGAACTGACATCATTTCCTTTTAGTTTTTGTCAGAGGCACCAGGAATAAGGCTCTGCATTGTTAAGAAATTATTGATTGTTTGTTTTTCTACCTCTAATGACATAGTATTTTAATTTTGAGTCATAGCAAGGATCTTAGATTGCTAACAAATTAGGTAGATATCCTGTTGGTTAGGAACAAGCATCATTCATTATCCCATTAACAAAGCTATTTACTCCATGTGTATTTATAGTTAACAGTTCTTGTCTTCCAGGGGACTGTAAGACATAGTCCTAGGTCTACATGGGTTTTCTTTTGAATTCCTTTAGAAACCATGCTTATTTCTACCAAACTTCCCATGAACCTGTACAAAACCATCTGTGTATCTCTTCTAAAAGTGATCTATGAGTTCATGGAGGGCAAGAGCTATGTCTTTTATATTTCCATTCCCAGGGGATAGGTCAGATAGAGTGAAGAAAATGTATGGAAGAAGTAAACTGTGAGAGACAGGATAACTCAAACATGAATAATATTAGCAGTCTAAATACTGTGTGCCCAGAAGGAGGCCTCTGCAATGTAAAAACTGTGGCTAGTGAAATTTCTGCCCATGTTGAAAGCAGAGTAGATTAAATGCACTAAAATGTAAAAGTAAAGGAGAGTCATACTGTACCAGGAGTCAATTAAAAATGTATAACTTAGTCATATATCTGTAAACTTTAGAAATGGACTTTTGTGCAGCCAAAAATATCAAAAAGGCATTTGAAAAGAAATATTTCCAGTAAGTATCCAGTTATTTTGCTGGGTAAAACATAATACAATTATATTTTACAGATGATATTTTACAGTGTTGAACTTCATTCTCAGAGTGTTATAATGATGATTAAATTTAACTTTCTACCATGAGCTGTATTAACTCAGGCCAGAGTCTCCCTGTGGTGAACCCTCTACATTCAGGCTGCAAAGTAGGACATGACATTGCCAAGGCAGCTCTACTTTCTCAACTTCCTCCCACAATGTTCTCAGAAGGCCAGGCCCTGAAGTACCTATGTGTGAAACCTTCTGAGATCTCTGGTGGGCAGCCCTGGAGAAAAGTGAGCAATGAATAATGAAAGTCTCTTTGCAAGAACTCTATTTAGCGGGCAGCCAAAGCTATTTTTACCTCATGGCAAAAGCACTTTGGGAGAAATATTCCCAAACCACATTACAACTTGTGTGAGGGGCAGTGGAGATTGCCAAGCACTGGGGAGATTTAACACCACAGTGCACACTCACGGAAGGTTGAGTTATTTGCTCCAATTGTCCTGAAAAATCTCATTTCAGAATTCAAAATATAACTTTGTGAATAAGCATCTTTCTTTTTCCTTCTAGCTTTGTCAAAGGGGTTTTTCTGAGATTCTTGACTGAAGAAGGAAGACATAATTCATTAAAATATATGGAGAATGTTCTTGGAAGCCTTGTAGTATAACATTGAGCAGAATGAGCCCATGAAACTACCAAATTGATTAGATTTTTAATAGAACAAATCCAGCGGGAAGTTAATGATTAAAATGACTCTTGGATAGACTTCAAGAAAATGGGGATATCTACTGATCATAAGGAGGTATCAGCTGCCATGCTCCAATAGATAGGCCCATTGCCATAACACACAGGCTCACAGGCTTCTCTAGATATCTCCAAAATTATCCAAATGGATTAAACAAGGCATGAAGACATTGCCTGGGAGGCAGCTGAAGTCTATTACCCAAATTTTGTTCTTTTTGGTTTGGAAATCTGATGGTCAGCAGACCAGGATATATGTTTATAATCCGGTACTAGCTGGTTGTGAGATCATCCATCCATTCACATAGCTTCTCCCAGACAGGTATAGGATCCCTGATCCAGGTCAAGTCTGAGCCCCCTCCTTTTTGGTGCTGTTGAGTTTGATGGATCTACTGCCAGTGTGGTTTATGATTGAAAACTCCAGAATTCCCCACAACTTTCTGAGACTTTAGCAACAGTAATATTAAGTCTGCCTTATCCATACCACCAGTTTCAGAACACTTTCCTATTTGTGATCTCATTTGGTTGTACCAAAAACTTAAATAGGGAAGTTGGTTAAGCAGTATTAATTCCATTTGATAGCAGGTGAAAGATCCAATAAGGTCAAAACTTCACCTAAAGTTATTCAATGTATAGATGACAAAGTTATCAACAGACTTAGCATTTTGTGAAATCTAGGTTCATGCTATAAAACCCTTGCAGACCTATATAGTATCATCTTAAATTCATCTATGGTCCTAGGGAAAAAACTAAAAGTAGCTAATGCACAAGTAGAGAATTCACTTTTCTTGACCTGTAATATGCATAATTTGGTCAATAATTACTCCTTGAGGATCTGCAAAGTAAAAGCATTGTGAGGAAAGAGGTAAAGATGAACTAAAACATGGTCTCTGCCTCAGGAGTTTCCCATCTTAAAGACATGGCAAATAACAAAGGGATGTAGGAAGAGAGAAAAAGTTTTGTATATGAGCTGCTCTATATGAAGGTAGTCAGGTTAAAAGTTCCTAATGGTCATCAATGTTATGGCATCATTCAAATGCCACTTTAGTCTCTTGAGGAACCTGGCACTGTAAAGAAATGCCCTTTCCTTTTGGTAAATCAAATGTCCCTAAAAAAGAAATCCATATTATTGAATTCTCTTTTATAAGGTGATGATGGAATTCTTCATAACAAAATGAGATGTTTGAAAATCTGCCTGGGGTGATGTATTTGCCTTGTTTTGGATTGCTGCCCAGAGGATTTCTCAAAGTCCTGCTTGTCCTTAAGTCCTGTACTTCTCACAACATGCTATGAAACAAAAGTCCACAGGTTTTACACATCTTTCTTAAATGTAAAGATTATGAATTAAATCATTTGCCTCACTTCCCCCAACCAATCCAAAACCCTGTCTCACTGTCAGCAAGGAAATCAGTAGCTCTACTTGCTTGTGGTGGACTTCCTAGAAACTAGAGCACTGGATTCTGGATGACCCAGATACGGAGAACTGCAGGCTTGAGGATCAGGTTTTGAATAGCATGGTGGAACAACTTAACAGTTCTAGATAATGCATGGCTTCTGGACTCCTGTTTTGTGAGTTGTGTATTATTTGACTAATGTATTTCTTGAATTAAAACAAAAATTATTCTCACAAAATTACAGTAATTAATTCTACTGAATTGAAAATGTTAATTGAAATATACTGAAAATCCAGAAAGCATTTTTAAAGCAATTTCATGCAAAAATTAAATAAGGTCAATTCTTATCTAATAGCCAAGCAATTAATTTTTATAATTCACATGACTTTATCATGTGTTACACTGTGAATAAAAATTCACAAACATACTCACATGTAGGTACAGAGTGGTGTATGTGTACACACTTACACATTTTTAAGCTGTTCTGGGTGAAGTCCTTAACCTGCCTTCGGAGTGCTAGAGACAGGGATTAAAATCAAATTACTCGCATTTGAAGCCACCACTTTACAAAAGAACAAAATGCTCTTTGCTCTTCCTTAGACCATAAGTTCTATGGCTACCAAGAAAGACCCTGATCATAATGAAAGGACACCAGATGAATGGAAATCACATACTAAAATCAGAGTTGGTATATTCTCTTTGTTACAGAGTGTAATCAGCAGACCAGGCAGATTATTCAAAATGCCAATTTCCCCCCTCCCCCAACAACACACTTCATATTCTACTTTTCCAAACATTTTGAATTGTGACTGAGGATCCTCTGATGTATTACTGTTCTAGTGTTCTGAAAGTTGCAATTAAATATACTCTAAGTAGATGTCACCTTGCCACCTTTTTGGAAAGGTATAAGAGGAAAAAATTAGCCATCACAGGAAAAGAATTCATAGTTAAGTCTCTTTCTTCTTCCTTAACCACATTGTGTTGTCTCTTTATAGCAACAAAGATATGTAATCAGTCTGGTTCCAGCTTTCTAAAGACATTAGTGAGAGGGGCAGGATGGGGGTTCCTATCTTTTTACACATATAAAAGAAAGAGAAAATAAAAGACCACCCTAGAAGTGATTTAAATTGCATCTGAGTGACAGATCTTTTAAATAAATGGATCAGATTTTGACTCTATAGTGCAGATACTGGGAATCTGTCATTTTGAAAAGAGTATTAACTGTTATGATTTTCTTCCTTAAAGGCAAAATTTCTACAGTACACTATATTAGCTAAATGAAGCCTGAGAACTTTCTGGAGCATTTGACAGCACAATGCTAATGGCCTGGGATTCATAGAGAAGGTGCAGATCCCTTAAAATTATATTCTCTTAGTCTTCTTAACCTGGTCTGATTAAACACTTCAAAGTTCAAGTGGGATTATTTATTTTTCTGTTACTTAAAAGTTCTGCCTCCAAATGTCAATCTTCTACTTCATTTCACTCTTTTCACAATGCAATTGGGTCCTACTGAATCAGTGAAAATCATTTTCATGGTTATCTGAACATGGTGAGGTGGTCTGTGGGTGAGGAATTTCTGCTAGATCTACAGAAGGTACAAGTCTGGGCTTGGTGAGCATCTTGCAGGCTGGGCCACGAAAGTCTTTATTTCTTGAAGCTGGTGATCTATGGCCCATCTCAGCTTGGACAATCTTTTGGTGCTTCTCATGAGCAGCTCCAGATGGAGACAGGCTATGTTTGAATCAGCACAAACAAGTTGGCCATCAGTAATGACGGCCCCATGATGTCAGAGAGTGTCTCGGTTCCCAACTAGGAACTGTGCAGAAGCTCAAGTAGTATCAGACAGTAACTTCAAAGAGCTGTCTCTACAACAGCAGAGAAAAAGAAAGAAACTGCTTCTGGATCAGACAGCCTTGTGTGAGAATTCTAGTTTCTCTATTGCTTCTGAGTGGTACAACCTTGGGGAAATTTAAATTATGCCTCGATGATCATATCTTTTTAAAGCAAATAACAACAACATCTATCTACAGGGGTTATATTAGAATTAAGAGGAATAATATGCTAGCTATTGGGCAGATATTTAGAGAACACTCACACTTGACAAGTAGTAAGTTATGCATGAAGATTGAAAGGCAAATGACTCTCCACCTTTATCTTCCAGAAGCTAACTTGCAAGCGTCCAACATGGTGCTTTGCATGTAGCTAATGTACAATAAAGGTGGGTTTATGTTTTTACTCAATCACTGTAAACTGTTTTTTTCAATCATTAATATATTTATAGATACCTAATGCTAACTGCTATATTATTTATATCCATCTGGCTTTTGTTTATCTAAGCTACCTACCTATCTATGCCCATCTTTCTAATCATTCATTTTCCATTTGTGAATAGTTTGGGTCTATAAATTCTACACATGAATATCTAGAATGAACAGAGGATCTTGTATTCAATGAACCTCTGAGGTGGCTGAAAATTTTAGAACAAAACCTGTATAATGATTTTCAAGACACTGGCCTCATGGAATGGCCTTAATATATAAATGATTTTGTCCTAAAACAGTGACATCATCTTCCAGGAAAGGCTCATATGTGGACTGCCATGATTATTCTCTTAAAACTGCATATGATTAGCCCCCTAGTGACTTGAAAGTGTTAATAATGCTACATTCCAAAATGTCACACAATCAGAAGAGCAGTGTTGCTGGAAAAAATCAGGCTCACCTGATTCAGCATAAGATGGGACCATATACGGATGCTCAAAGTCAGATATGACAAATACAGATACCACTGGGAATCCCCAAACTGTGACATTCTACCTTCCCTGCCTATTTACTCACACATTTAATTAGCCACTGCATTCTGTTAATTTTACCACCTACATCTATGTAAAATCCATCTCTTCTTCATCCCCTTCTTTAGTCAAGTATTCTTTCTTACCTAGACCATGGCACTAACTTCTTGAATGGTCTCTTTTCATCTGTTCTTGCTTTGTTTGTATTTCATCTTCCCCCTTCACAAGTTCAGAGATGACTTTGCAATGGTTTGTTTTCCAGTATTTTCAGTGTGATCTCTCAAGTAACATGTGCATCCTACCTACTTTTACTGTATCTGAGTTTTTCCACATACATCTCTTGCTTTCTTTCTAGAATATACACACCTTTTTACTTTGCTTCCTTACCTACTTGGTTAATAATTATCTTTTTTCTTCATTTTTCTGTTTAATGTTTCCAATAAATATTTTAAGTACAATGCTTTAAAAAATAATTTGATTTTATTTCTCAGAACATTATTATTGGGATGAGGGAGTGACATTATCAAAGAAGATGTTACTTGCCTTTAGGGTTTGAGTTCAAATGTAATTACACTGTGACTTTCCATTTAACTATACTTCCCCGGGCAAGGTCACTTTCATTTTTTCTAGTGCTTTTAAGCTTTTGTTATAGCCTTCTATTGATCCTTTACTTCACATTCATTTTGATTGTTTGTTTAACTTGCCCCAATAGAAACTTGCTGTATCTTCGTACATAATCCAGAACATGATATATTAGGCCCTCAAATAAGTGGGGTTCTATTGATACAGATGGCATAAATTGAATCTCAATTTATGAATCTCCCCACTCCAAAAGATTACCCTTCTTCCAAAAGAAACAGGTAGATTCCCATACACTGGAGCCAGTTGTTGAAATCATTATCTTAATGTAACTAGTCATGTTCTCTTGTGTATTAAAATTGTAAGGGCTAGAGGTATAGCTCAGCAATGGAGCATGGGTTTAGCAAGTGTTAGGTCTTGTGTTCAATCCCTAGTGTCCCTGACAAAAAGGCATGAAATAATAACAACAAACAAACAAAATACAACATGAGACAATGCTTCAGGGGTTGGGAAACTTTGTGCAGCTTCCAAAGGTGTCAATTTATCACCAGGGAGATACTGAGGACCCAGGGCTTCCTGTGTTCTTACCATAGGTAGGAGTGTATATTGAACAGGTGATGTCTTGCAAAGAAAAGTATACTGAAAGCACTGCTCTGTTAACCTGTTAATTGACTATCCAACATTAGCAACTAAGACTAGAACAACTCATTTTAAAGCTGATGGAAAGAACATCAAGAAATATTTATCTCAGCATTTCTGTTTTGAGGATATACAAATCTGTACCTTCAACTTCAATTTTTTGCATATATTTTATTACATCTAATATTCTAATGCAATGTTTTATTTTTTTGGCTTTAGTGTATTTAAAACATAATGTGCTAAACGCAACTCATATTATCTCTCAAATTATATCTGTCTATTTGATCCTGGGACCACCATGCTTTCATTTAGCTAAGTTTATAGAATTCTAAGCACTCCTCTATCTTGTTTTTATACTGTTGTTTTTTTATTTCCAAAAGGTGTCTGCCCATCCCTGCATTTCTGTTTCAATAGCTCTCCTAAGACTGGTCCTTAAAAATTAAGTAGCAATCAGATATCATGTTCTCAAGTCTTGGGTCTTTTTCTCATTTAGAACATTGTACACATCGTGATAAAAGGGCATCACTTTCACTTTGGAGAGAACAGACTACCAAAATCCAAATTTTGTCATAGCCTTGATTACTTCTACTTGTTCAAAAAGACTTCCTGAATTTTCAAACACAATCCTTTCAAAAACATCACAATATTCCAAAAATATTCAAAGTTCACGTCTTCACACTGAACCTTCCAGAACACTGTTATGTTACTTATTAAGTGGTCGCTGAGCACTCTATTTCCCCCAGAAGCTCCCATTTGTAACCAAACCCTCTAAGCAGACACACACAACCTGTGGACAGCCAGCTCTGTGCCTCAGTATCTAATGCTTTTGTGCGCCCACTCTCCCCACTCCACACCTCCCCTAGCCTCAGTGAACTCCTTGCCCTTCGACAACTGTTCTGTGTCTGGAACACCTGCTTAGCTTCTTCCAGGGTCTAACTGTCAATTGTTTTAACATTTAATTCAGTGCTTATCCCTCAAGAAACCTGGCCTCCATCACCCCTCCATTCTCCAAAGTCAATCACTGCTCTGTGATCCTTTGATTGGCACTTATCAAATTGCCCCAGGTTTATTTACTGGTCTATTTTCTTCACTATGCCATGATCTTTTTGATGATATGAGCATCATTTTATTTATTTTTGAATTCCTGAACACATAGCAGACTTTCAAAATATACGTACTAGACACCTGAGCAATAGATGAAAAAATAAATCCCATGCCATTAGAAGAACATGCATTGAGTCATTTTACATAAGTTCCTGCTCTATCATTAGAATTCTATTTTGATCTCTTTTCTAAGAGTAATTTCTATAGCATTCAGCCATTCTCAACATTATAATTATGTTGCCTCGACTCCAGTTTTGCTTTCTCATTCCTCAAAGACCTCATCTTCCTGCTAATGCCACAAGCACCTGCATAAGAAATAATTAGTAAATTGATAAATTAATTAAATGAGTGAAAAATATATCCTCAGAAGACAAAAATAAAACCAGTGGAAAAGTAAAATGGAAGCCTGAAGGCAGAGTAATTCTGAAAATATGATGGGGTATTTTATGTAATGAGAAGTTATCTATTACTGAACATGAAACACTAAACAATACAATTAAAATCATTCATTCAACAAACTCTTATTAAGTGATTTTTATGTGTGCCATTACGTTAACTATTGGCACTATGCATTAATTGAATTTACTGAGGACACAAAAAATTTACACTTAAATTATTTGAAAAAATTTTTACTAGAGATATAAAGAGAAGATACAGTTGGAGGAAAAACCCAAATGTACTCTTGGAAATCTTCCTACTGTCCTAATTGCTGTTTAAATTTTTTCCCCTAAGGAATAATTCCAAGGCCTTACAGAAATCCTTAAGGTCCAGAGAGCAAGACATTTTTCTTATCCTAGAGGAGATGATATGAAAAGCATTTGCTATGCAGTTTGCCAAAAGGGAGAGGAATGAATTTTGATCACTGGAATGGAGATGCTTCCTTTGGTTTAAATTTGTGTTTTGTAAAGTCTGTATCTTTGTGTACTTCAGTGGGAAAAGAGCTCACAACACCTATGAGATACAAGTGAAGGATGGGTGCTCTTGATCTGATCTGTGCCAGCATTCTCAGGATGAACATTATTGACATTTGAGGCCATAGAATTCTCTCAGCATCCTTGGCTTCTGTACCTCCATGCCCAATGTCTGCTATTTTGACAGCCAATGATTGGAAAGAAATAACAATTAATTTCCTTGTATTCATTTCCACATTCAATAACTAAAATGCCAAGTCTTAGAATGATGATGAACAGTGTTGGACTGAAGGACTTTCCTAATGATGCCATTAACTTTCTGAAGGATTTTTCTTCAATGAATGCAAGTTGGCTGCTGAGTAGGTGATGACTGGGGAGACAGCTGAAAAAAAGTGACTTAGAATCAAGTTTTGTAATGAAGAATCCCCTTCCTAGAAAGACTGTATTGTGCTTATTTTAGAGAAATTGAATTTGTTCGTGGCCATAAGAAAATGTAAATCCAGGGAGGTGGAAGATTATTTTTAAACCCTACATTATTAAAAACTGTCCTTATGAAACTTGAATGGGATATTATCATATATAAATAAAAATTTCTTAGAAGTTTCTACTAGCATGCATATAAGGAACTTGTAAAGTATAAAGCCCAAAGCAAATATATTATTTTAATCAATTTCTCCATGTGTAACATATGCCTAATGTAGAAAAATCATGAAAATAAATACCTAAAAAAAAATCTCATAATCCCATTAATCACTTGGAGATTATCATTAGAACCTCTGAGACTTTGAGTGAGGAATTTACTGTAATTTCTACAGCAGTCTCGAGTATTCAGATTAAATGGACATTTAAAACAAATTAACATTTAACAGTAATTTGACCATTAATTCTTCTATCCACCTAGCATTAGCATCTTTCCTCTATTTTAGAATTCCAGGCTGTTTTGCTACACATTAATCTATGTGTGTAGTCACAACTGATATTTATTGAGGCTCTACATTTTCTAGTCTGGTTTTGTTTTATTTTCAACACTGGCGATTGAACTCAGGGCCTTTGCAGTGAGCTATGTACCTAGTCCTTTTATGTTAGCAGGATTTTGCTAAACTGCCCAGGCTGCACTGAAACTGGGAATTACTGGCATGCACCACTGTGTCTAGCTCCAGTCAGTTGTTTTGTATGCACACAACTGAAAAAGCAAAACAGGAACCGTACCATGATGATAAAATACATCAGGTAGGATAGTCAGGGGTAGAGCAACTACTTACATTCTGAAACCCTTAAATACAGAAGAATAACTTAGCTGCAATATATGAAGCTGTAAACCATTATCCTCAAAAAAAAAAAAAAATACAGCCACTGTGTAACTGGCTAAATAATGGCCCCAAAGATAACTAATCCGAATCCCTGGAGACTGTATTTCCCGTATTGGGAAAAAAAAAATCTTGCCAAATGTGATTAAATTAGGGATCTTGAAATGAGGAGATTGGCCTGGATTATCCTGGTGGGGCCCAATGAAGTCACAGGTGTCCTCATAAGAGAAGCAGAGGGTGATTAAATGCACAAGCAGGGGGACAGTTAGTGGAGTGAGGCCTCTACACATCAACAGTGTCAGCAGCCATCTGAAGCTGGAAGAGGCAAAGAATGAGTTCTTCACTGGAGCTTCCATGAGAGGCTGACCCTACTGATAGTTTAATTTTGAACCATTGCAATTGGTGTTGAATTTCTGGCCTCCCAAACTGTGAAAGAATAAATTCTTGTTGTTTTAGGCCAGCCAGTTTGTGGTAATTTGTTTTATAGTAGCCATAGGAAACAAATATTTTCCAATTAAAAACAAAACAAAACAAAGCTAAGTCTGTGTCCTTTATTATAGCAGCTCAGGTCTTCTAAAGTCTGAACTTCCTTGAAAAAAATACCAGTAAAAACAATTTTCTTCTCTTAAGGTTTTATCCCTGATTTTTAAACTAAAGCTATGAAATGTATCTATGTCTGTATCTATTCTCTGGTGCTATCTTTCTTAACAAATCTAAATATTCAGAGCTTTTCTTAACTATATGAATAACTTGTCTTACACTATCAGGGTAAAACACTGGTGATTTCAAATATAGACTCCAGAAAAATTTGTATTTCTAAAAATCCGGAGAGGAGAAGCTTTAGAACATCACAGCAATTTAAAACTATTTCCTGGGAAGCGTCAGCCCCAATGCCCCTCTGAGATTCAGCTGTTCAGATGCAGGTGGAGAAGCTCAGGAATGTCGTGCCTGGCCAGCATGTTCTCTCAAAGGCTGAGAACCCTGAGAATGTTGGAAGGTGACAGAGAACCACAGAGGAAGAATAAAGAGAAAAGAAGGAAACAGAACTGGAGGGACCAGCTTCAGTGGCAGAACGGCCAGAGCAAGAGCAGCAAGCAGCAGGCAGAGAAGCGCCTACAGGAAGCTTAAAGATAGAAACACATGGGAGGTTTAGGTTGTCACCATAAAGACAACAATTATGGGTCATGCATGTGAAACACATAAAGGTCCCCTGCAGGAAGTGAACACAAGATACTTTAAAGAATGCCAGCCGCTGCCCTCCATCAGCAGGGGCTCCTGCTGCCCAATGGTTTCACTCAGCAACCAGTGCATGCAGAGAGGGCACTGGACTTGTCTGTTTCAGAGGAAGAGACCACGTGTTCTACTTTACAAACTTTTCAATTAACAATCACATTAATAAAACATCTTCTAACAGCTCCTCCTCTTGGATACCCATTTCATACCAGTTTTAAGCATTTATTACAACTCAAGCTACATAATTATTTAAATTCCATTTAATGCCCATGCTCCCTGGCAGACTGCACCTCTCATGAGCTCAGGGCAATGCCTGTCTCAGTCACCATGGTATACCCAGTTTCCTTTTTTTTAAATTTGTTTGTTAAGTTTATTGGGACATTTTAGGTGTACAATATGTTGACAGCCATCTTTGGGAATTTGTACCTTTACATGATGTATCTTGGTTCTTATTTTTTCCCCATTCCCCTTCCTTCCGTTTAACCCCTCCCTATTTGGAAGACTTTGCTTCCATTTTTTCCTTTTCTCATATTTTTTCTTTTCCCTTCTTTCCTAACTGGCAAGTGTTGGCACTTCGTACAAATTTACTTTTTAAAATGAATCTTTGATTACCCAGTTTATTCTCTCAGGGCACAAGATATCAGAAGAAAGCCAAACTGCTAAAAATCAATATGCTGAAATAAACAATATACAAAACAACAGTTTGCCAGAAGCCAATTTGCCAAAAATCAATGTGCTAAATTTACCAAAACATTTCTTTCCTGTAAGTGTTGATGAAGTTAATGGAAATTCATATTAGATTGAATAGTTTTAACAGCTTTTAAAGACTTCAGGGAAGTCTAGATAACTATGTTTTCATTTTGTCAAAGGAGCAGTATTTTAGTGAATGTTCATTTTATTGGGAATTAAAAACCATACAGTGATTTAAATTTCTATTGAATAAATAACAAGATAAACTTAATAATATCCTGCTCTCTTGAGTAACCCTATCCTTTCTTTCTAATGCTTTGGACAGTTTTAACTTTTCACGTTGAATCTGTCTGCACACTGCTACCATGTTGACATAACCATTTATTCTACATCATGGTCACAGAGAGAAACAAATTAGCAGAATGGCTTTGGCTATTTCATATTGCGACAATTACATATCTCAATTTGGTACTTCAGACAATTACATATCTCAATTTGGTACTTCAGAAAACTTATTAAATTTTATCATGTCATACATGAAAAGTTTATTTCAGGCACATAAGTATCTTTCTATTTTTAAATGTTATTTAAAATATTTTGAATATTACGCATCTTATCCTTCTTTTAGCAGTGACTCAAAAATGTCTTTAATATGTACATTTCTAACAGTTAGTAATCAAATTTCAGCATTACCTATTAATATGGTTGGTCCAGTTCTTTCCTCATCAAATTTTCATATCTATAAGGTATATGGAGTATGGAAAATTGTGATTCTTGATTTTAAAATATACTTTACTGAATATTAGATATACTGACAAGACTAAACTACCTGTGAATTTTGGTGCTTTATAAATTAAATGTCTGCTAAAATTTCACTATAAGTACAGAAAAGTTAAACTCTAAATTAGAACCACCTAGAAACTGTTATAGCTGTTAAAACAATTCCATACATTTTTTAAGGTCTGTCAACTCCATAGTTGGTATGTTAGTAAATGTGATAAAGTTCTGGAAATTAGTTATCTTAATAATTGACTATTTTCAAATTGAAAGACAAATTATTAGAAGTTAAAATAAACAGGCTAGGCATTTAGCTCAGTGGTGTCACCACCTGCCTGGCAAGCACAAGGTCCTGAGTGCAATTACCAAAAAAAAAAAAAAAAAAAAAAAAAAAAAAAAAAAAAAAAAA
>NW_022900928.1:43654484-43689929 GCF_012274545.1 Fukomys damarensis | reverse complement strand
AAAAAAAAAAAAAAAAAAAAAAAAAAAGAAAGAAAGAAAAAAAGAAGTTCCAATAAACAGTTTCCCTGTAGAACAGAGAGATGGGCAGAGTCTTCACATGGTACCCTGGGAAAAGCTCTGCCATTTTTCACTGTTAGGTCTATAAACAGGAACACTGAAAATATTTGTTTACATCAATTTATTAGGTTAGGGATTATTATAGAGAAGAGGGATCTCTACCTTGAAGAACACTTAAGTCTTTATCAGCCTTGGTTGGTATGTCACTAAGGGACTTGTACTTCCATTACAAAAATGTCAGCTATATTTGGGGCAACAGATTATAGATCACAAATGGCCATGTAAGATTTCTCTGAAGATTTTAGACTTCCCTCTCTCGTAGAAATGGTTGAAATAAACTTCTAGAGCAGTGGTATCCAAACTTTTTGGTACCAGGATCTGGTTTTGTGGCAGACAATACTTTTATGGACTGGAAGGAAGGATGTGTGTGTGTGTGTGTGTTTTGGGGGATCGCTCTTTTCAAAGAAACTCTCCAGTGACGTTTGTTTTTATTCATTTTCGCTAGGACTAACTTATAGGCATAGCTAGGCTATAACTAAAGCAAGTGTGTGGTGTGGAAAAGGGCATTGATGGAAGTGATAAACAAAATAATGGGGAAGCCACATGTGGACAGCAGATTCTTCTGTAGAACTGAAGTAATCAACTAACTTACCATCATCCACTTGCCACCAGTTGCAGCTTAACTGTCACCACTCATTGATAGGGTTTGGCTATGAGTCTGAGAATAATTGACTTATTATGATCTTTGTCCAGTCAAACCACTATGCTAATGTTAATCTGTATTTGCAGCTGCTCCTCTGTGCTAGCATCATTGCCTTCGCTCCACCTCAGGTCATCAGGTATTAGATTCTCATTTGGAGCATGCAACTCCATCTCTCACATGTGCAGTTCACAAGGGTTCATACTTCTAAGAGAATCTAACAACACTGTTGATCTTAAAGAGGTGGAGCTCTAATGGTAAAGGGATTGGCTATGACTACAGAAGAATCTTTGCTCCCATGCTGGCTGCTCATCTTCTTCTCTGCTGCTTGGTTTCTAACACAATTGGAAAACCCTGTTCTATAGTCAAAAGATTCTATTTCCCTTCTTTCCTGCTATAATATGACTTGGAAGTGGGCACCTAATCTGTAACATCACACTGGGAGCTATGTTTATAGAAAAATAGATGGCTATGTAAAGGCAGTAAAACTAAGTACTACTTGATTAGGTCGTTTAGAGATAAATTTTTCTCTTTGAGATACAAGTTTGAACCTGATGAAGATTTTCAAAGTTTGAAATAGAACTTTAAGAACATTTTTTAGACAATTGATGTTCATACATTTAATGTTTTAATTGGTATTTGCTTCAACTGAGAATTTATTTGGAAAAGTGTGTTCTTTATCTCAGTACTCCACCAAGGCACAGCTTTTAAAATAATAAATTTTGATTAAATATAACTAAGATATCATAAGTTTCACTCATTTAAAGTGTGCAATTAAAAAAATGTAACAAAGTTCAGTGGTATGATCAGAGGTTCTTGGTGCTGCATAGCTAATGTCAAATGTCAGTGGAGTTAAGAATGTTTTTTTGGCCAGCCCCTGGGCATTTTGTTCTTCACTCTCAGGAAGGGTCCCTTCCTTGCTACAGTTGGAAGTGCAATGATTATCTAACACTTTTAACCAGGTTGTAAAATCATATTTGGCAATTTCTCACTACTGCTGATGATTTTCCTTTTGATGTGTAGCTTAAAGAACACTTTATTTTGTAACAGGTGTCAACAGAATTTAGGGTGTTTTTCCATTCTTGTATTCATGTCAATGGTTTGGTCTGTTTCTAAGCTTTTTATTGTTGTGAGAACAGTTTAGCTAGAAAATGATAATAATCAGAGCATAAATCATACTGTAGTTGATTCTGAGTTCCCAAGGTAGTATAATCACACTGTCATGTTAATCCCATCTTCTATTCCTCTGTTCCTTTGGCTTTGACTTTCTATTTAATGGTTATACTTTTGGAGTACAAAGTAATCTTTATACTAGATAAATCTATGGTAAAAGTCTCCAGCAAAATTGATCAAAAATTGCTGTTGTTCCTGCCTACTTTCAGTTGGGTGATTAATTCAAAGTTCAATATATATATATATATGTATATATATACATATATATATACATATACATATATGTGTGTGTGTATACATGTATATGTGTACACACACACATATCGTACTCACTGTGCATATTTCACAATACCTGGTACCAAATCAAGATGATGTGTCTTAATTAAAATGGAAGGCATAAACTAAGTAGATTAACTATTTCTGTAGCAGATTACAAAAATGGCCACCAAATTTTTCAGTTCTTCCGATCAATAGATGAATTCTGTTGTCTTCTCCTTTAGATTTAGGCTGGTTTATTGACTTGCCTTAACCAATAAATTACAGCCTAAGTGATATTGGGCAAGTTCTGATCACAGGATTTTCTAATTCCTGCACTTGCTTCACCTGGAGACTTGTAACCATCATAAAGCCAACCTTGATTTTTTTTGTTTTGTTTTGTTTTGTTTTGTTTTGTTTTTTGAGACAGGGCCTCACTATGTAGTTGAGACTGACCTGGAACTCACTATGTAGCCCAGGTTGGCCTGGAACTCACAGCGTTCCTCCTGACTCAGCCTCCCAAATGCTGGGATTACAGACGTGTGCCACCACGCCTGGCCCAGAAATTTTAAAGGGTAAGAAATATTGAATTCAAATGCTATTTGCATTAAAAGTTTATTTAATGTATTTAAAACCTGATATCGGTATAGTTTAATAATAATTTATCTGAAATGCAAAATAATTTAGCTGGGCTTAGTGATGTGCACCTATAACTCGAGCACTGAAGGAGGCTGAGGCAGGAAGACAGCACAATCAATTTCCACTGGGCAATTCAGCAAGACCCTGTCTCAAAAATAAAAACTAAAATGAGTTGAGGATATAGATCACTGGCAGAGCAATCCTGGGTTTAATCCCTAATCCCTTGTGCTGTAAAAAAATGAAAGAAAAGAGGAGAGCAAAAAGCTAAGCAAATTTAGATGACTATTAATACACTTAAAGCTACTATTTAAAAGATAGAGAATAATTAATATCCAGATGCTAGTGTATGAAATCTGGAAATGGGAATGAAGAAAATGGAATAAATGAAGAGTTGAAGATATGCCACAGACTTTTAAAAATGTTTTTAAAAATTTAACTACTGTTTTATCTAGTGTGAAAAACTGTTAAGCTAAAAGGCTTTCATCAAATGCATCACAGTTCATCATACTAAGATATATTTTTCAACAAGACCATATTTCCAATTGTACAATAAAGAAGGTTAGGGAAATAGATTCATTTTATAGAAACTATATACATAGCCCAATTCATCTATTCCCCAAAGAAAAGGTTAACTGGATTAAGGCATTTTAAATTGTAGGTTAAAATGACAATATTAACAATGACTTCTTGTTTCATTTTCAGTGTCTTAAGCTCTAGGTAAAGAGGACAATCAATCTCAGAGGTTCAAAGATATTAAAGTGCTCCTGAAGATCAATCAGTAATTATTCCACACAGTTTTTAGAGCCTAAGGGCTAGGCATTAAGCAGTGAGAAGATACTGATAAAAATCAACTTCTTACTCTACCTAGAAGATACTCTGTGGGTTATCTTTGGAAAATTGTTATGTTTCAAATTCCAGATCCTTATAGATTACAAGTTCTGGTCACAAAAGACAGTAATCAAGCCCCTGTGGTATTTCAAAAATGCCAGGAGAGAGCAACATAGCAAACATTTAGTGAACCCAAAATGTACAATGGAAGACATCATAAATAGCACACTAAACCTGCAGCAACCTGAAGGCAATACTTTTTGCTTCTTCCCATTAACCAGACTTCTCTTAAAGGAGGTGAAGGACCGTGGAAAGTGAAGTCTTATTTGACTTTTCCCATGAATGAATGGGGAGTGTAGAAGAGAAATAATGTGAGAAATTTAAGGTAAGAGAAGCTACTTGATAGTTGGCTAACCCTCTTGTATAATAAGGGAGGAAATAAATATAATGTAGCTCTGAACTCTGAGATACCTGCTACAGGAGTCTTTCCTAGGAAATACTGAGTTACAAAGAGGGCAATGTTCTAAGCATGACTTTTACAAAGTATCAGAAATAAGTGTACATGGCTGTGCAGTTGAACAACTTCAATAAAAGTCAGGAATATAATAGTGTAAAAATATTTCTGGGGAAAGTTAGAGTAACTCAATTCATGTATATGGTGTTTGGAGATCTAAATATAGCTCAATGCATAGAGAAAAACCAGTCTCCTATTTCTCAGCTATTCTGTTGGGGTATTGACTTAGAGGAGATGCAGACAGGGTCCTCAAACTTCAGATCCAAAGAATTATCTTCAGTACATTTTTCTGATGGATTGCTAAGTATCAGGATTTGAGACACCATCATTAGTGTTCAAAGGCAGAAGTTCATTTATAAACAAGCATTTACTAAGCACCCCTTATTACCAAACACTGATCTAGGAGCCAGTGAATCATTAGGGAACAACAGAGACTTGGCCTTAATCATTACTGAACTTACACCTTAGAGAGAATGGAGAGCATAGAGATATAATAAAGTCAAAACAAAACAAAATAAATAAAAACAAAACCGAAAGAAAGGTGGGGATTGATTTCAGGTACTCAGTGTTATGAAGACAGTTTTAGTAAAAAGTAATGAAGAACTTACTGACTGCTTTTTTTCTAGCTTGATAACTGACAGACAGCATTTAGCACTACCCTGCCTTTTCTGTCTACCCCATATGCTAAACAAGTCTGTGTACTCCTTCTTGTGCCGGCAGGGAGTGAAATCCATGTCAGCCTCAGCTAGAGTACAGGAAACCACACCCAGACCCGCTCCTATCACTATATAACTCCAAGCCAAACCCCTTTTCCTGCTTTCTGAAGCTACTTTCAGTTCAATTGGGAGTCCACCCTGCTCTCCCCAGAAAGTCCATATGCAGGTAATCAGAACTATAATATCTTCCTGGAGGCATATGTGACATCACATCTTAACCTTTGAATCAAAGTTTGGATGGAGGGATCTTCTCACCTGAGGAGTGACCACATCTTATAAATAGGTCATTATCTGAGGATTACAAGCACCGTAAGAGCAGAAGCAAGATCTCCTTAGGTCAAACCTCAGAATTCCATCACTTGTTTACATGCTGTTGGTCACAGCAGGCATCAAACCAGCCCAAACACAAAAGTAATGAAAACAATCTCCACCTCTTGATAGGAGGAGTTGCAAAAATTTGTAGCTGTTTTACAACCAACAGGGATACCTAGGTAAATCCAGCTCAGCATTATCCATGTTTTAATCCCTTTCATTATGAGTAAAAATTTCTGGATGAATATCGTAAATGACAATTTTGTCTTGATAAAAGGTTTCTCTCCTCTTCAAGAGGTAGGGTCTGGGGTCCCAGTGTCACATCTTATTTACTTACATCCTTATAACAATAAGCACACAATCTGAATATCTTAGGCTTTCAAAGAACAGTATTTGATGTGAAATAAAAGAACAATGTAACAGCTAAAGCAGAGGAATAAGAGAATAAAAAAAAGATCTGTCATAAGACATTCTGAAAAAAAATCCTCTATACATGTGAATGCATCATTTCATACGACATCCACATTTTTCAGCCATTTCGAACACAGGAATATCAAACTGAGGTCTCTTGTCAGGTAGGAGACAAAGCCATTCCAGATCATTCTGACATTCTAATAACATAATTAACTATCTAATCTGTAGGAGGGTGAGTCATGATGAGGCTCCTGACAGATCTGTGAGGTAAGACAAAACCACTCACCTTTGGAAGGGCAATGCACACACCCACAATTATGTGGGTGCACTTTAGCTGAAGAGCTGAATTTAGATTCCCACTATGGAAGGCAATCAGGTCTGTTTGATGATGGATATTTTTACTTATCCTGTTCTCAAAATGTCCTTAGGGTTTTGCACCCATTGAGCAAAATGCTTATAGAATATGTTAACATTGTGCTCGATATTAGGGGTGCTGAAACATGCCATGGCTTTGTTTATTGTCTGTGTTTTTCTTTGCCTTGAAGAAGATAGCTAGTAGTAGTCAGTATATTATTATGTAAGATATTTTACTATTCTTTCTGAATATGCTTTCTACATAGCACCTAAAACAACCATTATACCACTTCCAGCCAGGTACACTGACATTATCAGGGAATAAGAATTTTCTCCATATCTTTCAGCAAATGTACAGCTGAGTCTTGAGTCAAGCCCTGGTCTGCCTGAAGCTACCTCAGCCTCTTTCCACCGATACCACTTAACCTCAGCCTGCAACACTGTGCTTTTTTCCACTATGTAAATGTTCCTTCAGTTGCTATTCTCTGTAAGAATGTTAGGCCACCGCAGCAATCATAAAAAAGGGAACTCTCCCACCTTTCCCTAAATGAACTCTCCAGAATTTGTCTCTACCTCATAGCAATTCTGTTCGTGTGATGCGTGCATCAGAAAATGGGTGAATTGCTGGCTCCTTGGTGTGAAATCCTAATCAAACATAATGAAGAAAATTAAAATATGTGAGCTCTTGTGTCAGATTCAACTGCTCTAGAAACAGTGCAGTTAGCCAGTATGATCACAATATGCGTGGTCGAGAATATAATGGAAATGAGCAAAACTAAAATAGATGTATTTATTTTAACAATGAAAAGGGGAGAAAATGACATTTGTTTTTCCAGAAAGCACTTGTGCAAGCCTTCTTTTCTGCAGTAGAAACCCAAAAGCATAAGAGAAGTAAATGACCTGGGTCAAATAAAACGGTGCAGAAGGAGGGTTTTCAGCAGGTAGCATCTGGCAAGACAACCATAGCATTTCATCTGAAAAGAAGAAACACAAAATTGACCAAACTCACGATCTACACAGATCTGCTCCTGAGTAGCAGCTTCTGACTGCTGTGGGGAAGATCTGGTTCCTCCCTTCAGAGTCCTATTCAATCACAGAGGTTTGCCTGCCCATCTGACCAGTGCTTATCTTACTGGTACGCCCAGCTGCCTCCTCTCAATGGGCTACCTTAATCTCAATCCTTTTCCAACTTCAAAGTTCCCTTTTACTGGACAATTACTTTTGAATATGACTTTCATCATGTCACATTCTGTTTTTTAAGAAGATGATTTATTTGAAGGTGGGAGGAGGAAGAGGGAAGAGAGAAAGAGGCAGGGAGAGCGAGCTACTTTGGAGTCGGGAGTATTCAAAAGGGAACCACTCCCATCATGTCACCACTCTGCTTAAAAACCTTCCACAGCTCTATATTTCCTCTTCTATAGAGTTGAAAATATCTGTTTCTTTCCTTTACTGCTTTCCAATTCCTATTTTCTTTGCCAATCAGGCTACTCATGTCCCAACCTCCCAGTGGTGCCACATCCATTCCTCCTTAAGGCTGTGTTTGGATCACGAATATTCTGTTTTTGGACATTGTTCCTTTTCTTATCAAAGCCCCATTTCTCTCTTTCTTCCTAATAATTTCATCTGTTAATGTCACAGCACATACAAGCTGTTCCTCACAATTGGGCATGTAACTGTATTATATACTATCCTACAGTAAGTAGTACTTCACTTGTGTTATTCTGGTATACAATGGACCCTCAAGTTATGACCAGCCTCACATATAAACAACTTGGGTTAATTAAGTATGGAAAATTCATCTACCTCTTGTTGTCTATTGCATGTACCCAGATAAATATTCAGATCTCAGCCAAAATGATTACAACTAACCCTCCCTTGGGAACCAACTAAGTTGGTAAATAAAGGGTCCATTTTATTTAACTATTTTAGTGTACTCTTGAGTGTGATTTTCACTTTTTTGGGGGCAGTACTAGGGATTGAACCCAGGACCTTTGCACAGAATTATATTCCTAGATTTTCTATTTTTTACTTCATGGGTGCAGAATCTCACTAAATTGGTCAGGCTGGGTTTGAACTTGCAAAAGTCTTGCCTCAGCCTTCCAGAGTGCTGGAATCACAGGAGTGCTTCATCATGCCCAGTGATTACCACGTTTTGTGGGGTGGAAATATTTGTGTGTGTGTTTGTGTGCTTGAATATTTATGTATGTACTCACAAGTATTAATTTTTTATTTTTTTCTCATTGAGTTTAGTGGTATTCTTTTAGGTATACACTGAATAGTTTCTCTGATGTGAAAAACTAAAAGTGTAAATAAGATCCAAATGGTATAACTGACAATGTGAATCACAAGTATTTATTTTAACAACCATGAACTACTGAGTATCACACCCAAATGTTTATGTACTATGAATGAAATTGATTTAATATTCAGTAAATATCCACAGCACATTTTATAACATTTGTTGATAAATTGCATCTTTAAGAAATATGCTTGTTAGCCAGGCATGGTGGTGCACGCCTATAATCCCAGCACTCCAGAGGTTGAGGCAGGAGGATTGCTGTGAGTTTGAAACTAGCCTGGGCTACACAGTGAGTTCCAGGTCAGTCTCAACTACATAATCATACCATGTCTCAAAAAACAAAACAAACAAACAAAAAAATAGGCTTGCTGCCCTATAATGCTCAAAATAAAAAAGTTAAGATTTTCTTAGATAGCCTAAAGAGTTTTCTTCTTTTAAAGAATCAGGATAAGCTGGGTGTGGTGATGCTTGCCTGTGATTTAGGACTCAGGAGACTGAGGCAGAAGGACTGCTGCAAGTTTGAGGCTAGACTCAGCTACAAAGTGAGCTCAAGGAAAACCTGAACTACAGAGCAAGAGACTGTCTCAATAAACAAACAGAAGCAATATAATAACCAATACCAGGATATTTCTCTTCATGATTCATTCATTCAACTGAATAGTTCCATACTCTATTAGATGGCAAGAATTGTGTTCGTGTTAAGGATACCACAGTCATTATTGGTATCAAAACTATCTGTGGATAGTTTCTATTACGTCAAGAAAAAATACAACCTCCTAGGTGAAAATGCATGGAAACTGAGATATTTGAGTCTAGTGATAGCTGAATTAGGCTGAAGGACAAACTGGGTTGGCTTGATAAAGAACATGTTAGAGGTCTTTTTGACTTCTGCTCCAAGCTCTGCCATAGATCACAGTTATTTATTACAAATCTACTCAAGATTTCTCCCCTTTTCTGTGCTGGTAGTTATGACGTAGATAGTTTAAAGGGAAGACATTGGAAAGTCAGCAAACTGCGCTTCTGAGTTTCAGTGTGGGAAGTAAACTTTCTCTGATCTTTAATGAATCCTTGGACAACTTAGTGGCTTTGCTCCAGAGACGCTAGAGTGGAGGATTATCTTACATGGGTCATTACACTTCCAAGCTTTAAGCCTCAGAATGAGCATTAAATTAAAATTCCCTGCACCTAGTAGGCAGAACATGTGACACTCAAAAGATGTGAAAGTGCTAAATAAATTCTGAGCAATAATATTATCACCACTGCATATTTATTGAGATCAACAGGGTGCTAAGTACTGTACAGACGGATAATACAGGCAGCCTAAAAAAAGTGATAGTTTTATAAGAACTCTCCCATTCATCTGCTTTGGGAATAGACACTATAACTGTGCTTGTTAAAAATAGCCTCTTTTCAAAGTATCCTCAAGGTTCTCTATGCCTTTGTTTGATTTCAAAGTGGCTGATTTTCTACAGTTACCTCTTATAAATGTGGCCACGTCTCCCAATTTCAAAATTACCATAAGAATGCTACAGGCATTAAACTGAAGAACTTCATCTCCTTGTAACTGAAATTACAGAAGGGGTTTTCAGGAAAATCTTAAATAAATCAGTTGTAAAATATGATATACATACCATTATGTGTTTGAACATAATGAAAAATATGCTTTTTCAAAATTAATAATACTGGTCTTTTTTAATTAGCTTTCACTTTTCAAATAAACATATACATCTAAATCCCAAGAGAACTGTATTAGTTTGTCTATAAAATGCAATAATTTCAAGCTAAAGCATGAATCCAATATCCTATTTTTAAACAAATCTGTACACAAAAAGAGGAAAAGTTAAAATACAGTGTGCATAATAGTATGTCTAAGAACCAAAATGCATGTGTGTGAGCACAAAGAATAACTCGGCATATAGAAACTAACTGGATTTCAGAATCTTGACTTTTTTATTTAAATGCCAGCCCATTGGGGTTAAGAAAAAAAATTAAGCACTTTAGAGAAAATGGGTTAAAACTGTCATTGTTGAGTTTAGTGTTCTGACAACTTTGAAAGTAACTACAATGTAATTTCCCAAGTTGGTAGCTAAAATAATGGAACATCTGGATGGCATTGAAATGTATGACAATCAAAAAGACACAGAAAAGCAATGGGAACAATGCTTTTCCCTTTGCTTATCATTCTTTGTGGTTGTGAACTCTTACTCCAAACCTCAATTGTAGCAGGCAAAGGTAGCTCCCTTCTCAAACACTCACCTGTCATTCCTGAAATTGAGAGTCCATCACTGGTTCTACTTATCATTTTTAGCAACTATACTTTCCCCTTTCTCACCTCTTTAATCTATGTCAGACCTTCTGCCCAAACACCTGTGTGACTTGCAAAGCAGCAGGCACATGTAAATTGGTCAGGATTTTGATTTCAACTCCTATGCTGGGGTTGTCCTTCAGAAATGTGGGTGTCTTTAGATAATACCATTGTTTAAGCAACTGCAGAACTAGGAGTTCTGTCTTTCTGGGGGCAAGGAACCCTGCTGTGGATGAGATAATGCAGTTGAATTTTGAAAGGCTCAGACAGATTTCTCTCATCAACTGGCATCCTTAGAGATGGTGCTTCCTTCTATGGCTTCTGAACTAGCCTTGTAATTTGTTAGGTGTCTACAGTTGCAGACTTGTTTTCTTGGTAATATCTGTACACAGGCCTAAATAGGTAAAGCTCCTTTCAGACAAGAACTAACTGTAGAGGTGAGTTGAGATTTGTTTTCTTTTATTTAAATACCATAAAGAATACCTGTTCTGGGCTGGCGATTTGGCTCAGCGGTTCGGTGGCCTGCCTTGCAAACACAAGGACCCGAGTTCAATCCCCAGTACCACAAAAAACAAACAAACAAACAAACAAACAAACTAGAATTTGCAAGAATACTTGTTCAATTCAATTCAGACCATACTTAGAGTCTAGTATGTTTCAACTCAGTACCAGGAAAGGAGCAAAGATAGTTTTTAACGACCCTGTAATCTACAGTCTTACAACAGAGTTTTATTCCTTATATTTTTACCCTCAAAAAGAGATACTTCAAGGACACATATTATTTTTTCTGCTCTCCCCAACTGAAAAACCACATCTCAAGGTTTTCTGAAAGTGGAGTTTCGCTGAATGCAGAGATGACTTATTCTTGGCAAGCACACTAGAGTTGTTTCAGAATCCCTTCGACTGAGCATCTCTGAGGGAACTGAGGGGGACGTTGTGAAGGAAGTCCAGGCTGCTCTTTTCCCACTGTTCTTGCATCATCTGATGAGATCTTACTTTTAAACATGGAAAGCCATATGTGCCCTCTCAAAGACATGTCAAGCCTCAGCTACAGTTTGGTTTGGATACTTTCCCTCATTTTACACTGCAGTTTGTCAGGAGTAGAGAATGCAGACATACGTCAAATCGAATAGCACTTGCACGCCCACATTTGGCAAATGTTTATCCAGATCTTCAGTTTGGGATTTAAATAGTCCATCAACTAGACCAGAAGATTGCGAAGGTACCATTTAGCTCTGAAATTTTACGATTTTGTAGAATTTATTTGTACTTTTGGGAAAAGATGCTTACAATATATCATTTTCCTTTCAATGAGAGAAGGTTATAAGGCAGAAAGAACATCAATCTACACTGGGAGAGAGGGAAGTAGCTCATATTTGTCATTAAACTGCTTATACATTTAAGGTTATATGTACAGGTTTGTAATATAATTTTCCTATTGGCGTGCATGAAAATGCCTCTTTTCCAAACATTTTAGAGATTCTTTGTTCATACTTGTGTGCAATCTGGTCAAGTGTTTGAAATAGTCTGTCAAATTACACTGGATTATGTTCAGGGTCTTTCTTTGAACTGACTCATGTAAAAATATCTTGAATGTAAATTCATTAATATGTAAACATCAATAAATGAAAAAGTTTACAAAATAGCATGTATAAGATCTTTACAATTTGGGGGCAAATTTTACACAGGATTATATATAATATATGTGCATGTACACAGAAATACGAAAAAGTTCTATAAGATTACATTCTAAAATTTAAAAAGTGATCCTTAGTGGTTGAGGAATTATAGATGTTATTAAAATTATTTTATTTGCTTATACTTGTGTATTTTTCTCTCTCTTCTATTTTACAATGAACATTCACTATATGTTTCTTGTACATCATAGTTGCACATTTCCAACTATAATTTAAAATAACTGTATTGTTCAAACTTCTACCATAGACATTGTGGAATTTCTAAAAGAAAGGTTTTGGAATAGACTTAATTTTTCTCCTATCACCGGGGTATATACACACATGCTTTAAATCACAGAAATTGAATTCACTCTTCCTTACATACTGATGTCCTTGTGGAATGCCAGGAACTTTAAAAATGACTTGCTTCTGCAAGGATCATTTCTGAAATGGTTTTGTGTATGTATCAAAGCACACATCATGGATCTGTCATGGCCTTGCACAGAGAGATTTGTAATTCTTCATCTGGAGGTGGAGCGAGTATGCCCCGCTTACCACTGATACAGAGAGAACTCTTGTAAAAATGTAGAACAAAATCCAGTCATGTTCTCTAGGTGAAACCAAACAACAGAATCTTTAATTTCTGCATACCATGAAAAACTGTTCCTGCTGTTAGAGCTCTCTGCCAGAAAAGTTATAATGTAGCTTTGATTTAAAGCGGTCTTTACCTAATGAGATGAGATCCTTAAGGCTATGGATAATAATCATGGAATATGCAAAGGTGAAACTTTCCCAAACTTATTTCAGTGACAAGGAGCCTGCCCTATACCCTAAAGAGAAAAGCTCCATCATTTGGTACCCTAAAGCATCACAAGCTACTTTTACAACATTCAACTTGAAAATAAAACAAAAAGGAATAATGTTCCTCTCTACCTGGAGAAAGTCTGAGAATATTCTGGTATGGTTGGAAGCCCTCTACTGTGTGGGCTCTACTCTCCTAGTCTAAAGTGCTTTGTTTTCTCAAAAACTTCTTAAAAGGGTTCCTAATGAGCACTTACATGTTTAAAAAATTTACCTTTTTCTGTTTTATTTGAAAATAGTCATCTAAAAGTAAATTCTATCTCAATAATATAATAGGAAAATAAACAGCCTCACAAAGCTTAGCCTCATGTCTAATTTGACTTATGAGCATCTTTAAAGAATATGGTGGCAGGCCAAGAATTATAACAGGGAACCTCATGAAAAAATCTATGATCTTACTTCTAAATTAGGTATTTATGACCTCCTGAGGATGATGGATTCCAGGTAAGTAAAATGATTTAGGAACTGCTTTCAGGCTCCAAACACAAGCTGGGGTTGGCCAGTGGCCTTTGTACTTAGTTGGATGCAAGGAGCTTAAGCCCTTCTCCATACTGCCTGTCGGCTAGTATACCAGATGCCCTGTGAATCTCTCACCTAGCCATCTCGTCTGCATGCTCAGACTATTTTCAGGGGATCTCTGGGAAGTTCAGATCACCATAACCCACAAAACAAGGATTACTGGTTTTGGATTACCTGGAACTCTAAACTTTGTATCAATCAACTAATGTGCAATATGTTTCTGAAATCACTCTAGGCTTTAGAACTCCAAAGAAGTAGAGTCCTTAGCTCTAACCCTTCCTCTTACTGTTGACTTTCACTAAATACAGAACTAGGAAAGGGAAGAATACAAAATCTCTATGGACCATATCCTACACCTGGCTAATAGAGCTGAGAATGCCCCGAAGGACAGGTGGTAATTGAAACTACTAAGGACAATGATTTTCGAACTACGTTACTCATTGCTGGATATTGGCCACACTGTAGACCTCCACGGATAATCTCCCACATATTTATATCCATGTTATTACTTCTTTACAATTAAGATTTTAAGATCTAAATGAAACTCAAAAAATTTCTCATTAGGAGTTTCAATATTAAATACACTTCCTACCTTAAAGGAGTTATGATTCTGGAAGAATGCTCGGGGGTTGTAACAAGGATGAATAAGGCCAGTGATAGCTGAACTCAAGAAATCAGCCGCTTGACCTAACTACTCTCAAAGACCAACTAACTTATTGAGCTGCTGGATTCCTGGAAGTGCTACTGATCTGCTGGTGTATCTTGGATGTCTTAGTCTCCATCTCAGATTCTTGATTAGAAAGGCAAAGAATTGCAGATCCAAGAGGAGAGCTCCATTGACTCTCTTTACAGCCACTCCAGATTCCTAATTGACTCATTAACCTATTTTAAGAGAATGAATTAACTCCAACCTACATGGTCATTGGACTTTTCTTAGAAAATTAAGGACTTTATATTTTTGAGTGCATACCATGCTCTAGGAACTTCTCAGGGCATATCCATAAATGTTGTCTCATTAAGTACCATAAATATATTAGAAAACTATGAGCCAAATACAATACAGTGCCTGATATAATGGCCCACGTGCTCTGAATTCTGTTTTAAGAATACTACAAGAAGACATATTAAACATTTAATATGTGCATTGTACAGACAACATGCCAATCCTCACAAAACCCTATAAAGAATTCACTGTCCCACTCTTACCAATGAGGAAACAACGTCAAGATTAAATAATTTGGCTCACAGCCACACAGCTAAGGAGTGGTCACATCTGTCTGTCTTCAAATCATGTGTTTTAACCACCTTTATCTATGCTTACAGTACAAAATTCATTTGATATAAAATTTAGGGACCTACTAAAATTGGGCTATGGTTTTATAAATGATTTATTTTTCCAGAGAGTGAGATTGAATACTCATGTAAAATACACACAGTGCTATGTAAAAAAAATAAAGTAGCCATATTTCTTGCAGTCTTCTCTAATTTTGGAGGAACTAATATTATTTGTCTTGGTTCTGATATCATATCTGAAGTATTTTTGTTATGGTGCTCTGAATCCTTGTGCTGGAAATCATCTCAGCATTTCACCAAACTAAGCTTGCCACAAAATAGATGAGGTTGGTAGCCTCTGATTTGTCACCAAAGCCAAGTCACTTGAAAAGACCTGAAACAATGGCTCATTTGAACAAAGCTGTACTGTAGGCAGCAAGCAAAGCGAAGTAGATTTTCCTGATTATTAATAGAAGCACTTGATTCACATCTCATGTTCTAAACCTGCTGCCATTGCATTTTTTATTTTTCCACAGACTGACTTCAGGTGCTCATCTGGGTCATATACACTTGGTATTAGGCATGGGAATCAGTGGTTTCTAAAGGGCTCACATGAAATTAGTCTGGCCAGATCATTCTGTGCCTCAGAGAGTGTTCTGTGCAAAATAAATTAAGGAAGCAGCATGAAGGAAAGAGAAGGAAAGGGAGCTATAGAAGTAAAGAACAGGGATCGATTTACCACCATTGCACTAAGGGGGAGAAGCCAATCTGGGCTCCTCGGATGTGTGACTAGCAGAAGGGAGCTCTCAAGAAAGTTCAGAACCATAAGTGAAATCTGAACCTCTCCCTTGAGAAGGATAAACTATTTGTGTTACACACTGGAGTAAGAGGTTCCCCCTGCTGCTCCCTACCCTAAGGACCCAATCAGTGCCTAGGGAAGTTAGAGCTGCTTGCCCCAGAAGATTGAAAGGAAGTAGGCACACAGCACCACATTCTGAAACCATTCACAACTGGAAACAAAGCAGAACCTCAACCCCCCAGAGCCTGTGTGCACAGCTCCACAAGCTGTGACCTGCCTGGAGCAGTATCTGCCTGCGCAGCGCTGGTCAGCTGAGCAGCCAAAGCTGGCTCACTGCCATCTCTGGGCTGAGCCGCTGGATGGAAGGACCTTCCCAGGTCCCAGTGAACATGTCTAATATTGACACTGTAGTAATTAGTGTTCGTATGAAGGGGGAAGAAAAAAAAATGCAACCTTTCACAATTAAGTAAAACCAGAGGTGGTTATATATGGAATCAAAGATTTATTCCAGACAGCTCTTAGTGTATTTAAGTGTCTGCCCACACAGTACTAACTTAGGGGTTAACTAGTCGCACAGATAAGGAAGCTTAAAAAGTGAGCAATTACTGTCAGGGAGACACAGAACAGCTGAGATGTCTGTACAACTCTGTGTATCCGAGGACTCACAGCATCTGCTCCCTTCCTCAGATCAGAGAGAGATGGGAGTGGAGGTGGCACTCAGCAGAGACCCTCACCAAAGTCCTCGCAGGCCATCATTCAAAACCTCAACAGTCCCTCGGGTCATAGCCATCAGCTCTTTCCTTATTTTCCCTCATTTTTTTTTTTCAAAAGGGCACAGTTTGAAAAGATGTGGGGTAAAAGGAAGACAAGGAATTAATGCCATTCTACAAAATGTGTGAATAATTTCATTGTGAGACTTCTACAAATTATGAGGCAGATAAGAAAAAAATTTCTTTCTATCTATAGTAGCAAAACAGGTGCTCCTTGGCTTACAGGGTTAAACATAGAATTCTCAACATTTAATGTAGGGATATTTCATATGTGAATCTGACTTCATTTTTCACTGTAGTTTCTTTTTCTTTCTTTCATGTATTTGTATTTATTTATTTAGAGATACAGTCATTGTGCAGTTCAGGCTGGTCTTGAATTTGCTATGTCATCCAGGTGGGCTTCATATTCCTAAAAATCCTCCTGCTTCAGCCTCCCAAGTGCTGAGATTACAAGCGTACATCACTACACCTGGCTGTTTTTTTCATTATTTACAAGAAAATCCATTCCTACCATGGTAAAGCCTCTTCAGAAGCAGAAGGTGAGTAGCACCATAATTTTTCCTTTACACTTTCTGCATGGTGTTCCTCAGAATTACCTGTTCAGCTTTGTGAGAATCGTTAATCTCTATATTGAGTGTACTTTTCCTGAGAATTACTACTTGCTTTGAAAAGTCTGTTAACACATGTCAGATTCAGTATTTATCCTTTAGTCAATTGGGAAAATTAAGAGTTATATCTGCAATGTAGATATAACAGAAAACTTCAAAATTGATTACTTGGAGGGTGGGGACAAGGGGAAAAAAATGAGAACCAAGACCTGTCATGTAAAGGTACAGGATCCCAGTAATGAATGGAACTGTACTGTATACCTAGAATGTACCAATAAATTCAATAAAAAAAAAGATGAAAAGAAAAAAGATTACTCTTCAGGGTCTGCACTGACCTATACTGCTCTATAGGATTAGGAAAAACAACTATCACTCTTAACTCACAAGCGCACCATAATCACCACTACCACCAATACCATCAGGACCATCGACTCATCACCACCACCATCTTTGCCACAACCATGACCATTGCTACCACAACTGACACCATCACAATCACCACTAATGTAACCAATACTATCATCTCCATCACTGTCACTACCACCAGCAATACTTTTGTTTAATTGAATTTGGAGTGCCAGAGGCAACCCTAGACCAGCCTAATGATATTTTATTGAGGAATTAAGACTTATGAATGATATCCATTTAGAACAATCTACTGCTGGGGTAGGGTTTTATTCCTGGGCAAGAACAATTTCTGTAGGGAAAAGATCAGGATTCCTAGGAAAAGTGCGCTGGAAACACTCACTGGGAAGAGTGTAGGGAGGAGGTTGACAGGAAGCAAAAGCTTGAGAGCAGGAAAGCAGTTAGGGTCCATTGTGTATCAGGAGAGTATCTTTTGGGGAGAATTTTAACTTGAGAAATACTTCTCTCTCAGCATATGTATCACAGAACAAGGACACTCTTGTACTTATATGGGAACTTTATTTTCCTACCTATAATTGCAGTTGTCCCAGCCCCTTTAGTAAAGTCTGATGATTAAATAGCCTTGTGAGACAGTAGTGTGAGGATGTGCAGGGACAGAGCAGCAAGTGAAGTCTAGTTGTCATAATAGTTCATTAGGGCTACCATAACAAAATACTGCAGACTGAAGGGTTTCAATGCAAAATTTTATTTTCTCACAATTCTGGAGGCTAAAAGTCTCAGGTCAAGGAGTTGACAGTGTTGGTTTCTTATGAGGTCTCCCTTCTTGCCTTGCAGAGGGTTGTTTTTTCCTTGTGTTTTTACAGTCTTGCCACTGTCGTATTAGGTTGGGGCTCAACTTAGGCACCTCATTTTACTTAAATGGCTTTAAGAAGACCCTATGTCCAAATAAGTCACATTCTGAGATGCTGGTGGGTTAGGGCTTTAGCACATGACTTTTGGGAATACACAATGTAGCTCGCAACACCTCCCTGGAAGTCACTCCATATTGGTGTCCAAGCAGTGTGGTACCTGGGGTGTGGGCACAGCATCTTCTCAGATAGACTTTGTTTTAGAACTCAAGTCAGTGCCCAGCAGCACAGTGAGCCCTGTTCAGAGCTACTGGCAGGGAAGGGCAGAGTAAAAGATTTTAAAGAGCTGCCAAGGTGGACCAAAGAGCATAAGAGTAAAGGTCCTCTTTCCAGCTATGTAGGCATTGATTCATGAGAATAGCATCTTAGTCAATCAGTTATTCCAACAATGGGTGTTACTGTGCCACTTTTTGTGTGCTGTTGAACATTCACAGTCTTATCTTTTCTAAAAAAGAGGAGGACCTAACCAGATACGCTACTATGCTGAAGTCCTTGCACCACCTTGGCTCGCCCTTCTGTCTTGTCTAGGTCTGTTTCTGCATCTATACAATGTAAGAGAAGCTGTTTTCATATAATAAAAACAAACAAAACAGCCAACCCCTTTGAGTCCACGACACTAGCTAACTGAACCATTCAGTAGAGTTCAGTTCTGTAATAGACCTTACCGTAAATGTCAAACAAACAAACAAAAAATACCCAATGGGAAAAGCACACAAACTCCAGTAACAGAACTTCAGTGCCTGGCCCAGGTGAGGTCCAGAATAGGCATTTGATAAAACTTTAAGAAAAGACTGAAAAACAGGCAGAGTGAATTTCCATTAGTTTTGCTGAAGCTAATACAATAATAATGTGAAAGCTAAGGCCCGAGAATGGGGTGGATGTGGGCAAAACGGAAGGAGAGGGTGGAAGGAGGTCAGCAGCCATGTCTGAAGGCCCTTGCTGGGCATAACTGTGTATTGTGTTCTGCTAGGGGCTCTGCAGCACAGTAGTTAGGACTCCCTCTTCTTCTCAGGCTGATGCCTGACACATGCTGCTGTTTTCATTCACGAACATACCATTATTTATTTTTCTGAGGGCCTGCTGATAACTGCAGATATTTTTTTTACGGTGATCAAATGATGAACCTAACGATAGAAACTTTCATTTCTCTTGGAGTTGAACTGTGAAAATATGGACTGCTTACTGGGTCAAAATGGGCCTGTGATTTTTCTCCTCTAGAAATTATCGTCATTTCAAAAGCAGCTGCTTACCAAGTAAGAAAATGCTAAGAATGTGCACACTGAAGAAATCAATTTGCATCCTAAGGCAAGAAAAAGTGTTATAAAAACTTACTGAAGAGCAGTATTTTTCCCTCAGAAAGTAAAACTATAAAAAGGGTGAGAATTTCAGACAAGAAGAAAAAATACTTGTGTTTTACAGAGGAAGATGGATGAGTTTGTAAGAAGGACAGGCACTAAATAATTCCCATTCCTACAGATCTAGTGTATTCCTCTGTAATATATTTTGATATTTAATTAAAATCTCACCACATTCTCTGTGCTACTTCAAGTTACACACATGCACAGCATAATTTCTCATCCACCGTCTTTATACTGGCTACTGAGACTTATCATCCTGTTTGATTTGCAAATAAAATACTCTCTCTGTTCTCCTTGGGAGACTTTTATCAGAACCATCCAGCCCTGAACAGAGAAGCATTTCAAGATCAAAAGGGAAGCAAAATAATATTCTTTCACCAAGCAAGGTAAAGATTCACACATAATTAAACCAGAACTATAGGATTATTTAAGTAGATGTATCTTTTAAGAATAATCACATTGCTATAAGGCATTCAAACTACTAGAGGCAGTACAGAAAAAAGAAAGGGAACTGATGGTGTTTTTGTTGAACACAGGGAGAAAAGAGGGTATGGGAAAGAAGAAGGGGGCAAACAATCGTTTGGTGGTTAGTGAGTGTACCAGGCCCTCTATGTAGTGAATATATGGGATAGATTTTACTATGTCCACTCTGAACAAAAGGAAAAAGAAGATGGAAATTAATTTAATTTGGCAAACTCATGCAGATGGAAGAAGACAGAGCATTCCTTTTTTCTGCCTCTAAATTCATGTTATTTCCTATGAAAGAGGAAGACTAACACTGCTCTCTCTCTTTCTCTCTCTCTCTCTCTCTCTCTCTCTGATCTTCTTTAGGGATGAAGAAAATCTTTTCACTCACACACTTATTATGTGTTCCTTGTTTCCCAAGAGCTGAACTAGCTGCACTGAACACAGAGAAGAGCAGTCTGTGCATATCACAGTCCTAATGCTTTGTGCAATGAGCACTGTCTAACAGATAGAATCTTGAGTACATTTCAGCAGTCATTTCATCTGTTCTTTAGACTAAACAATTGTTATCCCACTTTACAGATAAGGGAAAGAGAGTCCAGAGAAGTTCAGTGACCTACTGAAGCTATGTGAAAAATACTGAAACATACTCCCAGATAGGCCTGAATTTAACATGCAAGTTTCACACACTACCTTGATTCACTATATTGATAAATCAAGTTCCATGCTAAATGAGGAGTTTAAAACATTTAATGTGTAAGAAAACAATCCGTGCAACTCATTATAAGAAAGGGTGCATTTATTTCCTATTTCACAGCTTCCTTATCTTATAATGAAGTAATCAGAGCTAAAGTCACAATCATCAAATAAAACCTTAATTCACTATTTAGGTTATATGTCCATTACCAACTCTCTGTATCTATATGTTGAAATTAGCCATTTACCTCCTATAAAGTTGTAACTGGCCATCAAGGAATGCAGGTGACTTTGAGTTAGTGAGCTGAAAACTATATATTTTTGCACTTTATGGAAGGGAAAGAAAATCAGGGTAATGTTTGCACATAAAAGACTTCCAAATCAGGCAAGAGTTATCGCTTAGAATTAGTATAATAAATGTATGCGTGAATTTTGCTTTCAGTTCTTTACTGTTGCTTTACAAGTCTTTTGGATTCTGATAACGACAACTTTCCTTTGATATCCAAAGATTTAAGGCGAGTGCCCTATAAACTCACAAAGTCTTATAGTGATACATGTAAAACTAAATATCCTAAATCAATGTATAGTGTACAAGTAAAGTGTCTTCTATCTTGGGGATAGTAAACTATAAACATTAAGGTCCTTCTAGTTATCTATTCAGAAGTGTACCTGTCAGGTCAGCTTCTAAATAGTTTCTTTCAAGAAGAGTCAATTTTATTTTATTGGAAAGGAGAAATACAGAATAGAACGAGAAGGTTAATATGAGTTTAAGAGGAACATAAGGTTATCTTGGCAAAGATTTTTCAGGTGGTTAATTACCAGCACCCAGCTCTTGTAATTCACAAAATGTACCCATGTTACAAAAAATTTGTGTATAACAAGGAACTTCATTCCTGACTCTCAATGATGTTTTTACTCATTGTTTTGCAGGGCTAAATTAAAATAATATTCCTTCCACAATTCATCCAGAAACAATGAAAGGGATATTGACCAAACTCTCACAGCAATGTTATAGAGAACAGAATTACCCAGCACCAGGGGCCTCCAAGTGGAGCAGACATGTGAGGACTGCAGCCACTGCTTGGAGATAGGCTGCTGCCCTCACAATCCCCCTCCTACTGGCTTTCTGACTGTGCCAGTGCCTAGATCCACATTGCAGAGGCACAGGAGGTCATAAAGGCCATTGTACTGAGCTCCAGAAGATAGAGCAAAAGTGAACAACAGAAAGAGGGCCTCTGAGGCTCCTAGATGAAAATTGAAGCCCACTGGAAAAGTGAAGAGAATCTCTGCAATAAAGGCATACCAGACCACCATAGCTGGTAAATTGAAGGGATCACCTCCTCCCTTCAGAACCTGGACTATCTTCAGGGGAAAGGCAGCTGGAACCTGCAGGAGAACCTTGCAGAGTTCAACCCTGTAGGTGGTCAGGAAGCTCAGCTTGGGTCTTGCAGTGAGAACTAGCCTGAATCTCAGAGATGCTTGATGTTATTGTGTTGCTAATTGTATCACTTGGGCTAAAGTGTGATGATTGATCTAATCAGGTGTCCTTCCTGACATTGTGAAAATGAGAGTGTCTCTGAATCATTAGAGACTCAAAACCTAAATAACAGCTATATCTGGAAGATCGAACTATTAACCCAGAATTAAACCAATGACAGTACCAACAACAAAAACAAAAATGAGAAAACACTTAGGCAAGGCCCAAATACAGACTTCCAGCTCACTAAGGGAAAATTCTAGGGTAAACAAGGTGGAAAAGTCTGATAATCAACAACCACGTCAGCCTGAATTCAAAGAACAGGAGGTAACAAAACAGATCAATGAGGCACTAGAAAAATTCAAAACAGAAGTAATTTCCCAGATAACTACAGAGATGATGAGCACAACGAAAGACATGATTAAAACTCTACAAGAGAAACAGATAAAAAAATTACATGAGTTCAGAATCATGATAGAAACCATGAATACCAAACAGTGGAAAGAAAGGGACACTATGAATGTCCAACATAGGAAAGAAATGGAATCCATGAAACAGATTCAGACAGATATCCAGGAGATAAAAATTCTATTGAAAGAATACACAACAGACTAACCCAATCTGAAGACAGGATATAGAAGATACCAGATATAGAAGACAGAATGGTGGTCAGTAACTATGAAAAGATATACCTCTTAAAATTAGCAAGGGACCTTGAGAAATCAGTCCAACAGCTCCTAGATGATGAAAGATGAATAATATAAGATTGATAGAAGTCCATAAAATAGCAGGAGAAAGTACAAATGACATAAAAAAATCTGTTCACAGAATTAATAACTGAAAACTTCCCACACAGAGCAAAAGAATTTGACATACAGATAAATGAGGAATATCGAACTCCAACTAGCCATGATCAAAAAATTTTACACCTATACATATAATGATTAAGATCCCAGAAACTCAACAGAATAAAATACTACAAGCAGTTAGAGAAAAGAAACAAATCACATGCAAAGGAAAGCCCATCAGAATCACAGAACACTTTTCAACACAAACCCTCAAGTCAAGGAGAACCTGGAGTAAGATATTTCAAGCCCTAAAAGAAAACAACGTGCAACCTAGACTGATGTATCCTGAAAAACTATTTTTCAAAATTGATAGGTAAATAAGATACTTCCATGACATACGCCTGAGAAACTTCAGGAATACCAAACCACCACTTCAGACAATTCTAAATAATATCCTAGAAAAAGACAATGAAGGTCAGATCACAACAGGATGAGGCCCAACAGAGCAAATCAATCAGGCAAGGCAAGAAACTAAAGGGAGAGGGGGAAAAATAAAAAAGAGCAAACAACAGGACAATAACATGACAACGAAGAGTCAATACATATCAGTTATAGCTATCAATGTTAATGGCCTCAATTCACCAATCAAAGGAAATAGACTGGCAGAATGGATTAAGAAGCAAAGTCCAACAATATGCTGTATACAAGAAACACACCTAGTTCAAAAAGAAACCCATAGACTGAAAATAAAGGGATGGAAAACAATTCTCCATGAGACAGGAACCCAGAAAAAAGTGGGGGGTGGCTATATTCTTTGCAGATCAAATGGATTTCAAATCAACACTCATTAAGAGAGACAAAGAGGGCCACTACACCCTTGTAAAGGGAATAATTCAAGAAAGAGAAAGAGATGATGATCATAAATATATATATGTATATGTGTGTGTATATATATATGTGTGTGTGTGTGTGTGTGTGTGTGTCTGTGTGTGTGTGTGTATATAGTCATTGCTGTGTAACAAAGTGCTCCAAAACTTAGTGGCTTACAACAATCACTACAGTTGGCAGTTCTGGCCTGAAATAGTTTGACCCATGTCTGCTAGACTTTTTCATACATCTGTCATCAGCTGTCACGTCAGCCAGAGGCACACAAATGGACTTAATAGACATCTGCAGTGTTCCACTCCACAAAATCAGAATACACATTCTTTTCAGCTGCATATGGGTCATTCCCCAAAATAGACCACATACTTGCTGATAGAACATGTTTAAGTAAATGCAAAGGAATTGAAGTTATCCCATATACATTATCAGATCATAGTGCAACTAAACTGGAGGTCAATAGCATAAGAAACCTCAAGAACTTCACAAACATGTGGAAACTGAACAAAATTCTCCTGAATAATAAATGGGTCACAAAGGAAATGAAAGACAATTTTTATAAACTAATGATAATGCTGATACAACATACAGGAATCTATGGGATGAAATGAAAGCAGTGTTATGAGGGAAATTAATATCAGTAAATGCCCACACTAGGAAAACAGAGTAAGCTCAAATAAACAATCTAATGCTCAATATTAAACTCCTAGAAAAGGAAGAACAAGACAAACCCAAAGCTCATACAAGGGAGGAAAATATAAAGATCAGAGCAGCAATCAATGCAATGGAGACTAAGAGAATGATTAAAAAAAAATCAATGAATCAAAGAGTTGATTTTTTGAAAGAATAAATAAAATAGATTAACCCTTAGCCAACCTTGTGAAAAAAAAGGAAAGAAAAGGCTCAGGTCCATGCAATTAGGAACAAAAAAAGATGAAGTCACAACAGACCCACCAGAAATCCAGAGAATCATCAATACCTACTTCAAGAAACTGCACTATAATAAAATGGAAAACAAAGAAGAAATGGACAGATTTCTAGATATATATAAATTACCAAAGGTAAATGAAGAAAATAAAAAAAATTCTAAATACCCCTATTACAATCAGTGAAATTAAAAACATAACTAAAATTTTACCAACAAAGAAAAGCCCAGCTCCTCATGGCTTTACTGCTCATCTATAAAACATTTGAGAAGAACTGCTGTCACTACTCTTTAAATTTTTCAAGAGAATTGAAAGAGAAGCAATACTTCCAAATTCATTCCTGGAAGCAAGTGTTACTTTGATTCCAAAACCAGGGAAAGACCCAATCAAAAAACAGAATTACAGGCCAAACTACCTAATGAATATAGATGCAAAAATTTTCAATAAGATACTGGTAAAAAGAATACAGAGGGTCATCAAGAAGATCATACTCCCTGACCAAGCTGAATTTATTCCACAGATGCAAGGATGGTTCAACATATGTAAATCAATAAATGTAATTCACTATATTAATGAAGTCAAAGACTAAAACCATATGATCTTCTCAATAGATGCAGAAAAGCATTTGACAAAATTCAACACCCATTCATGATAAAAACTGTAGAAAATTGGAATAGATGGTCATTATCTCAATTTGATAAAGGCTAACTACGAAAAACCAACAGTCAACATCATATTAAATGGCCCAAAACTGAAAACCTTCCTGCTAAAATCAGGAAGGATGTCCACTATCACCAATCCTGTTCAATATAGTTCTGGAAATGCTAGCCACAGCAACTAGGCAAGAGAAAGAAGTAAAAGCAATAATGATAGGAAAGGAAGAAGTTAAATTGTCATTATTTACTGACAATGTGATACTCTACATAGAAGACCTAAAAACCATGCCGAAAGACTTCTAGACTTAATTGACAGATTCAGCAGAGTAGCTGGATACAAGGCAAACACTCAAAAAATCAATAGCTTTCTCGTACACAAATAACAGACTCACTCAGAGAGTAATTAGGGAAGCAATTCCTTTCATATTAGCATCCAAAAAATGAAATATCTAGAAATCAATCTAATGAAGGAAGCAAAAGATCTCTATACTGAAAAGTATAGCACTCTGAAAAAAGAGATAGAAGATATAAGAAAATGGAGAGACATCCCTTGCTCCTGCGTAGGAAGAACTAACATAGTGAAAGTGGCCATACTACCAAAACTGCTATATAGATTCAATGCAAACCTGATTGAAATTCCAGCAATATATTTCACAGAACTGGAGAAAACAATCCAAAAATTCATTTGGAACCAGAAGAAACCTAGAACAGCAAAAGCAATTCTAGGCAACAAAGACAAGGAAGAGGATATCACAATCTCCAACTTGAAACTATATTAGAAAGCCACTGTGATAAAAAGTGCATGGTACTGGCAAAAACAGACATGAGGATCAATGGAATAGATTAGAGGACGCAGAAACAACACCAGACATGCTCAGCTACCTTATCCTTGACAAAGGAGCCAACCATCCTCACTGGAGGAAAGATAGCCTCTTCAATAAATTGTGTTGGATAAACTGAATTTCAACCTGCCGGTGATTAAAAATATATCCATATCTATCACCATACACCTAACTAAAATCCAAGAGGACAGAAGTTCTTAATATTAAAACAGAAACACTAAACTTGCTGGAAGATAAGTTAGGTAGAACTCTTGAAGACATTGGCATAGGAAAAGACTTTATGAACAAATCCTCACTAGCATAGGAACTAGCACAAAAATCAACAACTGGGATCTCATCTTTTCAAAAAGTTTGTGCACTGCAGGAGAAATCATCAACATAGCTACAAAACAATCTACAATGTGGGAAAAAATTTTACCAGCTGTTCCTGAGACAAAGGTCTACTATTTAGACTTAATTTTTTTTCCCCTATTGAGTTTATTGGTACATTTTAGGAATACAGTACAGTTACATTCATCATTGGAATCTTGTACCTTTACATGACAGGTCTTGGTTCTCATTTTTTCCCCTTGTCCCTGCCCTCCCTTCACCCCTCTTCTCTCCTCATTTACAAACACTTCATTTCCATTTTATTCATTTTCTCATATTTTTTTACTATCTTGATTTATAAAGAACTTAAAAAAATGAGACTCCCCCAAATATAAAGACCCAATTAAAAATGGGAACCTGAAATGAACAGACACTTCTCAGACAAAGAAGTAAAAGCAGCAAACAAATACATGAAAAAATTTTCAACATTACTGGTCATTCGAGATCTGCAGATGAAAACAACATTGAGGTTTCATCTCACTCCAGAAAGAATGGCTGCTATCAAGAAGTCAACCCATAACAAATGCTGGTGGGGTTGTGGGGAGAAAGGAGCCCTTCTCCATTGTTGGTTGGGTTGCAAACTGGTTCAACCACTGTGGAAATCAATCTAGAGATACTTTAAACAACTAGGATTAGAAGTCCCATTAAGTTCCCCAGCTATCCCTCTGCTGGGTATCTTTCCAAGAGAATTAAAAGAATCATACCACAGTGATACATAGGCACCCATGTTTATAGTGGCACAGTTTGTAATATTAAAACATGGAAACAGCTCAACTTCCCATCAGCTAGAGACTGGATAAAGAAGATGTGGTTTTTCTATAAAATGGAGCACAACTCAGCCATAAAAAATGAGAAACCATAAGACTTGAATAAGCTAAAGTGACTCCATGCTAATAGGCCAGACTGTGCTTCTTCATATGCTAATTGCTACCTTGGTTAACAGCCTGCCCAGGGGCAAATGGTATGACAAAAGGTGACCATAGAAAATTTCCTGCATAAGATAAGCAATGTATTTGCAGTCTTCTTCTGTGAATTCCCTGATTCTTTGTTTAGAAAAACCTTATAAAAAGTACCTCAGCCCCTGAGCAGTTGCCTCTCTGAGCTACCTGGCTGTCTGGCCAACTAATAAAGGTCTATTGACCATCTAGCCTGGTGTGTTCCCTCCTGGGTTTCTCCTTTCTCCTCGAGCTCCCGGAGTCTCGCTGGGTGTTAGGGCCCAGCTTCGTGGAGGCCTTTTTGGCTGTTCACGACTCTCAGAAGTAAGGCCCTGGGTCTTGCCTCCGGAGCCATCGTTGGGCTATAGGACTCAGCATCATGAAGGCCCTTTCAGCTGTTCATGCTCCGTGGAGTGGAAGTGAGACTTCAAGTCTTACAAAACTAGAGTAATTTATAGCTAAATAAATGCATATCAAGGTCATACTTTAAGTGAAATAAATAGGACACATATGTAAATACTGAATAGTTTCTCTGGTGTGAAAAACTAAAAGTATAAATAAGGTTCAAATTGTATAAATGATAATATCAAATAGGAAGAAAAGGGCTAAAGGAGTAAAGGAAGAGGGAAGAGTAGGGGAAAAAGGAAGGATGGGAAAAAAGAAATATGATAAAAGGAAAAAATGGAAACAAATCTGTAAATAGGGAAGGGTGCAGGGGGTGAAGGGAGCACAGGGGTATGGGGAACAAATAAGAATCAAGATACATCATGTAAAAGTTCAAGATCCCAACGATGAATGTAACTGTACTGTATACCTAAGAAAACCAATAAAGTCAATGAAAAACAAAAACAGAATCAGTATGGCCAAGAAATTATAGAGAGTGAGAGTAAGCTATGGAGAAAATAAAGAGAGGGAAGGGAAGAGAGAGCCAGGGACTCAGGTGGTTTTTGAAAGCCTTAGTAAACATGGCATCAGTGTGTTGAGGGCTCTTGGGGGTTGGTAAAGCAGTATGGTGTACTTCAGGGCAAGTTAGTACAATCCAGATACCTATAGATTTTATAGTCTCCACTCTGAAAACTTTAGAAAAGTGGGTATACTAATTGTTATCTGGAATCATGATGGGATTTATACTGGACAAGTGTTTCCTTCTTGACCCACTGCCCTCACCCTCATCCAAATGTCCGTTGTCCCTCACCTACACCTCTATAAAAGGTGCCCAGAGTACTGTGGCTGTCTCTGGTGCCCTGCCCCATTCCACTGACATTACTATGGCAATCACATCCTGTAACTCCAGTCTAAAGGCTTTTCACTGGGCTCAAGGAAAGCTTCTGAACCCTTACCATAGTTGTGGCTTGCTTTCCAGACTTGATTTCCTAGCAGCCCCTACCCACTACTCCTGCTCCACTTTTGCACTCCTCAATGTGCTGTCCTTGGTTCTGGTTCTTCAGCAGATTCATGCCATCATGTAATCAAATGCCACCTCCTTGAATAGGGCTTCCTAATAAGTCTACTGAATATTCCACATCATCTTTCTCCATATTCGCTGAGAGAAAACACTTAACACCCACAACTTCAAGGAGAAGAAGTTTAATTTGGGGGACTTGGTTTCAGGGGATTCAGTCCATGGATAGCTGACTTTGAGGCAGAAACATGATGGTGGAAGGTTGTGGCAAAGAAAAAGTACCTAGTGTATGGTGGCCAAGAACCAGAGCAGATAGAAAATGCCACAAAGAAAGGGATACGCAGCAGATATAGTACTCCTGGGTCAAGTCTCCATGGCCCACCCAGACACACCCAGAAGTGTGCTTTACTAAGCCTCTCAGTGCTTCCCAAGCCAATCAAGTTGACACAGTAAGCTTAACCACCACAAGTAGTAGAATGGTACCCTTTTTACTCATGTCTCTCTCTGAAGTTATAGCATTTACTCATTTATCATGTGCCTCCCTGTTCTTTCTGTTCACTCTGTGTCTCCAATGTATAGTGAGTCCATGATACTACTCAGGCTCCTTCTGCATGTCAGTTACCTCGAACTACTAAGCTTCATGGAGAGCAGAGATGAAGTTAAATCTTTAGGAGTGTTCTGGTATATCATCACCATATGATGATAGCTAACATCACAATGATTATAAGTATACTTCTCTGAGTACCTCCTAGTACCAGACACTGGGCTGGATGTTTTACATATGTTTTAATCACATCAACACTATATTCAACCTTTCCATGCAGATTATAGCAGATATTGTGAAATTATCTTCTCGACCTCAAACTCCATCAGTTCAAAGTGAGAAACTATCACTGTATTTATGTAAGTCTGCAAAGGATGTGAAACTATGAAGGATTCTTTTGGACCAAGAACTCAAATGCCTGGAGCGCACTCTTGCTCTCTTCCCAACCACAGGTTTGCAACACACACCCCTGACTATACCACCTTGTGAGAAGAAGGCAGTAAGTGTTCTCTGCTAGACTCCCCAGCCAATGAGACACCCTCCCTTCTTCCTGCTGGGAGGTAATGAGTTCAACTATCTGAGAACACAGCCTCTGCAGGTGTTCTGGGCTGTCTTCTGGAAAGGGGAAAAATATATAAATACAATATAAGGTTTTATTATTCTGGTAAATGTACTGTAATTCTGGACGTGGTAGATGCTATTGCTCATTGATATAATTTTGAAAAAAGAATTATTATATTTATTTTTGGCAGTCTAGAGTCTTTTATCTTTTTGAGATGAGAGCGATGTTTTAAAGGGATTATCACAGTTCCTACTGCATGATAATAATCCTTTATTATGTGTAATACTTTACAAATTTCAAAGATACTTTGATATAAGGTTTGATCCTAAGAGCTATATGGATTAGTAATTATTTGCCACACTTTATAGTAGGGGAAACTGAGGTTTGGGCAGCTAAATGGCATCATGCAAAGCTTGAAGTTAATCACAGCAGCACACCTCAAGACCCATGTAAGCTGATTTCCAGCCCATGATTCTTTAAATAAATCATTACTGCTGAAATAATTTAAAGGAGGACACCACAAGAGGTCCTATCATAAGACTGTGTGTGTGTGTGTGTGTGTGTGTGTGTGTGTGCATGTGTGGTGAACAAATACCTACAGATGAGTCTTAGCAACAAAAAGACCATTTTAGTAGTAGCATGGACACATTATAGATCCTTAAGAAAGTCCTAGATGGTGAGCACTGCCATCCATTCCACGTTACTTTGTCACACTTAAATCACAGTTGCCACACAAATTACCCAGACTTTATGCTTCCCAGTAATAGCACTTGATACATATAGAAAGAACATTCTCCAAAGCTCTTTCATATCTATTTTCTCATCTCCCTTATAGTTTTTTTCTCTCTCTCCAGAAATCATGCTCTTTGAGTTTATTGCGGCTGTTCCTATCTTAATGAATTATAGGAGTACATTTTATAGTTTCAGAAACAGTCATCCCAGGCTGTGAATCAAGGGGCAGCCTTCCCTTCCTCAGTCCTTTCCTTGGAAAAGAAGCAAGGAGAGCAACACACTTCACAAATGATGCACTTCAGTTTAACAGTGGCACTGCTGCTCTTTCTCTTTTTATATCTGGGGCTGCATGACTCACTGGGCTCTGCTGGGGAATCTTATTTTCCAATTACAGACAAAAGGGCCTGAACTTAAGGCAGCTATGTCAACACACCTGCTTGTCTTTAGGGGAAGAGAAGGGCTGCTTCACAGCCCTTGCTCAGTTCACAGGAAGGTATTGAGAGGAATGCACCAGAAATTTCTGAATTATGAAGCAATCAGCCCAAGATCTCTTCATTTGAAACCCACTGTTCAAATATATTAAAGTTCTCATTTGTGATGAAGGTTAAAGAAGTTTAGTGAAAGTCAGTTTTAATGAAAGCCAGTTCCCTCTATGTACTTACCTCCAGAAAATGTTCTGCCTGTTGTTCCCGATCCAATTTCCTTGAGGTTGTGGTAATCAGACCTGTGTAGAAATGAGAATATTTGACTTTTAAATATCTGGGACAAATAACTCACTGAGTGTGAAAAACAAGTCCAGTTAGAGGAAAAGTAAGTGACAGGGACCAGTAAACTTTCATTTTCCCATAACAATGATAATGGTTTCACAAATTATTCTTAAAGTAAAATTTGTTAACAAAACTTGAAAAAAATTATTTTAGTTGTGCTTAGCACAGTTAAGAGGCATTGTTATCTTTAGGGATGTATGAACTCACTAAAGAACCATTGTTTTTCTGATAATGAGGCTTTTTTTTTTTCAAAGATTCATTTACATATGACTGCAATTCTACCTTCGGAGTCTCATTAAATATTTTAAAGTTCTTGAACAATTAATAGGTTGCTAACATTGATTAGATTCAGGCTATTAAAAAGCATTTTTAAAATTTAATTTTATATGCTTATATAAGTTTTGTTACTCTTACAAAGAAGGTTATTTTTGTATTTACTATTGTACACATAATTACTTCAAAATTAGTAATTCCTACACATCAAAGATTTTACACTATAATTTTATCATTTTCTGTTTAAGTGTTTACACTACCTAAGTTCCACATGGAAAATATCTCTTTATATTGTTTCCCCCAGCGGTATTTCTCATAAACAAATCACCCTTTGGAGTATAAAAGACAAAGAAAAGGGAATGACAAGGCAGAACCTTCAAGCTCTCTCAGCTTATTGTGCCAATTTGTCTTGGCAGAATTTATTAGTTTTATTGTCAAATGGCAACTAGGAAGTCAAATTTATATTCCATGTCTCAATTCCATGATATCCCTGAAGAAAATATGAGATGAGCTGCTTTCATGGTACATTCTGACTGGCCAGGAAAGAACAGAGGAAGTCACATGAAAAGCTTATTCCCAACACTGGTGAGTGAGGCTCATGGAACGGGAAAAGATTCACTGAGGTCCACAGAAGAGCCCTTGAACTCAAGCATCTGTCTTACACAGAGTGGTGGGTGGGAGTACATGGATTTAGAAAAAGCCAAGGAGAAGCCAGATTCTCCATAGCCTTCAAAATACTTTTCTGCTTAGGGCAGCATGGCTGTGCTGCAGTCCCCTCCACCTGCATTCCCTGTGGAAAGCAACCTTGTGTCACCACTGCTCAAGTGTTCTGCCTTTCTGTGCATTCATTCTGGATGGAGTCCAGGCACTGCTTCGCTCAGAGATCTTTCTTTACATTTTGTTCTTTTTCATTATCAATTTGCAAGGCACACAAACGGGGTACAAGCGATGTCATGACTTGTGAACACCACGTGGAATGATTAAATAAAATGAGTTAACATGCAGTTTCCCAAAAATATTCCTTTGTGGCGAGAATCTTTGAATTTTATTGTCATTGATTTTGAATTGCACAAGACACTATTATCAATTATATTCATCATGTGCAGATTCTTTAAATTCAGCGGAGGTATTAGCCTTCTTCTGACCCCCTTCTTTACCAGGTTTGGTTGTCCATAGGACATGCTCCCACATAATCAGTAGCTTCCACCTTCAGGCTGCTTTGCCCTGTGCACAACTCTTTGCTGTCTATAATTATACACTTGACTGACTGACAGGTACTTCATGGGAAGGTCCTGCCTTTTGATATCACAGCGCTCCCTGCCTAGAGCAAAGAATTGCAACACAACAATTTTCCATTACAAATGGTGTCATGGAAGAGACTGATTATGTTCTATTTGCAGCTTTGTCAGACTTAGAGTGCGCTTGTTCACAATGGTATTGTTTTATGTGTAGTGTATCTGTGCTTGGAAGAGGTGTATGTTACATCTCCATGCATTTAAAATTACTTAGAGCTCTTCTGTGTGAATAGAGGGGTACTGGGCATGCTTGGATGTGAAGATGAGGCACCGCCAGGGGTTATGTTGAGAAGATTGCCAGTAAGAGTTTGCAGTGATAAGGTCAGTGACTTCCCAACCTTAGCTTCTCATCCCCAGGCACATTTGGAAGCACAAATTTGTTGCTCTACTCCATCCCTTGTGTACTGAATCAGCATCTCTTGGGAGACAGTTTGAACTGGTCCTCTAATGCTGGCAGTGGTGCTGTCTAATTCTACTATTATTGGCTGAGTCTCACTTTGACTTATTATTGACAATGATTCTTCTGCCTGCCTGGCCTCAACCAAGAATAAGCCCCCAGTGGGGCTTGATGTGTGAGTGCATGCATGCGAGCGGGGAAGAAGGGGGACTGGAGACAATGTGTGAGCACTCAGTGGGGGGTGATAAAGGAGGAATAAAGGGAGCACAGCTTTCAGATTCCTTTGACTAAGGGTCTATGCGTCTGCAGCAGTGGGTGTCTAACATATGATCTGCATTGTCAGACTGTGCTATCTGACAAGGTCATAAGTCAGGGTGGAGTAGTGAGCAATGAGGAGTAGCTGTCTTCTCACCAGGCAGGGAGGCTTTTATGGAGCTTCACAGCCTCCTGGGGGGGCATCTTCTCTTAGTGTTCACCACGGGGCTGAGAAAACTTGTTATATGGAGGCTGTAAATGGGTGAAAGGGATGTGAGCTTCCAACCTGCTGCTCATCTGTGACTCTTCCACACAAAAGAGCAGGTGCTGTTTTGCCCTCTGTCCCCCTAGGAGTCTCCTGTTATCAGTGCCTCTATCCGCTTAGGGTCATAGAGGCAGAACGGAACAATGAAGAGGTCAGCTTCCTCTCCAGGTGATTCTTGGGGGCAATTCTTTGGGAAATTCCCTTATTTTCACAATGTCTGCATGTAACTGAGAAAGCAGCGTGATCTCCTTCCATCTGCACCCCTTCACCAGGATGTGTTTAGCACGTATTTGTGAGCAAAAAGAGAAAGAGACCAGCTTCCTGAAAAGCCTCGAACAGCACACATGACAATAAACCTGGACTGAATGAAGTAGGCCATTCTTGTTGGAGTGGGGGAGGAGAAAGACTCTGTGGGTCTCTGCTCTTGGGATTCCTGTCTTTTTTACCTTTACAGATATAAGCAAAAGGCAAAAAGGAATGCCAAATCAAAAGTGGAAACTATTAGGAAAAGGATAGGTATAAGGAGAGGGATAGTCTGCTGGTAGGTATGTTTCTTTTAGGGGTGAAGAGAAACTTCTAAATAAAATTACAGTGATGGTTGTACAATTTGTAACTATTATGAAAATCATCACATTGTATACAAGGCAGAATGTCAAAAGAATGAATGTTATTTTATTTATGTTATACATCAATAAAGCTGTTAAAAACAGTAGGAAATCAAAAACTCTGCCTTTTATGTTTAACAAGTCTTTCTGTTTGGAAAAGGCAGATGAATGAATGAATGAATGAGTTTAGGATTCAGGTATGAAGAGTAGGTGGAATAAGGTGATCGTTTTTGTCCATGAGAATCTGGAACCTAGAAACAATGACATTTTTTGTGTAAAGCGACAACTTATAGTTATAGTTATTGCACTGAAAAATAAATCTTGTTATCAAGCTAGTGTCAGCATAACCAAGAAAGAGTAGAAGCCTTCTTCTTCCTTCTAGAGGTATATACTTAGGATGAGATAGGGAACTGCTGCAGCACTGCTGCATTTTACAGTCAGAAAGGAATGCTGTGATTCAAGAAGACTCCACTGAAATCTAGAAGAATTAATTAAACTTACCAACATTGCATCTTCATCCTCTACTTGTAGTTTATTTGGACCTTACAATGGACAGAATAGAGAAGAGAAGAAGAAGAAAGAAGGAGGAGGAGGGGGGGAGAGGAGGAA
>NW_022900928.1:43616432-43654382 GCF_012274545.1 Fukomys damarensis | reverse complement strand
GGAGGAGGAGGAGGAGGAGGAGGAAGAAGAAGAAGAAGAAGAAGAAGAAGAAGAAGAAGAAGAAGAAGAAGAAGAAGAAGAAGAAGAAGAAGAAGAAGAAGAAGAAGAAGAAGGAGAAGAAAAACCATGTAACTTCCCTGCTCAACCTCTCTGACTCACCATTGTGGAAGCCAACCTCATCTTGTAATCAGTGTGAGAGAGAGGCGTGTACATAACACATACAACTGTAGACCCACTGGGCACATTAAATTGGGGACTGACATGCTGGAATTGAATTTCAAAGAGAAATCATAGGCAAGCTTTTGAATGTGGTTTGGAGATATAAACAAACACATCATTTGATATAATTACTTATGCAAACCTCCAATTTCGGAGGGGAATTACGCCAGTCCTAAATGAATGATACTCAATAAGGGGGGGGTGGAAGGGAAGCATATCGTTTAAACTGTGCAATTACTTTTAAATGGATGCTTTTGATTTTTTTGTTGTTATGGAGACAAAAAAATCTAACATCTCTCTGAGAAGTAGACAGAGCGAAAAATGTGGCTGCCTGCTCAGAAAAAGAACTAAAATGTTCTCAGTAGTTATGGTCAGAGAAGTGATACTTATAGGGATGACATCTTTTCCCTGATTTTGCTCCCTGTGGGTGTCCTGGGTCGCAGCTGTGTAATCTATTGCCATGACATTCACATTTTCTTCAAGTGCTACTTGAAGCAGTGCAGGACTTAGCTGTCTCAGCATAATTCTCCAAGACTGCTGGAAGCTGGGTTTGGTATTAAACACACACACACACACACACAATACACCCATACATACACATGCGCACACTCATACCTGCAATTCTCAGCTCCGTGAGCTACAATTAGGGAGTGCTGTCTCCACTTCCCATGTCCCGTTTCCTCTGCTTATCATTTCTCCATGTCTGTGCTCAGCTATTTGGTAAACTTTTCACTGTTCTTCTACACAGTTCTGGTGCAGGTTTCTGCACGAAGCCTCTTCAGACCTTACATCCTCTAGTATGTTGAATGGAACTATCTATTATCTCCACGTTAAAGTTGCAGGTAAGCAGAGACTTTGGGAAGTTCATCAGTTCAGTCCAACTGTCACAACTGCACAGTATATCAATGTTACTGTTACAGTAGCTGGCATTTTGCTCTAATCATTTGTTAAAGAGCCAGTCTTCCCTAATAGGACAAAAGCTAAAACAAAGTCATAGTGAATAGCTCTCATACATCTTTTGTTCCTGGTGTTTAACATAAAATCAGGCACATTGTATGTACTAAGCAAAATTTGTTTCAGTGAAAGTGATAATAGAAGTGATCTTCCAGAACTCTCTAAACTGTTTCATACAGTGTGGCCATTATGGTCCACATGCCTGGGAATTACAGTTATCTGAATGTTCTTTTCATTCTTTGAATAATTTTAGTGTTTTAAAGGTAAATAAATAAATAAATGTAATTTTAAAAATTCCAGAGAGGCTTTTTTTTTTTAAGCTGTGGACTACAGCTGTATTCTTTAATGTTATGCATAGGGGCTTTGTAGCAATTCAGTGGTCTGCCTACAGCCTGATTTCTATCTAAACTGTAAGAAAGGGTGGGAAAAATAGTTGTACAGTAGTATTCAACATTTACTGCATACTGACAATGTGCCAGGCACTATCCTAAAGAGTTCACACATGTAATTTCATGTGATCTCACAATAATTCAGACAGTATACAGCCCAAGAACACACATCACTTAGCTGTTTCAAAACAGACCTAATGTTTAACTCCAAATTTATTTTTTCCTCTAATCCTGAAATGTCAGAGAAATAAGAATTATTTTGATTGCATTTATAGAATAAAACTGAGTTAAAGAACTTGCCCAAAGTAACTAATAAGTATACCCTGGTTCAAAAGCCAGGTCTCTAATTTTGAAGAGTCTTCATTGTCTCCCTAAAGGAAGAAGCAGGGTTTTCTCACAATCATTTGCTAAGAGCCAGAAGACTGTCTTGTGTCTTCATACCACTCTATCACTCTGGCTATGAGATTTCAGGGTACCTTATCTTCTCCTCACTTAGGGAAGTCCAAAAGCATTTTTAATGTGAAAAGTCTACAATAATATTTAAAAAAATCCAAGGAGATCATTCTTCTGCTCTCTTTCTACCCTCTCACCTGACCTCAATTTCTTCTCAGTGGTCCTGAACTTGGTCAAGGAGGACCTGGTGACTCAATGAATCAGGAGCAAGAGGTACTGTTTTCTGGTTTTTTATTTCGTCACAAAATAAATACAATGTTAAACATCAAGGAAAAAGGAAAAATTATCAGTTAACTGTAAGTGTGTGCTTTTAAGTAGAAAAAAGATCCTACACCTCCCAATTCCTAGGCAGGTGACTTCACCAATACACTGCTTCTTCTATTAGGGAAAGTTGTATTTTAAACCAAAGTACAAGGATGCAGTGGGGAAAACATTTTTCGTAACTGCTGTATTCCAGTAATGGATATGTTTCATTTTCTTCCTTTGCAAGCCAGTGGATGGCATGTCTCAATTTTGCCTTAGCATCAAGGAAGTCTCAGGAAGCATTTTTCTGTCAAGAACACTTCCCCTTTATGTTCAGGATTCTATAGCTGCTAAGGTAGGAAACAGAATAGTCAGCTTGGGGAAGAAAAACTGTTGATGCTAGCACAAACCTTACACTTCCCTGCAGGTGTAGTTGTCAGATAGAGTTTTCACAACCCAGAGGAAGACTTCTCAGGAAGCCATGCTTCCTGCTTTCTTGCTCTACCAGTTAGTATAGACTAGATTGAGGAGGGGCACCCGGGAAAAGACAACCTGTCATCAGAGTGAGGTAGGCTCAGCAAGAGAGGGGGTAGTAAAGATGCTGTATGAATATACTGCCAAAAGAGTACTCTGAATAGTTTTATACCTGGTGGTCCATGTGCATATATCATGTGCACAACAAACATGATAAAAGCCATGTTTACCAGATTGTCTGGATACTTCCCAGGCCCATCTGTTCTTCCCTGAACTCTTCTCCTTATCACCAGCCCTTCCAATTGCACAGAGCCCTCCAGCTCTGCTTTCCTATTCAGCCAGAATGAGGATGCATTTGTGCACCTGATGGACTCTCTAGGCTATTTAGCTAAACCTTGAATGACATATTAGCTTTTTTCAAAGAAACTGAGCTGCAGATGGTGATCCAATAATAAGAATGTTTTTTAAACTGATGCCATTTTTAGATGCCATTAATGTACCACTAGTATATGTACTTAAATGTGCAATATAGCACACGTCTCCACACTTTTCTATCTGCCAAAATTTTTTTATAATTCCAAATATTAGGTTATGAAAGTAAGGAAGAACTGGCTGGCAATCCAAGTTCCACTATAGAGATAAGTCCTAAAAATCACTGAGCCTAGGATGCATGATGGATGGAACACTGTTAGCCCCACACTAACTGGTACTCAGGCTCTGGCATCAGACTTACTGGCTTCCCATCCCAGGCCAACTCTAACAGCTGCATGTCCTTGGGCAAATTACTTAGCATTGAAATTTCTGCATCATCATCTATATAATGAAGCTTATTTCATTAAGTAATCAATTTAAAATGCTTAGCTTGGATCCTGGCACATACTAAATGCACAAATAATATTACCTTTATCATCAGCCTCAAGAATAGTGCCAGGAGTATCATATGTGCTCAGTGGCCTAACCTTTTTTCCTTCCCATCTTGAGATTCCCTTCAAATGTATCCAAACATTGAACAAAAAATAATCATGAGATGTCTACTCCTCACCCTATCATCTGACAGATAAGAAACTGAGGATCAGAGTTTAAGTAACTTATTCAAAGACCTATTGGGAAGAAACCTTTCATTCATGAACTGTTACATTTTATGAGAGGATAGTATATGCACTTGCTATTCAGAGTATGGCATGGACTAGCACTGTGAGTTTTACCTGGGACCTGGTTAGAAATGCATAGCTGCAGCCTCTTCCTAGACCCAGGTGAGCTGTATGCACACTAAACTTTCAGAAGCTTGACTCTATATCCCTGTTGATTTTCAAATGTGGGTGCACACTGATATTACTTGGAGCATCTTAAAAAATACTGATATCAGGGTTCCATATCCAGAGATTCTGCACTATTTGGTATGGGTAATAAGTCCTATATCTAGAGGATTTCAAAAACAATCTAGCTGAGGCAGATCCCAGTGAGAAGCTGGTATGGACTGGAGTGGCTTGGCTGCAGGCAGGTCCAGCCAGGGCTCCACTCTGGAAGCTTGGTTCCGCAATCACCAGTCAAAGATCTGCCAGGAAAAGAGCTGTGCAGGCACACAAGCAACAGCCAGAGGCCTACCCTAATACCATGGGTAAGTGCACATAGATCCTAGCCAGAAGCCCACATAGACACCAGAGACTCGAGTTTTCCGCCCCCAGTGAAAGGCCCTCCCAGACAACAGCTAGGAAGGCAGGCCCTAGCCAGAGGCAGGCCTACATACCATCTGCACAAGCCCCAGCCAGAGCACCACCAAGAAAACAGGATAATGCAGGCATCCAGAAAGCCACCACTCTGAATTTAGGAAATGGTGCTATGTATGGTAAGCAGCAGAGAAAAGACCACTCTGTGGCTTTCTGAGAATTGAAGACCACTGGGTGAGTGCAGAGTTGCTTCAACAAAGGCACAACAGGCTGCATCTGTTGAAAGGAGAAGACATATAAACAAGTCTCAAAACCAGACTTCCAGATCACCTAAGGAAACCTGAAAGGGCAACAAGATAGGACAGTTTGATACTCAACCACCTGGACTCCCTGAACTGGCAAGAAAGAGGAGCTGGAAAAAATGAAATCAGAAATAACTTCTCAGGTAACAACAGAGACTGTGCTTATAGTGCAAGACATGATTAATAAATCTAGAGCAGACACAAATAAAAAAATAAAAGAGCTGAAGAACATGATGGAATCCTAACTTAGGAAACAAATGGATGCAAACAAATTTCCGGGAGATTAAAAACTCCATTGAAAGTTTACTCAGCCGAATGAGCCAATGTGAGGAATTTCAGATATAGAAGACAGGATTGCAATTAGTGACTAAGAAAATAAAAATGTCTTAAAAATAAAAGGGACCATGAGAAATCAATCCAGCAGCTGCTAGATGATGGAAAGAACATAAGACTGATAAGAGTCAATGAAGAAACAGGAGAGAGTGCAAAAGACATTAAAAAGAAAAACTGTTCACAGAACTAATGGTAGAAAACTTTCCAAGCTGGGGAAAAGAACTTGACATACAGATAAATGAGGTATATAGGACACCAACTAGCCATGATAAAAACAAAAAACAAAAAACAAACAAAAAAACTACACATAGGCATACAATAGTTAAGATTCCAGAAACCCAACAGAAAAACAAAATTCTACAAGCAGTTAGACAGAAGAAACTAATCTCATAGAAAGGAAAGCCCATCAGAATCACAGCAGACTTCCCAACACAAACCTTCAAGTTAAGAAGAGCTTGGAGTGAGGTATTTTAAACCCTAAAGGAAAACAACCTCTGATCCAGATTGATATATCCTCTAAAACTATCTTTCAAAATTGATAGAGAAATAAGATAGTTTCAGGAAAAAGAGCACCTGAGGTACTTAATGAATACCAAACCAGCACTCCAAAAAAATTTTTTTAAACAGTATTCTAGGAAAAGACAAAGAGGATCACAACATGAGGAAACCCAGCAGAGTGAATCCATCAGACATCATAAGAAATTAAATGCAAAGTGGGCAAATCCAACAAAAGGAAAAAGTCATGACAAGGACTTACTTAATAATCAAATTTAGTAGAGTAGCTGCATACAAGATCAATACATAAAAATCAATAGCTTTCTTGCACTCAAACAACAGACTCACTGAAAAAGGACCTGGAGAAACAATTCCTTTCACAAATAGCATCGCCCCCCCCAAAAAAAACTAGGAATCAACATAACAAAAGAAATAAAAGATGGCTGGGGATTTAGCTTAGTGCTTCTGCCTCTTGCCTTGCAAACACAATGACCCAAGTTCAATCCCCAGTACCAAAAAAAAAAAAAACAAAAAAAAAACAACAAAGTCCTCTACTCTGAAAACTATACCACTCTGAAAAAAGAGATTGAAAAGGATACTAGAAAATGGAAAGACATTCCTTGCTCCTGGGTAGGAAGACCCAATACAGTGAAAATGGCCATACTTCCAAAATTAAGACATAGATTCAATGCAATCCTATTTGAATCCAGCAGTATAGTTCACAGACCTTGAGAAAATAATTCAAAAATTCATTCAGAATGAGAAGAGGCCTATAATAGCAGAAGCAATTCTAGTCAACAAAGACAAGGAAGGAGGTATCACAATCCCCAGCTTGAAACTATACTACAAAGCTATTGTGATAAAACACCATGGTACTGGAAAAAAATAGACCTGAGGACCAGTGGAATAGATTAGAAGATGCAGGAACAACTTCAGATGTACTCAGCCATCTCATCTTTGACAAAAAAGCTAAACACCCTCACTGGAGGAAAGATAGCCTCTAATATATGGTGCTGGGAAAACTGGGCTTCATCTTGCCAAAGTTTAAAAATAGACATATCTCTCACTATGCACTAAACTGAAATAAAAATAGATTAAAGATCTATATATTAAAATAGATACTAAACAGGCTGGAAGAGAGGTTAGATAGATGAAAACAACACTGAGATTCCACCTCACCCCGGAAAGAATGGCTGCTATCATGAAATCAACCAATAACAAATGCTGGAGGGGCTGTGGGGAAAGAGGGACACTGCTGATGGAAGTGTAGAATGGTGCAACCATTATGGAAATACCTCAAAGAACTAGGACTGGAGGTCCCATTTGACCCAGCTATTCCTCTGTTGGTTATATTACCAAAAGAATTAAAAGAATCATACCACGGTGGTATACGTGCACCCATGTTCATAGCAGCACAGTTTGTAATATCTACAACACGGAAACAGCTCAATTGCCCATCAATTGGAAACTTGATAAAGAAAATGTGTTTTTTTAAAAAAATAAAATGGAGTACTACTCAGCCATAAAGAAAGAGAAATTAGAGGCATTTATAGGTAAATGTACACACACTGAGGCCATACTCTTTAATGAAATAAATGAGACTCACATGTGTAAATATTGAATAGTTTCTCTTGTGTGAGAAACTGCAAGTGTAAATAAGGATCAAAATGTACAATAGATAATGTAAAATTGGAAGAAAAGGGACAATGGGGAAGGGGAAGTAGAAGGGGTAGGGGAAAGGAAAGAAGGAAATGGAGTTATATGAGAAAATTAAAAAATGGAAATAGGGAGGGGTGAATGGAGTTGAAGAGAGGGCAGGGGAAGGGGGAAAATATGAATCAAGATATATTTTGTAAAGGTACAAATCTCCAATGATGAATGCCATTATATTGTATACCTAAAATGTACCAATAAAATTAATTTTAAAAAATGATCTAGGTGATTTTCTAGTATTCAGTTAAGGGTTAGAGTCAGTGTGCATACGTTGTTGTCTTCTGAGTGATGGAGTTTCAGTAATTACTATTTTGGCACATCTAAATGGTTTAGTTTTCCTACCAAGAGCTATGCTCTATAACACAACAGAACTGAAAGGCCAATAACACACACAAGAACTGAACATGGTGGCACCTGAGGCACTGTCTCCTGCATATTCTTATCTGAAGTCTCAAGGCTCTTTTCTGAATCTTCCGGCAAAAGAATACCTTATGCTGTTGACACATTGGTTTTGACCATAGATCTAACAAATGCTTCCTCAGGACTTGATTCTTGCTTATCTTCACTACAGTTCTCCCTGTTCATTCTGCTACATTCTTTTAATGCCTGTAGTATTCACCCACCTTGCTTCATCTGGCCCCAGAATCTCCCAGCAGAGGTAAAACACTGCACTGTTGGGACACAGACACGATGGGAACAGTGTAGAAGATACAACAGTTAAGGCCCACATTTGCTTGAATAAAAATAATCCAGTGAGGGAGACAGACACATATACAGAGAAGTACAGCACAAGACAAGATTTAATATATGTCCTTGACAACTCTGAGTGGGCTAAAGAAGGAAAGATCAATTCTGAATTGTGAAACTGGAAAAGATGAAGTAAGTTATACTGGAATTTTAATGGTGAATCAGAATCTGATAGAAAAGCTGGAAAACATTTAAATGTGAAATCTTCATCTGAGATTAAAGGAACAGAAGTTTAATGAAAAAGATAAACCTAAGTTTAAAATCCTGGCTCTGCTACTTTTTAAGTTAATGAGCAGAGATGTGATCTCAATCTTCTCTTCTTTGAACTGGAGATAGTAGTCACTTCCTTATAGGCAGGGGTGGTTAGAAGCAATACAGATGAAGGGCTTACTGTGGAGCCGTGCACTTAGCAGATGCTGTTTAAAAAGGAGAAATAGCATCTGTAAAAAGCAATGCTATAACTGACCATGTGAAATAGGAAAAAAAGGGCTAAAGGTGTAGGGGAAATGGGAAGGGTAGGGGAAAGGTAATAAGGGAAAAGAAAAAAACATGAGAAAATGAAAAAAATGGAAATAAAGTGTTTATAAATAGGGAAGGGAGGAGGGGGTGAAGGGAGGGCAGGGGAATGGGGAAAAATGAGAACCAAGACCTGTCATGTAAAGGTACAAGATCCCAATGATGAATGTAACTGTACTGTATACTTAAAATGTACCAATAACTCAATGAGAATAGAAAAAGCAATGCATTATACATTACTTTTTGTTAAAATTCCAGGAGCATTGGGCTGCTATCTCTAATTATATTCAAAAGAAAACTTCTAGATGGGTCACTCTAACCATGTCTGAAGATTTACTAAACAGGAAACTGAAAGTTCAAGTTTGTTTCTGTTTGTTCAGATGACACAAGCATGTTCTTTGATTCCTGCCATGCTCCAGGAGTGTGAAAACAGCACCACGCTCCTCTCAGAAATCATTTTTTATGAAAAAGCAATTTTATAAAAAATTAAATTTATACATCTGTTTTCATGTGATTGATAAAATGAGGAGGATGCATAAAGTGCAAATTACTCAGAGGATGTGCAAATTCCCTGAAATTCATGTGTGCTTTGTAAACATGTAATTCTTTAAGGTCATTTTTATACTATAATTTATACAGTACCTGTTACATGGAAACAATGTTTTGAAATCAAATGTTTTTAAAATCTGGGAAAAACATCACTTCTAAAGGAAAGCTTTGAATGTTACTAGAAGACTAATAACACCTTTTAAAAAACACACGTTTTCCAGTTAATTTTCACATAATTTGAATCTCTCCTTTCATTTTAAATTTGTATCTATATATACATTGTATCATTTTAAATTTGTATCTGTACCATAGAAAAATCTCATTATTTTTTCATCTCACCTGTCTAAGAATTTGTAATAGTTTCATGCCTGGTTAAAATTTACTTTTTCATCACCTAGTTAATAGGACAGAAAAGTCTCAGGGGATAGTTCATGTACTCAGAACAATTTATAAAGCACTTTAATTTTAACAACCACCATTTTTATGTTCTACTTGCAAAAAGCCTTTGTAACTGTTTATCAGAATCTGTCCAATCAGGTCTTTTGCTTGGCAACACTATGCTAATAATAGTATTAACCTTATGTGATTTCTTGCAAGAATGATGAAATTTTTGTGCTTCATTATTTATCAATACATTGATGTATAAGTCTTTAAAAATATTATGTGCTTCAGTCTTCCTGTGTACCATAGCAGTGTTTTTACAAGGCAACAAATAACCTCTTCCTCACATGAAATTTTTTCCTTATATAAAAGTAAGTGAAAATAAGAGAAGTTTGGGCTATTTACAATCCATGGAAAAAATGCCATATTAATTCAGGGAAGAAGAGTCGTATGCATCTTCTGCTCCTTTGCAAATAATTTTACAAACACTTCTATTCTAAACTTTGTATATTTATGATTTTTCAATAGACTGTGGTCTCTCCTGGGCATCTGTGCATTTATTCATTTAATGATTTTCAAATTAAAACCTTTTAAGAAACTAAGGTAATCTTCCCATTTTTTCATTCTCAGAACAGGGCCTGGTATATGATCGATAAATATTAGTGCACTTAGCAAATAAGCTAAAATAGTAACACATAATTCAATACTGGGTTATAGACCAATACAGTTAGAGATTATGTAATAAAAGCTGTATGTAAGTATGTGTGTAATACATTATACACATATACAACCATCTGAAGCAATTATGATCCATGTATGTGCAAATATTCACTAAGCATTTATATCATGGCTTGTAAAAACTTCATGCCTTTTTGGAAAAAGCTTCCAAACAAATTTAAAATGAAATTATGTGCTGTGATAATTACTGTTTTGGGTTTTTAATATAAAATGTTACAAGTTCATAAAAAGCCATGTTTTTTCTTTTGTATCGTATGTTGGAGTCTGCAGTTTGTGTGGTTAATTAAGGTTAATAGGGGGAAATGGTAGATTGCTAATGCTAATGAGTTTTTTGACTCTAATATGTATTTTATTTCTCTTTTGCATTTACTTTTTGTTTAACTAAATTATGCTATTTATCCAAGAATCTGTCACATATAAATAGGGATTTGTAGCCTGTACGAGAGGGCTCAGCCATGTTTTATTTCTCAGAAATGATTAAAACAATGGGAGAAAAAAAACAGAAAGGATGATATTGCCCCAAATAACTGGTCTCTGAATTCTCTGGGTTCACAAAAACTCCATGGCAACTATCATAATGAAAGGTGAGTAAAAGGGCCTGGTAAGAGCACACCTCCCGGCTGTACTCTGATGAACTAATCTTTCCAAAATGCTGCCGAGAGTCTGGAGTACACTGAGGTGCCTGCATTGTGTATTGCCTAAAGGGTAACTTAGGTGACATCTCAGTTTTTGTTCAGACAAAGAAAAGATAATTATCAAAATAATTTTTTTTAAAGCTAGGAAAATAATCAGAGAGCAACAGAGCTCTGTGGAATAGGAGTCGGGGAGAGGTTGAAGCCCCAAAGACTGCTACCACATCTGCCTCTAGATCTTTTGCATTCCCTATTTATCCACAAAATTAACAGAATACATATCATTTTATTGAGGGTTACACTAGTAAGAGGCTAGGTCTGTTGATTCCTAAACTTGTGCCTTTAGCATACAGGACTGCATTTATTTGTTTGGCTCCCTTTACTAGTTCCCTTGGGAGCAGTAGAAGAAGGTTGTTCATGTTTTGCTCCTATTTCAGGGTGAGGGAGCATGATGGAAGAACTGAAATGGGAGTACATCCTCTGGCAAGTCCAAAGTGAAGGACTACAGCTAGAGGTGGGTCAGCTGAGTCTTGAAGTTCAGAGTCCTCTGTCTCTGCTTCCCTACCCCTGCAGTTGTCATCCCAACATCCATGCTCCCCCATGCATTTGGCTCAGAAAAGGGGCCAGAAATATAGATGCAAAATATTTCTTGCACTTTGAGTAGTTTCACATTCTTTCTTTGAGACCAAGGGTTTCTAATGGGTAGGTACATAGTTTAAAAACCACTAGCCAAGTGAACATGCCACTCAGATTAAAAGAAGTCTTCATCTTCTTTGTTTGCACTCTGAGAAATTCAGAATCTCCTGAACAAATGGCTGTGCACAGAGCCAGAGAGTAGATTTTTAAACCATTCACAACACTATGTCAGTCCTTCATTCTCCGTGAAAATGAGCTCAATGCTACTGTGGCTGTAATTAGTGGATAATTAGTACTTGTGCATGTCTAAGCTACATGTCATGCAGCCTGGTGCCTGGCTTAGCATCTACTCAAGAAGATTATTTAATTTTGCTGTAATTTTAATTCTTTTGAGTCACATTAATGCACTGGCACAAGAAAACCTAGAGCACAAGCTAGTTCAACTCAAGCTTGAAACTGCATTTATTGGTTTAATTTTTCCAAAAGAAAAAAAAAAGTTGTTGGAAGGTTTCACATTAACAAACCAAAGCAGTAGATAGGACAGATAACTGGTGGGTCATGTTCAATAGTCTCATCAGCCATTCTTTGCTCTGCTTTTTGGGGGGTTGGGAGTAGAGTGGGGCTCTGGGTCTTTAAAACAATATGAACTACAGCTGGCTCCAGTGGTGTCTTGGAACTGTGGTACTTGGCTTTCAAAAAATGCTAAGTGTAACAGGAAATGTGCTGTGAATAAATAACTAGGGCTACATGGTTAAAGGCTCAGGTATAATTATGCAAAAGATGACTCAAAGACACAAAGGGGTCAGTCTTTAACATCATCACAACATCCCTGGGAATGCAAGGGCGGGCTCTCAGGCAGGGGTCTCTGGCTGGAATGTGTATATAAGTTTTCCAGGTAGACAAGTAGGAGAAGAAACTTCCGATATATTTTGAGAGGAAAGAAGAGGCACAGAGATTAAAAAAAGAAAAAAAAGATCCTCAACCCTGTCTCCAAGTTACTTCATGAGCTCTTAGGAGAAACCTTAGAGTTTTGCTTTGCATATTATTAGAAATGGAAGGAAAATAATACCTTTTCCCTTATAGGCATCCAATTAGTTCTGCAAGGGGCTCTCTGAACTCTTTTTTTTTTTTTTTTTTTTTTTTTTTTATTGAGTTTATTGGTACATTTAGGGATACAGTACAGTTACATTCATTGTTGGGATCATGTACCTTTACATGGCAAGTCTTGATTCTCATTTTTTCCCCTTACCTCTGCCCTCCCTTCACCCCCTCCTCCCCTCCCCATCTACAAACACTTTATTTTCATCTTTTCATTCTCTCACATTTTTTTCTTTTCCCTTTTTGTTCTTCCCCTACGTATCACACCTTCCCTACACCTTTAGCTCCTTTCCTCCGATTTCTGAATGTCAGTAATCTTATTAGAATCTTATGCATTGTTGCAGAATATTCACACCAGGGAAACTATTTGGTATTTACACATGTGGGACTTATTTATTTCACTTAGGAGTATATCTTCAATATGTATCCATTTTCCTATGAATGAATCTATTCTCTCGCTCTTTATGGCTGAGTAATATTCCATTTTATAGAAAAACCACAACTTCTTTATCCAGTTTCCAACGGATGCGCAAATAGGTTGTTTCCAAGATTTAGCTATTACAAACTGTGTCGCTATAAACATGGGTGCACATACTTCTCTGTGATATGATTCTTTCAGTTCTCTTGGAAAGATACCCAACAGAGGGATGGCTGGGTCAAATGGAACCTCCAGTCCAAGCTCTTTGAGGTATCTCCATATTGATTTCCATAGTGGTTGCACTAGTCTGCACTCCCACCAACAATGGAGGAGGGTTCCTTTCTCCCCACAACCCCGCCAACATTTGTTATTGTGTGATTTCTTGATAGCAGCCATTCTTTGTGGGGTGAGGTGGAATCTTAGTGTTGTTTTCATCTGCATCTCTCGAATGACCAGTGATGTGGAACATTTTTTCATATATTTTCTTGCTGCTTTCACTTCTTTGTATGAGAAATGTCTGTTCATTTCGGATGCCCATTTTTGGATCGGGGCTTTATATTTGGGGGGACTGATTGTTTTGAGTTCTTTATATATCCTTGATAATAGTCCTTTGTCTGAGGTACAGCTGGTAAAAATTTTTTCCCACATTGTAGATTGTCTCTTAGTTCTGCTAATGGTTTCTTTTGAAGTACAGAAGCTTTTTAGTAAGATGAGATCCCAGTTGTTGATTCTTTCTGCTAGTTCCCGTGCTACTGAGGATTTGTTCATAAAGTCTTTTCCTATACCAATGTCTTCCAGAGTTCTGCCTAACTTACTTTCCAGCAAGTTTAATGTTTCTGTTTTAATATTTAGATCTTTAATCCATTTGGATTTTAATTTAGTGCATGGCGAAAGATAAGGGTCTAATTTTAATCTGTGACAGGTTGATATCCAGTTTTTCCAACACCATTTATTAAAGAGGCTATCTTTCCTCCACTGAGGATGGTGAGCTCCTTTGTCGAAGATGAGGTAGCTGAGTACATCTGCATTTGTTTTTGTGTCTTCCAGTCTGTTCCATTGATCCTCAGGCCTATTTCTTTGCCAGTACCATGCTGATTTTATCACAGTGGCTTTGTAGTATAGTGAACTCTTAACTTGGAAGTGTTTTTACACATCAAGAAACAGCACTGTAGGTGATAATGGAAAAAAATTCTTCTCCACTGTGCTGTCAGGCTCAGAACAAAGGGACCAAGACCACATTCCAAGGAAGTACCTGACCCTCACAAAGCAACAGGTGGGACGGAAGGAGTGCCAAGTATTTACCAACAGAGCTTCTTCTCCACTTCCTCACCCTCCTCTGAGAAGCAGTGCATCTGCTACGAGGAGACCAAACATTCCAATTTGCCCCAAACAGTGTTGATTTTAGCATTGTAAGTTTCAGTCTTGCCTACCAGAAATCCCTCTGTATTGGACAAACTGAATAGATGGTTAACCTAGATCACATCATAACTGAATGCTGGGTCTCTGTAGCCAAGTGATCAAACAGATTTTTAAAGCTGGACCCCTGCAAGAATGCTTACTACCTTGCCCTGGCATTTACCTTAGTTTTCAGATGAGCAAATCAGGGCCCAGATATGTCACATTCATTTACACAACACAGAACTCCAAATAGTTAATGCTGCTATTTGGAAACACCCAGAACTGACTTGCAACTTAGTTTTTTTTTTTTACTTTTCTCACATATAACACATTTCTTAAAATTCTCCAATTTCTTCCTAATATAGTTGACAACAAATGACATTTTCTGACAACTCCCTATGTGGCAGGCATGGTGTGCTAAATAATTTACAAGCAAATTGTCACGTAAATCTCAAAATGATTCTAAATTACTAAATACTACTATTATCATCAACATTGTATAGAGGAGGAGATTGAATCTTAGGAAGACCAAGTGACTTGTTAGAGGTTTTGCAATTAGAAAGTAGCAGAACTTTGAAACTCAGTCAGGTGATCTGATTCCAGAAGCCTCATTTTTTACCCCAGGACAGGAGGCTCTTCCTTCTAAATTGTATCTCTCTATAATTACTCCATCACTTGCCAAAAATATTTGAAAATGCACAAGAATGGTTTTCCCATAGTCAGGCACTACTCCTACTCTGTCTGTCATTCATTCTTTACATTTACTGCAAAAGCATCTTCAGATAAGAATCTGCACTTACTTTTTGGTCCCCCATAGGTATGGGGCCACATCTCCATGCCTCTCACTCTAATACTTCAACAAAGTGAAGATTTGGTGTGTGGGCACAATGCTTTCATTTTAAGATAATAAACTGGTGTAGGATTTACCCAATTAAATTTCTTGTGGGAATCCCCATTAACTGAAGAAGACTACTGGGATTCAAATGCCACACTGACCTTCAGTCCTCTGTCAAGACTTTCACCAATTTGAATTTCTCTTCTTCTCTCTAAAGGTTCTCCCTTGCAGCTATGTCCTTCTCCTGCCCTTTCTGTTGGTGACCACTCTCTTGAAATCAGTCTTCATACCTAAAATAAATTCCATTCAATTCACCAAAGTACTGGTGATTTATTAGCAGGATCCAACTACTCTGAAATTCTTCCTGTTTCTTGACCACATAAACCATTTTATTTCTTACAGCTTTTGTCCTTGACTTTCCCTTGCTCAAATTCCTTTTCCTTTTGTCCTCCTTTACCCAGATGTCTGCACGGCCAGATTTCTTTATCAACTAGACCTCAGTTCAGATGTTACTTCCTGAGAGTGCACTTGCTTTCTCTGAACGCCTCATCTGAAGTCTCCCTGCATATTACTTTCTTTTCTTTTGACACCATCTGGCTGAAACTATCCTGTTCCCGTATGGGTTCATTTACTAATGTTTCTCTCCTCGAGGATGTCATCCACAGAAAGCAGATATTTCATTTTATTTACTGTCATATCCTCAGCACCTAGAAGTACTATGACACATAAGAGGCCCCTGACAAATACTTGTCAAATAGAACAAGGAATATTTATATGCAAAATACTTAAAAAATTTTGCTGAAGCCCTCCAATTCTTACGTTTAAATTTTTTGTATGCATTTTGTCCTATTTCATTCAGCTTTCAGAGTAAATATTTTGTTTTAGTTTTGATTCTACCACTAAAAGTTTCTAGCTATTCTTTGTTAGAGAACAGGTCTGCAGGACAGCATACAGGAATCAGAAAGGGAGGCTCTAAGGGGCCAACAATCAGGAAAGGCCAAGTATTAGAAATTTGGTCCCACGTGCTTCAGGTCAGCACCTTTGGCAGGAAATTCCAAAGAGAAGGGTGTACCGTCCACCAGTACACAATAGGGGTCACTGTGAGGCTAATAGATCTAATCTCATTTAGATCGATGAACTAGATTCAAATATTAGAGTTTATTTTAGTCCCAAGCAAATGAGATCATCAGAGCTCTCTGCTTCTCAGGAAAAGCATCATCTACATATGTATCTCTTTAACACAGGTGCCTTTTTCTACCTGTGTAAGTCGGCTGTTCCATGTCAAATCTGTGAATAGATGTTTCCAGCTGTTCATTTTCTTCTATCCTGTCCCTAGTTTTTGTAAAGGAATTTTTGGATTAAAGTAAAAGAAATTTTGAAGATGATTAGAAGGCTCCAGAGTGCAGAGAACAATACTATATCCAAGTTTCTCCCCTCGGATCTCTGAAATCTCTTGCAAGTTAAATAACCACTCTGTGAATCAGTCTCTATACCCACCACAGGGATAATATTAACTATTGTAACTGCACAGATCATGCATTTTTATCAGCCATACCATCGCTGTCATCCTGTCTCTATTAGTTTATTAAATAAAGTCCAACCTCAACTGGCTAATCAGGGCCTTCTCCAGCCCTAACTCTTCTTTGCATGGTGCTAATAGCTAGTATTTTAATAAATATAAATTGAAAGAATGAATAAAAAGTTCTATCTCATATAGAAGGTATTGCTTTCAGCAAGAACAAAACAACAACAAAAGTTGCTTCTATTTCAGGCTTCAATATAGATATGCACATAAAAAGGATATGCAGTGATAAATTTGTCATCCATTCTCCTGCTCTGACTAAGATCTACTTCTTTTTAACCTTATCTATTTTTGTTCTCTCATTGAATTTATTGGTACATTTTAGGTACAGTTACATTCATCATTGGGATCTTGTACCTTTATAACCTTATCTATTTTAAAATCCTATTTAAACCAGGTGTGACAGTGTACCCCTACCTGTAATCCAGCATTCAGGAGACCAAGGCAGGAGGATCAGCTAGAGATGAGGCCAGCCTGGACTACATAATGAGCTCTAGCCTAGACTATGTAGCAAGATTCCTTCTTCCCCCCTCTCTCCTTTTCCCCCCTTTTCTCTCTCTCTAAAAACAAAAAACAAAAAACAAAAAGTAAACCCAGTTTAAATTCCATCTCATTTATTGATTTAACAAACATATTAAAATTAAATGCTTGCACATTAGTTCCTTCAGGAATTTTGTATGTGTGACCCTTTCAGTATAATACCTGTCATTTTACATCTTTGAGTGTGTAGTTAATGCTTTTGTGACAACCAGGTAGACCTCAGCCATATTTAGAATAAGTAGAATAAACAGATTGGAATATAGAACCAGCTTTGCTACTTGCTTTCACTGTACAATTGGGAAGACTTCCCTTTCTTACCTGTTAGATAATAACACTAACCTCATGTGTGCATGCTCCTTGGAGATATAAATCATAGTGATACATACAAAGTACCTAGCTTGAAAGCTGGAACATTTCAGATGAGGAGCACTGTAAATACCTACCTTATCCAGGCCCCTCAGTTGGCCCAAAACCAAGCCAGTTTCCAGTTGGTATAATACTCATTTTGGTTAAATGCACTGTATTGCAGTGAAGGTAACAATAGTCATCATAAGCCAAAATAGGTATTTGCTATTCACTGCTTTATAAGCATTTTGTTTCTTTTTTCTGGCCTTTGTGGCCTCTACCTATAAACTCATTTTCCCCTCTGAAGTTATTGCACACATGGGGATCTTATAAGAGCTTGCTTTTGTCGATGGTTTCAGGATGAAACAGATAAGAACAGAGCATCCAGGCAGAAGCATCCTGTTACAACGTTCACCTGTTAAAATAAGAGGCTGGAGTAATCACCCCAAATTACCCAATCAAGCTAGGCGGAGATATCATGTTTTCTCTGGCAAAACCTTTAAACAGGGAAGAATCTCAGAGAAATGAATCTTGTGTTTCACTCTTCTCAGAATGGTTCTTAGCAGAAAATACGATCAAGTGAAATTTAAGTTCAATTTGACCCAAGTTCTCGTAAGATAAACACACCTCAAATGGAGGGTGATGGGAACCTCATTACTTAGAATTGGACAAATAACCTGAGGCAATATGATTATAACCTGACAGCAGCAATGGTTTGCTTAGCAAACTGCTTGAACCTCTACTGGGAACATTTAACACCACTTGTATTTTGAAATCACAGGCTACATCTACAGGCAATAAAGACTGTTATCTCTCCGATTCATTGCAGTTGCACAAACACCCAGTTAATTCAGCTATAACACATCTGCCCACAGAAATATTTACTTTTGGAGCCTCCTGGGTATGCTTTAAATTTCTCCTAATTGCTACCCATTGAGTTTTAAGTTTGAGTGCTGTTGAGATGGACTTTAGGTCCTTCTACATTAAGAAGTTAACTAGTAAACAGTTGCAAAGAACAGATTCTCCAAAGACCTAGATATGCATTTAGGAACTTTTTCCTTCTCAGATTGCACAGAGGAGATTCTTTCTGAACCTATGAATACAGGGTTTTCTCATTGTTCACTTGTTCTCTTGGTAAAATAAATGGATGATAAATGTTTCTCAAGGACCACAAAAAGAATAACACTCAGGCTTCCTGTTTAAGAGTTAGGTTTTCTCAACTACCGAAGCTGTAGGAAATGAATCCTCAGGACACCTTTTAAAATTATGAGGGTAACAAGCATTCTTATCCAATTAAAATGATAAGAAAAGTAAGCCAGAGAAGATCAATTTCAGAGGAGTAACAAGGAATAAAATCTCGCAATTCTAATTCTCAGAAGAGGCCCTAATTATGAAGATATCTTAATGAACATAATTCATTTATCACACTCCTTTCAAAATTCTAATTATGGAAACTTTCTGATAGCTTTATGTCTTTACAAAGCCAGGTAAAGTAACACAATTCAGAATCAAGAGTCAGGGTCAGGTGGGTACAGGACAAAGAGGGAGTAACATACTGACTTCAGGTTCTCAAAGGTTTTTCCCTCTGCACCATAGCAACACCCCCGCAAAATTTCTTTTTTCTCCGTCTTATAAACCACAGAAACTCCTAACCCTGGAGTCAAGAATATTACAATGTTCATCTTTCATATCTCCCAGTTATTTTATATATTGTATGTACATCATATGAAGCACCTTGTCTGGATAATATACCTAGAAGAGGCCAGGAAAAGTCAAAGAAGACTCTTCAGTCTCTTGCTTTCCTATCCATCTTCAGATTTGGGATTATGTCCATCCAGATTCCCCCTTTTTTATTTTTGAGACAGTGTCTCATTATGTAGTTGAGACTGATCTGGAACTCACTATGTAGCCCAGGCTGGTCTCGAACTCACAGCAATCCTACTGCCTCAGCCTTCTGAGTGCTGGGATTACAGGTGTGCGCCACCATGCCCAGCTCCTTCCCAGATTCTTCAGGATCTATTTTTTTAGTTGCAAGACTAAAATACAGACTAGTTTGTAAAGTTATCATGTCTTAGATAAGAAAACAATATGACAGTTCAACATATGAAGAACTAGTATTTAGGTATCTTAAGAGATATGTCTCAATCTTCTTTGCATCTGGGTACCTATCAGTTAAAACACACTGGGAAGCCTTCCTAGCCCTTATTCTTAGCCACGAAGGCTTCTACTATCTTCACTGCGTTCACAAAGTGGCATAAGAAAATTGTTATTGTCTGGACTTGGCCTGATGTTCATGTTTCAACTTGACTATGATTTCTCTGACAACATTTATATTCTCAGTATACAGCAAAACATAGCTTGTGGTAAATTTGCAATAGATTTGATGAATAACTACATATAGCAGATGTTCATTAGTATTTGTTGAATTGAACATAATTGAATACTTAATAGTTAAAATACGAATAAAAATGACACTTGGAGAAACTAATGTGTTTTCAAAGCACTGAGTATGAGTTGGTCTTATAAAATTGAGTAAATAATCTAATTTCAATTTATTTATCCTTTTAAATCAATTTTAACATTTAGCTTGATATTCTGATCCCAAGGTAGGTAGTAAAGTAACCTAAACCAAAGCCAAATCACATGGACTGGATTTTAATAAACAGCCAAATAATTACTTATTCCTAGAATTGGAAGGAGTTGTAGAATTCATCTCTAAACCAAAACAACAACCCTTTCTGCAATATCTCTACCAGGTGGACAACCAACCTTTGCCAGAATTCTAATTTCCTCCTTGGACAGGACATTCTTCCACTCTCTTGATAAAAAAATGAGAATTATCCATCCCCTATTATAATGATTAAAAAGACATATCCCTATAATATCAACCTAGTTTGGCCCTTCAACAAAAAACAAAGGCCCTTCAACAAAACAAAGGAATGTACTTCTAGTTCACGTGGCATTCCTTTGACTACTTAGTGACAAGCATGATTTCTCCTCTTGTCTGCCTGTCTGTCTGTCAAGGATAATTGTTCCATCTTAGTTCTTTTCTCTGATTCAAAAATTTCAGATCATGCCACAACATGGTCAGCAACCTCTGAAAAATACCTAACCTGTATATCTTGTGAGGTCACAGAAAGGTAACTAGATGAAGACCACTATGTCTGTTGATTTTTTAAAAAATATCTAATTGATACTGAGATATGCATTCATTATGCCAAATATGCTTGTCATCAGGTACTACATGAAAATATGGCTGCCAGACACTTTCCACCAAAGTAACAAATACTTAAGTCATAGTGCAGAGGTTTCAGCAGTATTTAATTCAAAGTTTCCAATGTCTGGAAACTTTGCAAAGTAATTTTCTTCTATAAATATGCTTCGTTTAGATTTTTCCTGCATACTGAACAGCAGGCAGGACTCAGGCTATGTGGACAAACTGACTCTAAGGAAGTCTCCCAAATGTAATAATGACTTCTCAACATCAAGTGCTGTGAACTATGAATGGATGGATGGGTCTGGGAAACAGAAGGAACCCAATGTATATTTTGTTCTGTTTGCTTGGCAGCGAACCATACCAGGACCTAATTCATTCAGCAATTTGTCCCACAAGTCATTTAATAAGCCATCATTGTTATCTAAGCACTTTATTCATACAAAATGGATGTAAGGAAGACCAATATGAATCTAATCCTTACCCTAATAAAATACACAGTGTACCAGGACAGATACACATCAAGCAAATAAACACACAATTACTGAACTTGAAATTACGTGTGTGTGTGTGTGTGTGTGTGTGTGTGTGTGTGTGCGTGCGTGCGCGCTTTCTGAAAGGAATGCAATGGAAAGGGGAAAAGGGACCAAACTTAGATGGTGATGTACAGGGAAGGACAGTTTGAGTAAGAGAACTTAAAGGTGAGTGCTGGGTGATGGACACAATTTTAAAGCTGACAAAATGAAAATATGCTAGGCAGCAATCAAGCACATAGATACAACCTGAGGCAGGAAAGAATTTGGTGAATCTGTGGAGCTGAAGAAAGGCCAGGATGGCTGCAGAGCAGGAGCCAAGGACAAACAGTGTAGAGTGAGGCTGCAGAGGCTTGCAGGGCTTTACATGTTTGGCTTAGGGTTTTGAAGAATTTATTTTTACAGAAATGGAAAGCTACTTAGGGTTTTTGAGGAAGGGAGTGACATGACTGATTATCAGCATGGGATTCAGAGGCTTTCTGAGCCTTCCTCTCATCCTATGAGTAAGCTCTGGCTAGACATGGAGTGTTTTGTGTCCAGACAATTCATCCACCCTAACCTGTATCATTTCCAGCTACAGGTGTGACTCATTTATAAAATGCTTTTTCTCATTTGAAATTCAAGCCATTTCTTCTGCAGATGTTATCACAGTGTAAACAATCTAGCTCTCACTTTGCTACAGAAAATTTCAAGCAATGGAATTCAGGAAACTTGTGTCATGAAACATTGTCTAGCCCCAGTTCCCAGGAACTAGGCAAACTGGCTCAGAAGGACATCTGATATGTCAACACAAGGCAGTTTAGCTCAGTAACAAAGTGCTTCCTCCCAGAGGTAACTTGAGTATCCTGTAAAAGGATGCTATTTGCTGTGTTTCATTAATAAGGAGACATGCAAGTGGCCACAGATCCCTCCCTATCTAGAAAAGGTTCTGTAGTGATTTTTGTCTAACTGAGCAGAGAGAGGCAGTGACTTTGGTGTTGATCAGCACAGAGTCACTGAAATTGTGAATACAGTCTGTAGTTAAGGAATTGCTCAGAACAAAGAGCAGTTATTTCCACAGAAAGGAATGAAATGTCCCTATCACAAACATACTTGTTAAAGGTAAATTAGAAACTGTCCATTCCTCAAAGTGTGCAGATAAAACAGATGCTACCTTATCAGGAATGAAAGTCATCTCTGGGCACTAACAAAACAGGACAATTGGAACATTAATACAAATAAGAATACTACTTTCATGTTATTGCCTTTCAATCAGAAAACATTAATGTGGTATTCACATGAGAACAATTTTTGTACCTTGCAGTTTAGAAAACAGGAACAAAAGGGTTCTATAGTCATGAGGCCTGTTGGTGGTACATGACTTCTGATCCACTTTCCTTCTAGAGTTCATGCTGTCTATTTTGAATAGCACTGTTAATACTCTTCAGAACTAATAGTCACATGCTCATACCCACTCTTCATGTTCACATGGCAAGATTGGTATGATTACTCCCATTTTATGGATCAGAAACAGAGATTCAAACATGAGATGCTTTTCCTTAAGACCTACAGTTAGAAAGTGATTGAACCGGGACTGAAAGCCAGATGCATTATCAAAACGCATTATCACTATTTATACTGTTTCTCTGTCTCTCAATAAAATGACAATCCATTTTATACTAATCCTGGGTAGAAAAGTGGGTTGTTCTCATATATGGGCCATAACAAAGACAGTCAAAGTACTGAGAAACTGGTAACTAATGTGCTCGTAGGGGGTGAGTTCTGTCTTAACATAGACCAGTCTGGAAGCAAAAAACACAAGAAAGGATAGGACCAAAATTCATATATTTTCAAGGTCATGGGAAAAATGAACACAGGCTTGCCGGGAAATTCAAGAAAGGGTTGCTGTGTAGTGAGAACTCTTTAGTGTGACTTGTAGGGGGCAGGAGTTATTTCATTCAATTTGCACAACAGCTGCACAGGCTCCAGAGCCTGCAACTATAGGCTCAAGATTATTAAGGGACCGTGTGAGAACACAAAGCCAAAAAGCTTTGTAGCAGAGATCTTTCTGTCTGAAACCAAATCTAAGCTATCAAGGGCAAAAAAATTAGTTCTATAAGCAAGAACAAAGTATTACTTGAGACGTCAAGAGTGAACTTAGATGTTTTCTCACAGGGCACAGAATAGGGTGAGAGTATAAATAAGCTGGAGAAAGATCTAGCTAAATAATGGTTGATGGCATTGTAAAAAGTGTCATGGAAAGCCAGAGATGTTTTATAAGACCCCCTGTAATCTTGTAAATTAAAGTCACAGAAGACAACTATATCTTACTACAGTCAGCCTTTGGTACTATTATCTAAGTGTTCTTGGCTCATGACTCCCACATTTTATCCTAGTCTCTAAGAAAGAGACTCATTTTCTTGTTTGGAACCTTTTAATGATTGTAGGGTCCACCTACACTGAAAGTTTAGATCAGTGTCAGTGGCCCAAGAGAATATTAAATCTTAGAATGTGTTAGAGGTCGATCATCTTATCCAATTGTCACATTTTACAGATGAGAAATTTAGGAAATCTAGGTCTATTGTCATGATAGACCCACTTACTAAGCAATTTAAAGTATCTCAGGGCACCCTGCTAAAAGCTTGAAAGATATTTACTTGAAATTTCACAGTGATCCTGGAGAAAGATAGCGTTATCCTTGTTTAACAGATAATGGCAATCAAAATTCAGGAAAGCAAAATAATTAGATGAAGTTCATACAGCTTGTGGGCCATAGAGTCCAGATTTAAATATACACTGTATGAGTCCAAATCCCATTTATTTCACCATCCCCACAACAATCACTGTTTCTTCAAGGAGGGTCTTAGACAGCTTGAGGGAAGTATGAATTAGAATCACCTGGGCTACTGGAAAACCTGACTTTCCCAGTCTCACCATTGCATCTTTAATCTCATATGGACAAATGTCATCTTTCATTCTTCTTGGCATCTTCTACTTTCAGTACAAGGAAAGTACTGAAGATGTACATTTGTAAAAAGCCTGCCTTTCTGGTATAACATTATTGAGAGCTATTGATTTAAATTACATTTGGCCAACCTCAGCCTTATTATTGGCTGCTACTGAGAGGTATCCATCAGGCAACTTCCTGTAAGAGCTCTGAGTGAATTCTCATAAATTTGTTTTCTGTCACCCAGTCACAAAGTCTTCTCTGCTCTCAAGCCAGAGGAGATTAAAAAGTAGAATTTGAACCCAATGGGCAGTGCAGTTTCATGCTCCTCTGATGATCTTTCCTGATGGGGATCTCAGGGCAGGCTCATCACTCTATTTGCACAAGGAAAGCACACACATCATTATTCTGCTATTGAAAAGCCCCAGTGGTGAAAGTTGCTCATGATCCACTTTAATATGAGAATCTGACATTTGGGCAGCAGAAAAAAAGAAATCAGTTCAAGCCAATGACATTTCTATGGGAAAGGCCTCAGCTCTACAAAGGAGCTAGTGAAAGTGGCAGTTAACCCCGGGGATGCCTTATTGTTCCTCATTCATGGCTGGAAACACTAGGACCTCTGCGAGGAAAGCTCAGAGAAAGAGGGCTGCCACCTGTTGCTAGGGATGACATCACTGCCCCAGCAAGAGCCAACATTCTCTGGGCAGCTTGTGTGTGTGTCGTTAATCAACACTGGCTCCTCTGCAGTCCCATTCACTAAAGTCTCAATTGTCAGCACTCTGGCTTCAAACTTCCAATGGGATCTGCCAAAAGGCTTGGCCTCCATCCTAAAAAGAGTTGGCCCAAGTTCAAACTTACCTTAGAGAGAAGGGAGTGGTGCTGTTGTAGTGTTGGTGTTTTGTTTCTGTTGTGTTTTGTTTATGAGCCTATTGGGTTAAGGAGGAGAGAGGAAAGAGTAGAAAGGGCTAAAAAGAAAGGGAAGTAAAGCTACCTCATCCTGCATGGTGGGAACAGAAAAGGGGTCACATGAAATGCTTCTCTTTAACAAAAGTGATAAAGCTTATGTCTTACTAGATTTTACAATTCTCTTAAACATTAGCGTATTCCTTTAAGAATTAACTGCACATATTGTGCAGATCTATTACTAAGCTGGCTTCACATACTAGATATATAAGTGGAACCTTAGGCATCACCTCATTCATCTTATAGGTGAATAAACTGAGGCCCAGAGATCATCTGTCTTGGTCCAGGTTCTGTGCTGGCAAAAGATAGCTAGCTGTTCACTACAGCTGATTTTCCCTCCAGCCTTACCTCATGGATGGAGTAGGCTTCCCAACCTCCCTTGCAGCTAGGTGTAGCTATGTATCTGATTCATATACAATGTGAGGAAATGAAATGTGCCAATGCTTCATTTTCTTTGCCCTTCTGCTTCCTTGTTGTAGTCAGCCATTAAGGCTGAGAAATAACTCAGCTCTCCTGTTTTCCTTGCCCTCTGACAGTGCTGTGTCATGCTACTATCTTTCACTTTAGTAGAACAATTAACATTAGCATTCTTTCCCTGAAGGATATCAGGACATTGCACTTGCAAGGCAGGCAGTGGCACCACTGAGCTAAGTCCCCAGTCCCCTGAGGATATATTTTAAATACTTTTCAGATAGAATCTTAACTGTGGATTAAAAATAAAAATCTGGTTAAAATAATCTACCTATTAATATGTTCTCCCTTTCTAAATTAACTTCATTGTCAATTAAATCAGATTTTTTTTTTTTACCCTGACACTTTTATCAAGTGTGATATGTGGTAAAATAAAAAATATGGTGAATGTTTAAACTTTAAAAAAATTTAAACAGGAGGGAAAAACGTCATCAATCACCCTCAAATTATTTCCCCTATGCTTGAACATATTTATGTCATCTTTCTTTCAACTATCTTTAGCAATTCTGGAAGTCCTCTTTTATGAGTGCCCAATTACACTGTAATGGCGGCCTTGATATTGTACATTAATTCAAAACATTTACTTTTCATGTTCATTTTGACATTGAGGAAGAGCTAGAGGTTACAAAGTGCCAGATCTGGTGAATAAAGTGAATGAGGACACAGCATGTTTTACAAGCCTGCCTTTCCATTGGATGGTACTAAGCAGCAGCATTCAGTGTATTTTTTAATCATATCTTATAAAGACACTCATGAAAGAGGACTTCCAGAACTGCTTCAGAAAGTGACAACATCAGTGGGATAAATGTGTTTAAGGCAAGGGAGAGATTTTGAGGGAGATTAATGTAATGTGTCTTTCACTGTAAAAATTTTAAGTATTTGCTGTATTTTTCAATCACATTTCTTATTCCTAGTTCATTGCTTTTACAACTCAATCCTTTTTCACACTCTTTATAGCAGAAAGATACTATAGGCAATATCATAAAATTTGTATCAAATGAGACAGTGAAGTAGTTTTTTAAATGGACCCACCCCTAAACAGAGGAAAATGTAATCTCAGAGTACAGGTGATTTTTAAGTGGAAGAACGGAAGACCAAATTAGAAGGACCATTATCTCACCCCCACAGGAAATGTCTCCACAATTGTAATGCCATCACTGCTCCAGAATAGGAGACAATGATTCTCAAGGAGATGCAGTAGAGAAGGAGAAGACTAACAAACCAGACAAGAAATATGTGCACATAGACCTCCCAGAACCTGCAGTTCAGACAATGAAATGAGGAAGAAAAGAATTCATGTTTGCCTGATCTGTGGTCATTCCCTCAATTTTTAGGGATTCAGCAACTAGTAACTGAGTTGGTACTTCTTTCTTGACAATCTAATCCAGGGAAGTTCCAAAAACCCTACAAGAACTACTCTTAGGGGCTCTTTGAAAAACATATCTCCCACTCTCACTAGTCTTTGCTATTAGAGCATCTTCTTTTTAAAAAAATAATTGGAAAGAAATCTTGCTGTTAGCCAAACTAGATGAACATGACTACAGTTGGTAGTTGTTAAATATTCAAAAATCTGTTATTTTTACTGGAGTCATTCTTCTGTACTTGACAACATCACATTGCGAGAGGCATCTGGTCAACAGTTGTCTCTGGCAAGAATACATCAGAGACAATGTGAGGTCAGATAGTGTGAGGCCATGACATTCAAAGCAAATGCTAGCATGCATTTGTGGGTGGTTGTGGAGGAATCTTCATTTATTTTTGAGGCAAACAGGCTCTCTTCTAACCTCTTCTGTCTAACAGTATTTAAATGATTTTTACTGTAAGACATAATTGGATAAAAATGACCTAACAAGCTCTTGGAGAAGCTGGGCACAAATCAGTACTGTAAGTGTCAGGGATGACAAATGAGACCAATGTGACTCCTTGCTAGAGATTTTTAGGGAAGGAATTTCAAACATATGATCAAATTAAAATGATTCCTTCTATATCATAGCTGATATTGCAAACAGATAACCAAGATGCTTTTGCTGGGAGTAAAGGGTCAGGGGAAGGATGAGAAAGAGAAACAAAATAGAAAAACAACTCATAAAAGCATCAATTTCAAAAAGCAAACAAATAAGTGAAAAATAAACAAAAAACTGTGCATTCCTACAGTTCCTAGAGGCTGAGGCAGGAGGATGACTATGAGTTCAAGGAATGCCTGGGCTATACAGTGAGTTCAAGGGCAACCTGGACTATAGGATAGAGACTACAGTACTCTACCCTCAAAAAAGCAAACAAATAAATAGTCTAGTATTTGAGTACAATATATCAGCTAAGGAAAATATTTTACCTAAAGGAGTGAAGGCTAGTTTAATGTTTAAAATTCTGAGATGAAACTATATATCAAATTCATTATGTATTTTATGTTTTTTTTCATAGGATACACTGGTAATTATGATTCTTTAAAGGTATATAAATGATCTCAAAAGTGTGTGTGTGTATGTGCTTGCACATGCATGTGGTGTGTGTGGTGTATTTGTGTATACATTGCCAAATACAGACATTTTGCTAGATGTTTTATCTCTACTAACTTACATTATAGAAGAATAACAAATAAACTTACTGGAGAATTGAGAGCCTGGGTGAGAAATGGCACATTAATAATCTTATATCACGATTTTCAGTATAGTCATCTCTGTCCTTCACTCAATTTACAGGCACTGAATATTGTCATTTGAGTATCCAATGAGAGAAGAAGAACTCAGATCAAGCTGACACTTCCTTCAAACAGCTCACAGCCTGGCAGAAGAGGCCAATCTTGTTATAATTCAACAGACTAAAAATCCTAACCTCTTGATTTATGCACTATGAGCTACTAGATCACAACTAGTGAATCAGTCACTGTGAAGGGGGAAGAAAGGCAAACATCCAGGTGGATTTTGAAGGATAAGTAGGAACCAGAAAAGAAGGGCAATGACAGCATGTCGAGCAGGCTCTTTTTTTTTTTTTTTTTTTGTACTGGTGATCGAACTCAGGTCCTTGTGCTTCAGAGGCAGGTGGTGGAACCAATAAGCTAAATCCCCAGTCCTCAAGCATGCATTTTTGTGTAAAAGTGCAGAAATAAGAATATATAAGTGTATCTGGAAAACACAAGCCAGGGTATTATTTGTGGGGATAAAAGAGGAGAAGAATGCCAGGATTTAAAGAGAAAAAGATAAAGAAGGCACAATTATCAATGTCCTTTTCTTCATATTCTAAGGAGCAGGTTTTATCCTTTGGTTAACGGAAAGCCAAAAATTCTTATAGCATCATCAAGTTGCATAAGGTAGTTTATAATTTCAAACAGTAATCAGCAGCCACATGAAATTGGTTTGGGAAGACAAAAAAAAAAAAAAAGAGAGAGAAGGGAATTAGCTGATGTAGGCCTGCTTTAGACCAGTGGGATGGTGATGAGTAAGAGGAAATGAGCAGATTCACAGAGTGGGAGTTAGAATCTGTCAGGTACGATGACTGGTTTGATGTGGGGGGTGAGAGACAGCGTGGTTAAGGGTGATAAGATTTATATTTTACTCTTCATATATAACTTTTCTTAGTTAAAACCAACTAAGTGGGTGGATGTACAGGCCTGCTTTAGACCAGTGGGATGGTGATGAGTAAGAGGAAATGAGCAGATTCACAGAGTGGGAGTTAGAATCTGTCAGGTACGATGACTGGTTTGATGTGGGAAGTGAGAGACAGCGTGGTTAAGGGTGATAAGATTTATATTTTACTCTTCATATATAACTTTTCTTAGTTAAAACCAACTAAGTGGGTGGATGTACCATTTTTCAACAAGGAGAGATAAGTATAGATTGGCAGAACTTTTGGACAAGCTAGATGTAGGATTTTTACATAAGAAATCCAGACAGGGTTTCTGCTCAAGAGTTAGCAATTTAAGTCGAGGAGAGGAAGTAGGTAGACAGAAGAATAGTAATATTTGGCAGTTCATCAGCAATTATACTCTCCGAAACAGCAGGTCATGTCCTGTTTAAGTAATCTCCATTAGTTTCTAGTATTATCTATAGAATCAAATGAAAACTTCTTATCCTGATCTTCAAGGCACACTAGTATCTTGTCTCAATCTCTCCTTCTATTCTGATTTCCCTCAAGCTGGTTGCTGAAAACAAATAAAACATTCAATATCCCTCAAAAAGATCTCTCGGTATTGGTTCTTAGAATTCTCTTCCCACCCAGTGATTCTACTGACTGAAATTGAAGTTTTATCTCAAATGCCAGCTTGGTTTTAAGGGTTCCCCCAATTCCTTTAGTAGTAAACAATCTACCCTCCTCTGGGTTTCTAGAATACACAGTTCACCCTCTAGTGGAAGGTCTTACATCCTCCAGCCTGCATGTTTGCAGTCTTTATAAAATACTCTTCTGCATCAGATTAGGAGTTTATTAGGAGCAGGGTCATCCCCATAGGACATGCCAAAGAAAGGAGAACATAGAAAATTAGGTCTTTGAGCCTAGAGCATACAACATCCTTAGCTCTGCTCATGGTAGTACAAAGTCTCCTCCTCACATAGGCAGCTGAAAACTTCAGGGCTAATCAGTCAGGTCCCAGTGGGGGATAGAGAACTCAAGATGATGCAATGAAACATGACAAATGACTTAGTGAACTGACAAAATCGCAAAGATTAGATCTTCCTTTTTCTCTAATGTTTCATCCAGCTTCTGCGCTTGTTATAGTCCTTTCTTTCCACTGCAGTGTCATGACTTCCATGGGCAGAGGACAAGAAGAGGGGAAGTACACTTTTTTCTGGGAATTTAACTGTGAGATTTTGATGTTTATGCATTCATCTGATTTTTTTAAAATAATTATTGCTTCTTGAATGAAATCACAGGGAGCTGTGGTTCTGTGGCTGAATTAAGGCTGTAACCTCAGCTGTCAACAGTATAATATCTTCCAGGCAAACAAGTTAACTCAGCTTCTAATTATGAAAGAATATTTTACAAAGGAATCAGGTCAACAACTAGTAGTGGAACTCAGAGGGGAGACAACATCTTTTTGTAAATTTTCTTACAGCCCAAGAATTGGAGGTACAGAACAAGAAAACGTTCCTCATCCCCAACTGTTACCTCTAGTTTCTGTCATGCTTGCAAGAATGACACTATGCTTTTGCTTGCTGTTAATAATCACCCCTGGCATAAAGTTCTCACTCTCTGTTGGTTGACCAAGCACTAACAATTTGGATTCTGAATGTCAAGATGGATAATTATGATTTTAGTCATAAAATACAGCTTTCTCTATATGTATCTTGGCCTCATATATTAGTGTCATTCTAATAATTACAGAAATAGTAGTAATATTAATATAGAAGTAGAACAAAAACAGATCATCTGGTTGGATATCAAGAGAGTCACTTTCCTATACACTAATCACCCACATTCACAGATGTGTAAGGCATGCATCTTACATCTGCTTGAAGATCCTTTGGCTTTCAGACAAAACACAAAGATTCTTTGTATCTCTGTCTTATAATTCCTTTCTCATAGTTTCCACCTGGACTATATAAATACTAAGTGCTTATTTTAGTAAAAAAATAGATGCTGATTTATAGATAATTTATAAAACATCTCTCTTCTCTCCAGTTCTTTCTGAAACATTCATGTTTTCAATTCCTAAAGACAAATGAGTTTTCTTCCCACATTAATTTCCAAGCAGATTAGTAGAGATGATAATGCTTATATGAGTGGACATGTGTCAACATGCTCTAAAAGAAAAAGGACACCAGTACATCACAGAAGAGTGTAAAAAACAAACAAACAAACAAAAAAACAACAAGCCAGTGCCGGCCGAAAACTTTAATGCTTATCCATTATGTCTCAGAATCCATGTGTAAAACTGTCTTCATGACTCTAGGGGGTCCTCAGACGCAGGATGTGGATCTTGGAATTGAATTCATTTAAGGTTTCACCACATATGGCAAGAACATCTCTCAGAACTGTGAGGCAGTGCTGGACACATCAAAGACCATGGCCAAATTTTAGAAGACCACACACCTTTCTGTTCCCTTCTCATGACAAAATCTTATCAAGGTTATTCCATGAACATTTGTGAAACACTATGTTTGATTTGAATTTGGACAACCAGATTCTGAACAGCAATCACATGGGTCTTCTCTGGGAGAGCCACCCTCAACTTCAGTTCTCCTCTGGAGTTGTGAAACACTTTCAGTACCATTCAGAATACTACTGTGGTTCAATTCTGTGACTATTTCTGCTTCACAAGGAAGTATTTACACAACCGAATGCTTATATTAAAATATATAAGTGTAGATAGAGAAGAAGGATAATGTTTTTAAAAGATTAACTTTGTCTGTGTCTGTTGATACAACTCTTACAGCCATTAGGCTCAAATGTTGAATTCCCACTGTGAAGGCAGCTGTTGCTGTTTAAGACATGATCTAGGACAAGACACATTTTCTGTGCTTACAGTTTGGGAGAACATTTTAATTGACAGATAAATATTACAAAAGAGTTTTTCGTCCATGGGGTCAGTGATAGTTGATTGTGATTTACCTTTGTCTTAAAGCCATGAGTCTCTATACAAGGAAGAAGTTACCTTTACACATGAAGGCTACAACTGAAATCAAAGCACAAGAAACCCACAATGTATCCCTCTTAGCATCACATTAGCTCTTATGCTAATTGCAGTCACCCTCTGAAGTCACCACTGTGGGACATTTCTCTAGCATGCTCAAAACAAGACTGCACTGGCAAGACATGTGTGGAGCAAACGTGATAGTTCTTTTTTTTTTTTGGTACAGGGGGATTGAACTTGGGTCCTTGCACTTGCAAGGCAGGCCACTGAACTGCTGAGCTAAATCCCCGGCACCCTTGATAGTTCTTTATTGGAGCACTGGTTTATTGCTTTCTGACATCTCTGTGGACAGACCTCTGCTCTGAACCTCAAAAGGACGACACTTGTTTACCTCATCACCAGTCCCTATAGCTCATCACCAGTCCCTATCAACCCCTGGTACTCCTACCCCAGCCCTTGCCACTTTCTATGATGTTGTTATATAAACTGAGATACTCCTAGTATCTTTGTTCAATTGGAACTCTGTCAACTTAGAAAATCAATTCTTTCATGCATTTAAGAAGTTCCCCTATCTCTCCTCAGCACAAACATGCATGTGTTTCAAATCACCAGTGTCCTCTTAGGTTAGACTCTGGACTAGTTTGCCAAAAATCAAGTAAATTTCACTGGAAATTTACTGTGTTGTTTGGGTTCCCCTCGTGTTCATATTTATGTGGCGCTCCCTGTAGTTCATCAGCTCAAAATAAAAATAATATTAAGAGATGCATAATAGTCTAAGTCTGCCCTACTCTTCCTCTCAAGTTTCTTTTAGATGCCCCCTAGAAAGTGGAGCCATGGTTTTCACATATGGCTAAGTGGAAACCCAAAAAGAGAACTCTAAATCTTGGCTGATGCCTCAGCCTTTAAGAAAAATTAGTATCTTTTCAACCTCCCTCAAAGACTTACTACAGAAGACAGCATCTTCCCAGGATTATTGTCCACGTGTGTAGGAGTTCCTGGCTGCATTTCCTAAGAGGCTCTCAGCAGGAGCTTCCTCATCTCTCCCACTTGGGTGCTCCATGCAATGTGTCTTCATCACTGCCAGTCAGCATTTGGCACTGACGGCTTGGGAACAAGCCCATCGTCCACTGCCAGCTTTGCACTTGTTTTTTTTACTGCACACTCTAGGTTCCACAGCAGGCAGTCTGAACCTAGGCAATAGCCCTCCTGAGGTATTTTACACAAAACAGATGACCATACTCCAACATGTATTTCTCCTGTCAGAAAGCCCCTGTATTTTTCAACTATGAAATGAGGACAACTATGGGGAAGTGTGAGGAAAGTCACATGGTAGTTTTTGTGTGCATTGTTACAAACAGAAAGTGTAACTTGTATTTGGTGTTTGGGGCATGAATTTGCAACAAAGGGCCAGGGAGGTAGTTTTCCCATGAGATTTCTTGGTGAATGACCACAACTTCATTTGTCTCTAGAAACTCAGTGTATGACACAGTTATCACGAGGACTTGCCCTAGGATCACACTTCTTGAACTTTATTTTCCTATAGGCATAATGAGCAGAAATAGTATGACCTTAGGAATCATTTCCCATGGAAATGAGCCCTTCTCTGTGCCCTGGGACAAGCCAGTCAGCTTCTGTGAACCTTATGACCATGTTCTAAACTTCTGGAAAAAAACGGTAGGGAGAGCTGACCAGCCCTTTCTCTTGAGAGTTACTTAATATGTCTACTACGTTTCAGTTTCTGTTCTTTTTCTATAAACCACATAGCTTGATATGTGGCACAAGAATGTAATTTTCTCTATTCCCAAAAAGGAGCCTGCAGTTGGATAGTGAGGGTTTGATGAACTGAAAAGGAGTTAGAGGAATGATGGCAATAGTGATGATGATGATGACAATGATGATGAGGAGGAGGAGGACGCCCACGACTGACAATGGTCAAGGCACTGAGGACAATAACTACTTTTTAAACCCTTTACCCATAGGCATTTACAGCCCATTTAACAAGGCCTATGCTAAACTGATGAAGCATGCTGAGCCAGCTGTCTTTCCAAAAGGGAGATTATCTATTTAGAAAATGCAATTGGTCCTTGAGGAGCTGTAAGCACATCTACTTTTACAGAAGAACTTTAAAAAATAAGTGGAACCATTACCATACACAAGACTGAGCTCAAGCCTTGTTGCAGGCCCCTTTTTGGATGAGTGAACAGCCTCCAGGAAGGCATCAAGGCAAAAAGGCAAGATCTGTAGACCCTGGCCATGAAGACATGGATTGGCTCACATCAAGGTAGAGGCCATCTGGCCCAACCTTCTCCCACTCTGCCCCGATGGATATCAAACCACCCTTTGCTCCCTGAAGGTCATTTATCTCTTTCTGTTGAAGATGTTCCTCCTTCCTAGGTACAACACTGTGAATGACTCTGAGTCTAGTCCTGTGCTGTGAAATATAGGAGTCACTGTCTTTACATGGTTATCAACATGGAAACTATGGCCAGTGTGACTCCAGAGGTCACTTTTACCTTTCATTTAATCTTAAATAGCTCACATTTCAATACAAAAACTGATATTTGATTTCATTTTTAAATGTCTTTTGAATTTGGAACAACTTTTCTCAACTGTAAATCTCGCAAATTCTAAATATAAGCAAAATATTTCCAATGAAAAGTGTTCAAACTGAGATATGCTGTTAGTGTAAAATACACATTAGATTTTTAAAGACAGTATGAAAATGAATGTGAGTCATGTTAACATTTTTACATTCACTATGAAATTTGTTTTGTGCATATTGAGTTAAATATAATACTAGAATCGATTTTCCCAGTTTATTTTTATCTTCTCAATGTGGTTAGTAGAAAATTTAAAATTACATATATGGCTCTTACTGTATCTCTGTTAAATAGTGCTGATATATAAAATGCAGATTTAGACAAAAAATTTCAGATAACTAAAGATGTGCTAGGATTTTCATGACTTTTTTGATGGATTTGTCAGGTGTAACAGGTCACAGGCACTGGAGCCACAAGCTAAACTGGACTCTGTTTCCCACTAATTTAGATATCATCAATTTAGTCTTACCATCTGAGGACTCCTTGAAAACTGATACAATGTTTGAAAGTATTTATTTTCCCTTTATCTTTATGCCCTCTGAAAATTTGATAAATATACCTATTTGGCTGAATAGTAAAATGTTGTATAGTTCTGTGAGGGTGTCAAAGAAGGTGTGAATTCCATAGCACCCTCCAACTTCCCACATTATTTTTTTTTGGGGGGTGCCAGGGATTGAACTTGGGTTCTTGTGCTTGCTAGGCAGGCCTTAGAACCACTGAGCTAAATCCCCAGCCCCCAACTTCCCACATTTTTTGTAAAAGTAAAGATGTCCCACAGGCCCATCAAGGACACTCATCTGTACTCTACATGTTGATTTCACAGACCTCACATGAACATGGCTACCCCAAAATTCAGGGATACCCATTATTTCCTTACTATGTACTCACAATTAAGAGAGTAATCAACTGCTGTCGACTGAATGTCTTCCACGAAATTATTACCCAGAAAATATAAAAGGAATGAGTTTATCTTTAGCTTTATTCAGCACAGCATGCCCACTCTGGCTTACTGGGCATGACTGGATATACTACAGGAGATATATTTTGACTATGGCCAACCACTCAATGTAACAGTGAATCAGCTTGATCCCACTCTGAGGGGTTGAGGTGGGGTTTTGACAATGATAATGAAAAATAGGCATGCCTTATACAGAGATATCTGAAAAATACTTAACAATGTATATACTCTGGAAGCATAAACTCTGACTTTGACAAGCTGTCTCCTTTCATACAATAGGATCTTCTGTAGCTTAATTTTGGGCCTGGGCATTAAACCAGGTTTTTAGGGGGAGCAAACTTGTAGTAAAATGAATAGGAGATGAGAGGGCTTCACTAGTCAAGACAGAATCAATCTCTTTGAGTTGTCCATCTATAAAATGGAGTCTAGCCTGATAAAATCCTCCACCCATGGATGCTGTATTAATTAGAAATTACTGAATATAACACACTCTTAAAACTCAAGGAATGCCATTAATGCTAGGTATTTATTGTATGGAGACAATTTAAAGTAATCAGTAAGACTGCCAGTTGCTCTGAATTAGAAAGTAAATTTAAATTTGGGAACCCATTATTAGAATAGCAAAAAGTAGAACTAATTGTGATCAAAGCCATTGTTGCGAAAATTTTATGTCAGTGTCTGGTGGCTTAACTGTGTCATTTACATTAAAAAGATGGGCTATATGCAATGAGCAAGTGGCCTGGGTTATAAAAACAAATATGTAGGAGAAAATGCATGCATATAGGTGCACAGAATAAAGTGGAAAAGAAACTATACTGTGGAGGCTGATGAAACTAGCCCAGGGCAGGGATTTACTTCTGAGACCGGGAGTCTCTTGATCAGCTTGGTATGGATTTTCATTGAACAAAGAAACTCATTAAAAGTTGATTGTTTAGATTCTGTGGGGATATAACAGGGAAACTCAACAACCATGCCCCATCTTCATAGCACTGAACACTGTATAATTTGTTTCTACACACAAAATGACCTGGTGATCAAAGTTATTAGCAGCACCATTTGTCAAAGAAAGCAAAGACAATGGCTTGAGCCAAATGTGGGATCAAGCAACTCAGTTTTAGGGATTTATAAACCCAAACGCAATGGACTGAGGGTATCTGCAAGTGGAGCAGGCAAAGATTTGAAGCAACTCACAGCTCCAGTCATCCTGGACAATACGGGACAGATTTAGTGCATCCAGTGGCTTAAAATTCAGATACGATAATTCCCTCTCCCTCATTCATTCCATATTTATGAAATGAGGACCAAATGTGGAGTGTTGTGTTCGATAATATGAGGTTACAAAGCTGAATCAGATATAGATCTGCTCTCAAGGACCTCCTGGACAAGGTCACGAATAGTCCAATATAGTTTGAGTATCTCTTATCCAAAATGCTTGGAACTAGAATTGTTTCAATTTTTAGAGTTTGGAATATATGCATACATTTTACCACCCCAGAAAAAACTGGAAATCTCAGATGTTGCAAATTGCAGAACTTTTTCAGTAATATATTGCTGCTCAAAAAGTTTCAAATTTCAGATTTTCCAATTAGAGAAGCTCAATCTATAATTATTTACAAAAATAAATATTTTTTACATCACAATGCTCTGTACATTGTGGGCACTAAGAGTATTAAATAGCAAACACCAGAGAGAGGAATAAGTCCCACATTCAAGACAAACACACCAGAAAGTGAGTCAGGAGAGGCTACTTCTAGTTGGGAGGGACAGGGAAGACTTGTAAAGTACTTCCAGAGAGCTGAGCCCAAAGATCCCACAGGCTGGTGGAATAGGGAGAAAGAAATAAATGTGCAAGTGATGACAAACATTTGTTGTTACTTATTTTACTGAAAGTTTATATAATTGTTGTACTATGTTCTGATAGAAAGAAGTTAGAAGAATTAAGCACTATGTACATAGTCACAAAGTGGTTAAATTCTGGAACATCAGCATCTAGAACAGTTTTTAGCACTTTGTAGATACTCAGTAAATGTTGGGTGAATGAAAACAGAACGCATGAAGGTATA
>NW_022900928.1:43610830-43616408 GCF_012274545.1 Fukomys damarensis | reverse complement strand
ATATACTGATCTTGTTGCTGACCTCCAAGAAATAGTGTTCTGCTGAGAAAAGACAGTCTTCTTCATACATTTACTCATTCCAGATAATGATAAACAACAGAAGAAGAATACAGCAAGACAATGGATACACAATGAATTCATGTGTGCATTGTGTGTATACGTGGGAATGTGTGTGGAGGTAGAAGGATTTGGAACTTCCCCCTGAGGAGGTTAGATCTGAGATGAGACCTGAATAATCAAAAGCTTTAATCTTTCAGAAACTGAGAGAAATCATAATAGACATGGGGGGGTTGCTACAGATGCCTTGAGCTGGGGACCGACAGGAGTTACTGAGTGTAGGCCAGGGACACAGCACCATAGGAAGAAAGGAGGACACGGAACTGACCTGGGAGGTCAAATGGATACTAATCAACTTATTTTTTCAAGAGGAAGCTGTCACATGATAATCAAGGAACTGATAAGATCTGATTTATGCTTTAAAAAGATCACTTTGAGTGTTCTGTGGAAAGTATAATTTAGATGACAGAACAGGAATAGAGGGGACCTGTTGGGCTATGCAGTAATCTGGGTGGGAAGAGAGGGAGGATGGGTCAGGGTTTCAATAGTGAAGACATAGTAGTGATTGAGTTAAATATATTCCTATAGGAGTTGCTTGTGGGAAATAAGGAGTGGAAAAAAGAAAAAGAAAAATACTCATAATGGGTAACTCATATATTTAAAATTTTTATTTTGTGCTTTTAAAATTAAATTAAATATAATTTAATTTTGATTTGTTTTGGACCTGGATACTTACACAGAAGGAATCACCATTAAAGAAAGGGAGAAAACACAAGGAAGAGAAGGCTTTGACAGTGGTAAGGGGACAGGCCATGGGGAAATCAAGAGTTCCAGTCTATGCATGTTAAGCTGGAAAAGGCATTTAGTTATCTGAATGCTAGCTGGCATAAAGAAGAAAACTGGACATAGCTGGGACTTAAAGAAGTGAAAAGGAATAAGGAGAAAATAAACAAGAAAAGAGGGCTGAGATTCTGAAAGAAATGCATAATGAATTAGGTTTTTATTAGTTTATTTCCTGAATGCTGAGATGTAGATAAAGTATAATGTCCCTCCCTTAAATGGATTTCTATCACCACAAGAAAGATTAGGGATTTAAAAGTATACTTCAGAAATAATACTTAAAAGTGGGAAGATCTAGGAACTTGTAAAAAGTTTTAAAATAAAAGATGGAAAAGCTTGGAAATATTTTGATGATTCAATGGGATTTATGGAGAGCACTGAGAAGTAATGGGAAATATGTCTAAGGATCATTTCCTACCACCCCAAGAAGGCCATTTATAGCGAGAACACAAATGATCTATTCCAGTAAAAAATAAAAATAAGAAAGTGGATATATTTAAAACTCGCTCAAGAATTAAAGCTAACAAGGTTCATACTTTAGAAGTGAAGAAGAGATGATACGTAATTTATTAGGTTCACATTAAAAAGGAATAATAAGGATCTGGATTTTTCAACTGCAATATACAGAAACAATTAGCAATGTGGTAATTTAACATCTACTGTGAACCATGCCCCATTGTTTCACAATACTGCCAGAGCAACCAATTTCTTTAGGAAAGGGAGTTCTGGATATTCTGCAACACATTTATATTTTAGTACACTTTAGGAAAGCAGTGATCTGATCTGATAATCTTGGTGACCACTAATAGATCACAGGATTATAATGGTGGGAAGGCAGGCTGCAGATCTGACTCAGGGTCTCATATTCCAACTGCTCATCTTACAGTGGTATTTGGCAGGCCAGGTACGCCCTTGATTTATAACATTGTAGGCAGTGGACAAGGGCCACTAGAATGGTGCAAAGTGCCATCAGGACACAGAAGCAAGTTCAGGGAATGCTGGCTTAGGGATTACAGTAGCTTCATGAAAGAGTATCCTACTTGCATACTGAAGGAGACCACAAACATATGCACATGTGCACACACATAACGTGCACTTACTCTTTGTTTGAAGAGCAGAAAAAAACATTTAAAGCAGAGTATGAACCCACATGTGGGCCATAAACAAAGGAAATGTGACAGAAGCCAGGGCCAGCAAAAATGGTAGCATTTTCTGAAGAGCATCTTTCCAACCAGTACCTTTAAACGGAGGCTGCAATAATTACACACATACATACAAAAGATCGCTACGGTCCCAGCTGAGTGCTTTCAGGTTCTTTTCCCCTCAATTTCTGAATTAAAGCAATGGGAAAGCATTCACATGAAGAAATATCTTGGGAACTAGAAGAGATAGAGAATGTCTAGTGTTTGGGAATCCCTCTTATTAAGGCAGCTATTGGTGCCTATATTTTAAATAAAGCCTTATTTATCAATCTGAGGAACAGGGGATAAGTTTTATTGGAAAATCCTGGCCAGAATTTTTGTGTAAGTTTACCTTTCATAAATTCTTGAAAACAAACTTAAGTTTTATGGCCTTAAAACACAACAAAATTAAATATTTAAAAAGTATGTTGCTTTTAATATCTGAGTTCCTTATCTAGACAAGCAAATATACATAAACTAGGTACAGTTTTTTTAAATTGAGTTTATTGGTATATTTTAGGTATACAGTAAAGTTAGATTCATTATTGGGATCTTGTACCTCTACATGACAAGTCTTGGTTCTCATTTTTCCCCTCGTCCCTGCCCTCCCTTCACCCCCTCCTCTCCTCCCCATTTACAAACACTTTATTTACATTTTTTCATTTACTCATATGTTTTTCTTTTCCCTTATTACCTTACCCCTACCCTTCCCACTTCCCCTACACCTTTAGCCCTTTTCTTCCTATTTCACATTGTCAATTATCTCATTAGGATCTTATATACCATTATATATAATTTTTTACACTAGAGAAACTATTCAGTATTTACACATGTGTGACTCATTTATTTCACTTAGCATATTCTCAATATGTATCCATTGTCCTATGAATAAATCTAATTTCTTATTCTTTATGGCTGAGTAGTGCTCCATTTTATAGAAAAAACATCTTCTTTATCCAGTCTCCAACTGATGAGCAAATGGGCTGTTTCCAAGATTTAACTATTACAAACTGTGCCGCTATAAACATGGGTACGCATATATCACTGTGGTATGATTCCTTCAATTCTTTTGGAAAGATGCCTAGCACAGCTATGGCTGGGTAAATGGAACCTCTAGTCCCAGCTCTTTGAGGTACCTCCATATTGATTTCCATAGTGGTTGCACCAGTATGCACTCCCACCAACAATGGAGAAGGGTTCCTTTCTCCCCACACCCATGCCAGCATTTGTTATTGGGTGATTTCTTGATAGCAGACATTCCTTGTGGGTTGAGGTGGAATCTAAGTGTTTTTTTCATCTGCATCTCTTGAATGAACAGTGATGTGGAACATTTTTTCATATATTTACTTGCTGCTTTTACTTCTTTGTCTGAGAAATATCTGTTTATTTCAGGTTCCCATTTTTGAATCAGGTCTTTATATTTGGGGGGGCTGATTGTTTTGATTTCTTTATAGATTCTAGATAATAGTCCTTTGTCTGAGGATCAGCTGGTAAAAATTTTTTCCCACATTATAGGTTGTCTCTTAGTTCTGTTGGTTTCTTTTGCAGTGCAGAAGCTTTTTAACAAGATGAGATCCCAGTAGATTCTTTCTGCTAGTTCCCGTGCTACTGAGGATTTGTTCATAAAGACTTTTCCTATGCCAATGTCTTCAAGAGTTCTGCCTAACTTATCTTCCAGAAAGTTTAGTGTTTCTGTTTTAATATTTAGATCTTTAATCCACTTGGATTTTATTTAGTGGATGGTGAAAGATAAGGGTCTAGTTTTAATCTTTGGCAGTTGAGATCCAGTTTTTCCAACACCATTTATTAAAGAGACTATCTTTCCTCCGGCGGGGATGGTCAGCTCCTGTGTTAAAGATGAGGTAGCTGAGTACATCTGGAGTTGTTTTTACGTACAGTTTTGATGTCAGTGAAGATTAGTCTGCAGAGGTTTGTGTGGTCAAGGCCAGTGCCTTGGTACAAAGAAAAAAGAGCGGGTATGACGATGGAAGTGCTGGGAGCAGGATCTCTGGAGTCAGGCTGTCCTGATTTCTCCCCAGCAAACTGGAGAATGGGAGAGGGTGCCAGACCTCGTGTTTCAACAACTATATAAAAGTCATAAAACCACACTTTCCTCCCAGGGTTGTTGTATGACTGCAGGTGAGTTTAGATGTTTTCAACTGTCAGATCTCTGTGGGCCTGAGCATACAAGAGTATGTCCCTTACTCTCAAAGAGTTTACCATCCAGAATCCCAATGAATAGTGCAAATTGTAAAACTGGTTTCCATTTTTTTAAGCAAAAACATCCCTTAGATGCCAGACATAATATTAAAATACTTGGAAGTTCAAAATTGGATTATAAAATTTTGACAAGTACAGCTTTGGCATTGCCTAAAGGAGGCAAATTCTGATGTGGTAAATTTGCTTTCCCCGCATAATCCAGAAAAGGTAAATAGATTGCAGAAAAATCGAGGACACCTGGAAGTGTGCATGGGGGACACTTACTCTTTTGGCCTAAGTGTCTGCTCTTATTAACATTTCAAAGTATTTATTGTACACCCTTCACTCAGACACAATAAGATGGAATGGAGTAGGAACATATAGTTTTATTCTGAGGTAAAAAGAATGCCTCAACTCTTATTAAAGAATACAGGCTTCTTATTACAGAACACAGACTTCCTCTAATCTAAACCTGTACTCAGTCCAGAAATGATCAGAAAAGCAATAGGCCTTTTCCAGTCCACACTCAATTCGTATATCAAGAAAGCTTGTTCCATGTATTGCCTATCCCAATGCTGAGTGTGTTTCCGAAGGCCAAGCAATCTCCTTCAGAAGAATTATCCTGCACCACCAGTGGTGTCTTCCTGACATGTCACCCAGCTGTCTTACACTTCTATGCTACTTTTGTACATGTCTGTTGCCCTCCACCAGACCAGAAACTGCTTGAGCAAGGTCTAGACATGCTGAGTCATTTCTCCTCCCAATATCTGGAACAACACATTCTTTTATGAACAGTCATCACTTAACAATTGCTTGTAATTAAATAGGATTATGGAACTACAACCAGGGCTACCAGGCCCACTCTGGTCAGTCATTAAGTACGTACCTGAAGGAAGCCAGCCCCCTTCCACATTGGAAACCAACATTGGGAATTGATGAGTTTGCACGAGAAACTTTTCCAGAAGCAATGATTACTCCAGAGAAAGTGCTGGACTACTGATTAGTTTAAGGATGCCTAATATAACTATTGCACTTGTCATCCCTCACTGAATGATTTCTATATTCTTCCTGCTAAGAACCTACACAGCAGCAATCCTGCTCCCCACCCTGTTTCACTTTTCATAGTTTCATTAATCTGTGGTCAAGCCTTGGCAGAAAATATTAAGTGAAAAATTCAAGAAACAAATAATTCACAACATTTAAATTTTATTATTATATTATAGCTATTTTATTAGTAGCATTGTTATACACCTATTGCTCTAAATTTATGAATCGAACTTTATCATATATATGTGTGTGTG
>NW_022900928.1:43571857-43610753 GCF_012274545.1 Fukomys damarensis | reverse complement strand
TTTTTTTTTTTTGTACTGGGGATCAAACTTCGGTCCTTGTGATTGCAAGGCAGGCAGCAGAACCTCTGACTAAATCCCTGGCCCCCACTATTCTTGATTTTAGGTATCCATTGAGGGTCTTAGAATAGCCCCAGATAAGGGGGAAGTATTATATGTGAAATATCATTTAAATAACCCCTTAGGACAAATATTTTTATTTTAAACCAATTTCATGTGTGAAGTGAATGGGACTAAGAGAGGGTTACTGTTTCTCAGCGCTGACAAGGGATAGATCTTGGGCTCAGTTGTAGAGCTGACTGTATGTAGCAGTATTTTACAAGAAATAATTGTGCTCTCATCTTTGCTCAACTCCATGCCAAAGAACTAGGCGTGGTGGTACACGCCTTTAATCCTAGCACTCTGAAGGCTGAGATAGGAAGATCGCTGTGAGTTCGAGACCAGTCTGGGCTACACAGTGAGTTCCAGGTCAGTCTCAACTACATAGTGAGACCCTGTCTCCAAAAAAAAAAAAAAAAAAAAAAAAAAAAAAAGAAAAAAACCCAAATCCTCTATGCCCAATGATTTCACTTTGGTAGCTTGAAATTGGCCATGGTAGGAGTATTTATATCATGAAAATCAGCAAGCACCACTAGTCGGGGGTTCTTTTCTGGAAGTCATTTCATCAGCATGTCCACTGCCTAGGGATGTCTGGTTCCACAGTCTCTGTGCTAGTGAACCAGTACTCTATATGCACTCAATGAGTAATAGATGTAAACTTGGCAACCACTGGAAGGTTAAAATGAGAACAATATATATTAATGACTGTAAACAGGACAGCTATGCAGGTAGACTAGGAAAGAAAAATTCATACTAAATCTTGTCAGGAAATCCTCAGTGCCCAGGAGACAAAGCCCGTATCAGAAGATCTAAGTTGCTAGAAAGTTACATTTTTGTAAAGCAGAAGGAATATCTCATTAGTATCTATACAAGCTGAAAAACAAATATCTATCAAAATCAGCCATTGTCTCTTTGATTCCTAGCAACTTCCTGATACTGAAAGGAAGAGCAGATACCAGTATACTAGAAAGTAGAAAGATGTATACACAATTGTAATAGCAGAAAATGACATTCTAATCAGCTCCTGATAGACCTGGTCACTGGTTCCCTGACATTTTATAATTTCTGAGTGGACTGATGAAACTACTTTTCAAGTGCAAAGATGGGAACTTGACTGTGTTTTTGTTTTTGTTTGTTCGCCATTTGTTTTGTTGCTGAGGGTCAAATTCAGGGCCTCGTGCATGTTAAGCACTTGTTATACCACAGAGTGATATCCCCAACCTCCCAGCAATACTCTTGGGAAAGACATCACTTTTTAATTTATTTGCTATAGAAGTAAACTGAAAACAGAGAAAAAAACAGGAAAGAGAAGAAAACAAAGCAAAAATATATGATGGTACAAAATGGGTGTTCACTGAAATGAATGCTGAAGAAATGAGAAAAGAAGAAAGACTCATGTAAATTTCAGCGTGGTCTCTAACCATGTAAGACTTATACCTCTGAAACTATAATTGATCTAAGGCAGACCCACCTGGTATTAGTATGATACAGGGCCCATTTTGCTCTTTCTGACATCTCCTGTATGACATGGCAAAGCGTGCAGCTGACTGAGATAAGGATGTACAAAGCACTCTGCCAAGAAAGCAACTTGCCACTCTGCAGAGCATCCTTCCAAAACATAATGAGAAAACCCTAGAGCATGAACCTACCAGCAATATGATAATGAGAAAAATCTTCAACAATAGGTAAAAAAGAAGGGAGAGTAAAGGAAAACACCAATTTCAGGAATGTTCTGAAAAATCTGCATTCACCTTGCCAACAGTTTTTCCTTAGGTCAGGTCCACATGACAAAGGATGGCTGAGAAACATTTTCAGATGAAGGGCAAGCAATTCTTTAAGTCATAAAACCCAAAGACAAGCATCAAAGGCTGGTTTTTATGGTTCTCGGTAGACTCTTGCTTGCTATAAAATACTATGCTAAGGTGGCTATAGCTGTGGACTTCCATTTTAAGATTCATAACCCCACAAAAGTTTAATGGAAATCAATAGATCTAGGAATCCTACATTATTTGTAACTAGTGAGAAATGTCAATCTTCATCACAATCCAGGGTGAGACTTGTTTCATCATATGCCCGGCACTTTCCGCACACTCGATATGAAAGACAAATATCACCACTTATGCCTCACTGGACAGGTACACGAAACTGAATTATAAAGACAAATTCAGGCAAAGGGACTCAGAACAGGACTGAAGCAAAAATGGAATGAAACCAAAGGGAAGGAGAGAGACATTGCTTAGCTCAAAATCTTTACAACATTCTTTAGTGATCCCTATGTGTCCTGACAGCTTCAGGCTGTGAGGTCCTCAAAGGCTTTATTTAAATGTGTTTATTCTCCAGCAATATATAAATATATATATATATATAACATATATTATATATATACATATATATATATAACATATATTATATAACATATATCATATGCAATATAATTCCATATAATTATAATACAATAATATATATTCATAATTGTTTGTTGAATTATTTAGGTATTCCTAAATTCAGAATGCAGGTTGAGGAATCAAGAGTATCAAGAGTTGTGGGGCTGTGAAGGAAGCAGCACAAGAAGGAGAAGAAATTGGGTTGTAGCAAAGGCCTCAGCTGATTATGATTTCATAATATTGTTCTACCTTGAAGGAAGCAGACTTCTATATACCAATGGTTGGGGGCTGTCCCTAAAGAGGGCAGGATAGCTCTCTTCACTCAAAAGCTTTTTCTAGAAATGAAATAAACTAAGATTCATCAGCTCCCAGTACTCCCGAAGCAGGAAGAGGCCTGAAGAGCACACCACAGCATCCACAAAATGCATAAACAGTCAAAGATGAAACTTATACACAAAACTGTTAAAGTGCCTCCTCTGATCTAATGGCACCAATGACTATAACTACTCTTCAATCAACCATCATCATATTTCTTCTTTGGAGAAAGTCTCTCCTCCAAACTAACATCTGGCAACTCAATTCTTCTGCCTTCGCATCCCGGAAAGAACCTTGCAATCTTCCCTAGTCCAAACACCACGACCCTTCCTGAAGCACACAGTGCCCCAGACAACACTTTGATATCCTTAGTCTTTTAAACATTCTCCTTTTTAGTGACTGACACCAGGTGAATCTACTGAAATCCTCATTCAGGCAATTATTTCTGTAAGAGATGAAAGCAACTTACTGAAATTGTGGTCTACTTGATAAATAAGACCAGGCATACTTTAAAAAAAAAAATAGAGTTAACATACCAGCTGTACTGTATACCTAAAATGTACCAATAAACTCAATTAAAAAAATAGAGTTAACATATACCATGGGAACCAAATTTATACAATTTTATTTAATTATTTCCTGTTCTGTACATTTAACATTTACCAAAAACCCCTGTTTATTCTGGAGCACTCTATTTCTCTTATTAAAAATGAGGTGAATGCTTATTTCTTGTGTTCCTTCTTTAGAGGGACAGAGGAATTAAGATCCAGAAATGTGATGGAAGAAATGCAGCTTATTTGATAGGCTCCTGATTGCTAATAAGTCCAAATACTGTATCCCGAACAGATACCTAAACTCACTAGAAATATCAAATGTACCTTACTGACCCTAACATCTTCCAGATCCATTAGTAGAGCTTGCTGTTCATGTTGGGTCCTCAAAAAATGTTTTTAGAATTCTGATCTCTACCCATGTAAGGAAAAACAAATTAGAAGAAAATATTTGTTAAATATTTAACTTAACAAAAGACATCATGTATCAGTTTGAAATGTGTATTTTTTGACATAGGATTTTTCTAATTAGTACTAGGCTGTGGATTGTAACATTAAAATAAGACTCAATCAGGTATCCACAACTTCTATCATTTTTCTTAATTTTAGCAATTATTTCATTGAAGTCCATTCTTCAAAATTTGCTGTTGTCCTTAACATCCTCCTATACATGTATTTCAAGTTAAAATATTTGTTCTTTTTAAATACAGATCTATTTTACATTTCATAATTATGTATAGGACTTTTTTCTGATTTCAAGGACTAGCATACACATTAAGAGCACAGCATGTCCACTGAGCTCATTTTGTGTAGAGTTTTGTGGTAGGTTGAAGCAAAAAAAAGTTCATACAAAAGGAAAACAACAAAAAAGTATTAGGATCAAAGAAAAGATGCTGCAAAAATGCCAGACACAATTACCTGACTTTCATTTTTAAATTTGAGTCTCCCAAAAACCAATGGGAGAAAGAAAATAGGAATTGATATAGTTTTTATCAGAAAGAAGAAAGCACATGTAACAAAACCATGATAAGTATGATTCTGAAACATAACTCTCAGAAGGGATCCAACAGGCATTTCACAGCAAATGCAGTGGGAAATTATATATGTTGTTCTCTACGGCGTCTTTCAAAAATTGGTGATAAACTTGCCACTTTCTTGCTAATGTACTGCAAACTAAGAGCTGTTAAATAAAGAAATGTTACCAATGTTGATAGTCCAGGCTTCACATCCATATTTAAAAAAAGGCTCCTTCCTGGAGAATATTCTCCTCTGTGGTTTCTGCGTGTTGAGTCCTTATCCTTTCCTCCAGGCTCAGTACAAAAATCCATTCATGGTTTCCATAGATCCTTCCAGTGTCATGCTCACTTTCTGACTGCATTCATCTGGTAGCTATCTATATCTAACTTACCACTTTTGTTTGCTTAAATATCACTTCAGGGTTGCTCAATAAGTGTGTTCTTTTCAACTAGATGCTGTGGTAGATTAAAGTTTTTTTTTTTTTCCTACTCCCAATCCATCTAGGCTGGATTAAGTAACTCACCTGAACATTAGAATTTTTTGGAAGAAATGGTAACCCAATTCCAAGCTTATCTTTTCAGACAAATAAAGTTTTTTTTTTTAATCTTTCTTAGAAGTCCAAGTTACCATGTAGTGGGAAAACTAACCCAGGATCAAAGGCCAAATACATGTGCAGCTAAACACCACTAAATTAACTACATCAATGCCATGCATAACTAGAATAATTCTGCCTGAATTGCTGCAAAATGTTGAAATCTGATAAAATGTTGTTTGTTTTAAAACACTAACTTTTGACATGGTTTGTTATGTAACTATTGCTGGCAAAGCAGTCATAAGACTCCAGAGCCTAAAGTCATACTCTGGTTCATTGATCTATTCACTTCAACCAGTAGGTATGGAATATCCACCATGTACCAGGCAGTGTTATAGAAGTTGGAGATGAAATAAAATGAATGAGACAAAAAATCTGTCCTTATTAAATTAACATTTTAGTGGGAGAAACAATGAACATGAAAACAAATAGCATTACTTTTGCAATATCCAAATTGCCAGGCAGGCACTGTGTTAATCACAGAGAATGATCAATGCAAGTTATACTTTTGTGCATGTACAACTCATAAGCTGAAAGTATCATTCTTAATTTTACCTATGAAATAAAACAAACACAAAACAACCAAAGAAAGACAAAGCAAGCAAGTAAGAAAGTAAAAGAAAAAAAGAAAGAAGCTGAATCCAAATATATTTGAAAAACTAAGTTACTAACAAGACAAGTCAGATAAGCCAGACAAGTTTGCAAACAACACATTTCTGGCACAATGACTATAACGACAAGATGTTTACCTATTTCTTTAAAAAGTAGTGACTCCTTTGTCTGTGAAATCATAAAACTTTTATGAGAAGAAAGGGTACAAACCTTTAGCTTTTAGAAATATAGGTTATTCTCTAACCAGGGTAGAATGTATTTCTACATAAAATGTCAACATACAAACAATATAGAAAAAAATAATTACAGACAGTGTTAGTGTGGTAAGCTGATAAGGACCAGATGGTCCTTTGTATTTATGGTTTTCCTTGTGCATACAAATGCTTTGGGGATCTAATTAGCCTTCTACAAAACTCAAACTGGGTAATTACTATCATTATCCCCTTTTCAAATAAATCTGAAGTCTAAACTGCAATTATGTTTTTTATCTTACATTTGGTATTCACACATTTTAAGAATTATTCTTTGCCATCTACTCAAAAAACTTCTTAACATGGATTGAAGTAAATAAAGTACAGCAAGATTATAAAAATTTTTTAGTGGTTGACTCCGTTAGAGGAAAGTGCTGACAATCACTAAAGTGCTCCATCCAAAGTCCTGCCTCTATCACAGTGTCACTCCAATCATAAAGCTCCCGTTCTCTGAGACTTTATATTTCCACTTCTGCTTTGCACAGCGAAAGAGGAATTTCTACATGGAGACATAAGCAGTCACGCATGTTAGAGAAGGGACTTTTCTGTGAGATAGGATGTGGCAGCCATTTCAATTAACTTCTGATTCTGCCCCCAAAGTGCAATACCTAGGCCAGTGATGAGCTTCGAAAAGGTAGTGGTGCACATAACAAGCCTAGGATGTCATCTTTATGGGATATTTGGCCTCTGGACACTCAGTTGCATGGTAACAACATCTCTGAACTGCAAAGCAAAGAGGAGGCAATCATGTGCGGCAGTGAACTCATAATGGAGAATTGATCAAAACTTATCTACAGCGAGAAGTATGCATGAGGAGGGGCTTGAGGAAGCAATCATTTTGTTTTAGGCATGAGGCTAAAGAATAGTATTACCAGGGGGCACATGTGTCTTCCTTGGCAGGAGAAAACCTGGAGAGTGACAGGCATCAGAAACAGCATTTCCCAGTGAAGAGGTCAAGAATATTCAGAATGTCTGCTTGTGTCCCAAAATTTAGCCTCACAATTTTCTGCTCCAGGAGGCAAAACATAGAAATAGTTAAAAGAGGGGAAATGCAGGTTGATGAATTGGGACTCACAGGCACTAAAAGAAGGTTGCCACATGTCAGCACAGGCTTCAGAGGTGGCCCCTGGCCTGCCTGACAGAAAGATGGCTCTGGAGCTGCTACATAGCCCTGGGCCCTGGAGATGGTCCTGCACTGCCTTGGCAGAAAGCAGCACAGTACCCATGCATTGACAAAGATTGCAGCCCCGTCTGCGCGTCATCCTGCCACACATGATGGCAACCTGGCAGTACACAGAGAAGAATCTTGAAGGCACTCATTCATTCTTTTATTCACTCCACAAATAATTACCAGGTATCTACTTAGTGTGATGTACCAAAGCAATATGTGCAAGTTCAGATGTCACCGAAGCACTGCCTTTAAATAATGATAGGGTCTGATCATAAAAGGTGTTACAGACACCACCAAATACTGATCCAGAGTCAAAGTGCTTAGAGTAGAGTTGCTGGCTTATAGCGAGTAACACATAAGCAGTAAAGCAGCCATATTTCTAGTTTACAGTGCATCTTTTTCTTCAATATCCTTCTGTTAGAAGCATAACAGGTGGTACTGTCCCAGTTTCACAGATACAGAAGATGGGTAACAGGTATTAAGGGACTTGCCAAAATTGTCAGCATGTAAGAAGTCTACACTTGACTCATACACACGTCTTCTCCCTACAAATGCACAAACTAACCAAAACTTCCCCAGCTATCTAATTGGAACTTTCACTGAAGCCTCTAAACATAAGCATGTATGCCAGGACAGCTCACTGCTGGGATGTTTGGGCAGTCTGTCTGACTGACTTAAGCTACTTGGTATCTTGAGAGCTTTTCTGCTTCTGAGTGCAGACCCAAAGCTCAGGAGAAAGAAATTTTAATCAGAGCAGAACCACATTGTCTGCATTTACTTTCAACTGGCTATAGCAGAGATATTTGGTTAGAAGGTTAAGTCTCATTTGATCTAGATGAGTAAACTAAGTTCTTCAGGACTTGACCTCCTCACTGGTAATCCTATCTGTGGATATGCAGCAAGTGAAAACAAAACATAAGCTATTCATTATACCACTTCACAGGTACTGAAAATTGAGTAAGATAATGTGGGTAAGATACAGGTAGTAAGGGCGGCCTTTCTCCATCAGACTCTTCTGTGGGTTCTCTTCTAGTCAACTAAGGAGAGAAAGCTCTTAAGAGTTCCCATCGTGGGAATGTCCAGCACTCCAGGTATCTAGGGAAAGCCTTTGCTGTAGGCGGCATGTCAGGAAGGAAACTGGAGGAAAGTGCCAGTTGTGATAGAGTCTGCTGTTTCCCAGAGAGTGAGGGTCAAGAGGTCATGTCTCAGTGCTTTCTAGAAATTCTCAGCTATTCTGAAATAGGCAGTAGTGCTTCACTGTCTGACCTTATTTAAGGATGCAAATTAAAGGGGAAAAAAAAAACAATAGCAACCATCTCTGCTTTATCATAAGCATTTATTGCTGATTGAATGTAGTCTGAATTCTGGTTGGACAAAATCCAATAATTCTTCCAATATCTGTTTAGGAGAATAGGCTTTCTGCCAGTCAAATAGACATGTGGGGCCCAGAAAATAATTGAGATGACAGTCAGTTTTGCACTGGAGGTTAAAGTATCAAATTCTCTCAGCTCTCTGACCTTGCCAACATGCTGGGTTCTGCTGATGACAAGTAAAGAGGAGAACTGGCCATGCTCCCACATGAGGGCATCTCTGAATCATGGTGCTCAGGGACCCAATGGCAATCAAAGCATGAAATGGGGAGAGGGTGAGGCTCAAGGCCAAGGCAGATCTGCCAGGGACTTTCCCCACCTGTCTGTAGCTATCTTGGATCAGTTCCTCAGGCTTTGCAAAGGCAGATTACAAAGGAAGATTTGCAAGTCTCCTCTCTAGATATGATGACCTACCACCTCCATTCTCATGTGGGAAGACAGACATGTGGTTCAGATTAGATAGGTGGCTTGTGTAAGAATCCATCTTCCTCAAAGGGCTCCTTCAAGTTTGCTTTGTGATCTGCTTTGCATCTTTTTTTGTAAAGGCCTCAATAGTGCTTGGAATTTGATTATAACTTCTCAGCTATTTATAACTATTATTTTTGATTGAGTTTTAGAGATATAGCAATACACTTCATGTTCAAATTTTAGATAAATGAAAGAGTAACAAAATGACTATAAAGTGTATGTAGGAGATTCAGTGGTGCATCTCCTAAAGACATGTCTGCCTTAACCTTCAGCATGACCCTGCTGAGACACAGATTTCAGATATTTGGACTTCAGAACAGTCAAAGAATAAATTTCTGATGTTTTGAGTCCTAAAATGGGTGGCAATTTATTATAGAAGCTCTAAAAAAACTACCAAACTAATATAGTAAGTTTATAATATATAGATGTTCAATTTACATTATAAATTATATAAAATATATAATATATATACTTATACATATAGACTCAGAGAGAGAGAAGCAAGAGATAATATAGTGTATTGTGTAAGCTTCTTTTATCATATGTGATCTAAATTCCTTCATCATCCCAGCTTGTATGACAGGGCATAAAAACATTCACTAACCTGTTGAATGTCATATTGCATGATGGGCCAACCACAGTCAACAACTCTGCCTCACACGTGGGAAAGAAACAGAGACTACATCCCAAGAAATGTAAAATAAGGAGAAATAAAACAAGACAAGGCCATTTTTTACTCAGAAACTATCTTTAAATATTTACCAACTTAGACTACCTAAAATTCTTTATGCTCACTGCATTAGTAAAATAAATATTCAAAGAAGAAGGTGCCATATGTCATATTTAAAGGGATATATGAGCATGAAATTTATAGTAATGATTCATATAGACATTTTATAATTTCATGTCCTTATTTTCTGTGCATGCATGTGTAAACTTTTCATATGTTTCTACCCTGTTCTATTGATAAAACAGTTGTCATAATGGTTATAATTAATAATTACTGAGCACTTAATTCAGGCACTAGGCTAAACCATGTACGCACCTTACCTTGTTTAACAAATCCATATAGAATTACCCATGGGGAATGGATCATTATACAGTATCTGTTTTTCAGACAAAAAACCCAAATATCCTGTTCAGGAGGATGAGGTGACTAACTGATCTGGTTGTTCTTATAATGAGCAGCTGGGATAGTCTTCTGCTTCTCAGCTTTGGGAGTCCAGCTCTAGATTCTAAGCAGTGCACAGCAGGTGTGGAGGCAGGACAAATCAAAACTTTGTTGTGGGATTCTCCTATGCCCTCATGGTCATTAGGAGGCCCTGATACAGCTTATCCAGACTCCCTACCTCAATATATTTAGAGACAGCCCCTCAAAACAAAACAAAACACCAAAAATAACAAAAACAAAATACTAAAATAAAGACAGGCAGTAAAAAGTAAGAGTAGGGTTTAGACAGGAAGATTAAGGGCAGTGGGTACTCCAAGGAGGAGAGGTATGGAAATACATTGTGCAGGTACATTTGCGAACTTGGCCTGATATTATCCGTGGAAACTTTTAATGCCAAGCTCATGAATCTGAGTGCTGCCTTAGCTCTTTCCTGTAAGGTGATTAGGTAAATTATATTTCCACGCTAGAAAATACACTGGGAAATTGGCTAAGTGTGAGTAATACCTATATAGACCATAAGACTAAATAGTAATTCTCAACAACAGAGGCTATGTATATATAAACTGAGTAATAGAGGAAGAAAACTCCAATATACTCAGAGCTTTAGAATCCTTTAAACTCATCTTGTTCCGGTGCACATAACTTTGAGGTATTTCTTCTGCAGGGATATTTCTATGCTTGAGAGTATACCGTCAAGCACTATGTTCAATAAGTGGTTCCCAGGACAATGGGAAGACCTCAGAAGGAGGGGATGGGTAGATGACATTGATAATTGTCACAACCACAGGACTCGGGTGCTCTCTAAACTGTAAAGAGAAGCATGGTTCTCGTGATATAACTAGATAAAACAGAACCAATTGTTCTTCAGAATAAGGAAACTGTGAGACAGCATTAAAAATAGTTTCTGAGAAGCTTGGTTTCAGGTGGCAGATACTAAATCAGAAGCCACTGAGATGCTCAGTAGATGTCAAGGTCATTATTGCATCAAGCATAAACCAATTCATTTGTTAGAATGAAACAGCTAGATGGGTGAGTCCTGAACAAAAGGAAATCTAGTCTGGAAGGCCATCTTAATTTATCTGTATCTGTATCTGTAGCTATTAGAATTAATATACTTACAATATTATAATAACTAATTAATGCATTAATCAGGAGAAATGTGGGTATACAAGGAATAAATTGTGCTGATTATGCCTGTGAATATGGGATTGTCAGCTTCGCTCTTTGACATGGCTCTGTCAGACTAGTAGGGGCTTTAAGAGGTTAATAATAAAATATTGAACAAGTACCATTGTAGTGTGAAATATGACTAATTCACCGCCATAGTAATCATCACTGAGTTCCTTTAAAGAAGAGGCAAGACATATCATTTACAGGTGCAAATTCCTTATGATAAATGTTACTGTTGCATATATTTAAAGATGTACCAATAAATGTTTTGCTTAAAAAATAAAATATTTCAGAAAAACTTAACATTGCAATTTCAGAAGAAGAGATTAATAGGTATTAGAAATATAGTATACCCCACTCAAGTGGTCAAGATTCACCTACTCCTATATGAACACAATCCAACCCAAACCAGAAAAGTAAAATTTGCATAGGAATGGCTTTATGGTTTTTGAATACTGTCATTGGAGCTGATATTTGCTACAAAGCAAGCTGGTAAGTCTCTGATTCAATTAAATATTCACAGTGAGTACAAATATGCAAAATAGTAGAAGGTGGTTCATTTCAAAACTCACTTTCATTTTCATTTTAATAAAGCATCAAACAATGTAACTGTACTGTATACCTAAAATGTACCAATAAACTCAATGAGAAAAAAAGCATTAAATATTTATTTTCTTATTTGTAAAATCCAGACTCCAAAGAAACTTTAAATTTATATACAACCTAGCTTAACTGACTTAGAGATAAAGGAAGAAACATAGCATTAATACTGCAAATTATGATAAAACACTTGATACCTTAGCTAAGGCAAGTGGATGAGGGAAGAGAAGTAATGCCTAAGATAAATAGGCCCCCAACTACTGCATTTGGGTCAAGATCATGTTGAATCCATCATAAAAACACATAGGGACATACTTGCATACACATGCCTATTTGCTCTCTACATATGTAATGTAGTTTAAATTTAATACACAAATAATTATACTGTCTCCCAGTCCATTGAACACCTCCCACCCTCTTTGAAAGGCATTTTACAGAGTTCTGTTTATTGCAAAGTGAATTCAAAGAAAACTATAAGGTGACATTCCAATTCTCACTCTAATGACTCTAATCCATCCCATGATATGTACCAAACATAAAGGAAGCACGTGGGCCCCAATGGTACCCATCACCTGAAGGAAGGATGTGCAGTCTATTATGACAAAAAAGTAATGTAATATTCAAACAACATGCAGCTTTTGCTGAGAGTTTAATTTATTTCTAGGAACTCCACATTCCTGACATACTCGTTCATTTATTTCAAAAATAAAAACCCTGTGTATAATGAGGAGATGTCATTATCCAGAACATGATAGAGTCAGAATCATTTCATAGTACAGAAAATATTCAGAGGCTTAGCAAGGAAAGAGAAACCTCGTTATTCACAGTTGTCCTGCCCTTGTTTTCTTGGGAGATTTTCATATCCATGTAGAGGCAAATATTCAGGAAGTACCCACAGCTCTTAATGCATGTTCCTGTCAATGTAAGGGTTACTTGAGTACTCAGTGGAGATACAAATTGTGTTGCTATTTGCCCAGTCCTTTTGTCAGGAAAGCATTCATGATTTAGTGCTATTAATGACAGAGATAAACTGTAGTAGTTATTTTTTTATTGTAAGTATTCATTATAAAGTGAAAGAATTTAACTCAATCTTTTCAGCAAGAAATGAGGCAGGTTACAGAGTTTTTATTTTTTTGTGTCTGAGACAAATGGTGTACTAACTGGATACATCCCTCCTGACCCCTTTATAGGCAATTCTCTCTTTTAAGCCATCTTCTTTCTAAGGCATCAAGATCGTGTCTGGGCATGTCTTAGATTTGGAACTCCGAAAAGAAACTGTATGCCCAAAGGCTGGCACTTTTCTAAAACAAATGTTTAATGGGACAAGAGTTTTTCCATCATTCATTCTCTTCCTTACACAGTTGATAGCCCTTGACTGGTTACTAGCTTCATGAGAGGGGTCTGTTTCTTATCTTATAACTACATGCACTTCTCACTTTGATCCTGACTTTTACAGAATAATACTTGGCATTGAATGTTGCCTTAACAAATGTTTTCTGTTGACCAGGAGGAATCTTCTGAATGTTGACTGTCAGCAATGGTCAAATTGGAAGAAGATAAAAGAGCAACACTGAGAACAAGGTTTGAATGGTTTAGTACAGTCGCTTTGCAGTTATGGACAAATGTCCCAGGAGAGAACAGCATCCAAATCATGGGTAATGTTGATATTCATGAACAGGTTAATTTATTTTAAGATTTGCCATTAAGTTGTTTGAAGACTAGAATGCCTGTGACTATCTCTAAAAAGTATGCAGCTGGTTTGTCATCATGTCCTGTAGACAGAAATCAGCTAAACAAGCAGTCTAACTTGACCCTCTCCTGAACACAAGGGAAGAGGTAAAGTCTGAATTCCAGTAAAGAAGTCTTCAGAAAATTCCAAACTGTGCTGCTCAACAGAAAGCCCAACAGCTATTATAAATCTAGTAACCTTATGATTTTTGTAACGTATCGATCTTTTCTTTATTGTTCAATCTTTGTACCTCAAAGATTAGTAAACGCCCAGAGTTTTTGAGAGCTGCTAAAACTCACTTCCCAACAGAAAGGATGATCTCATTTTAGATGATCTATCTAAACTTCTCAAGGTATGTCTGTCCCTGATGCAGAAAGTCCTTTCAGAAGACGTAATGATGGAAAGCAAATGTAATTTCTGAAGAACTCTGACTAGAATATGGATTATGAATAAGGTAATGACAAGTTCCTGATTTATAGAAAAAAGGATCCCTGGTATAACTTAGTGTTGGCTTCTTTTTCTTTCCAATCATGTAACATAACCAAAGTCAAAGGATGGCTTTACATCATTTAAGAAGAGAAAGTCCTGTAGAAACAGCTTACATCTCTTTCTAAAGATTTGTTACTAAATATCCAATGGCCCAATATGCTTGATCTAAAGAAATTATAGCCACTTCATACTGAAATATTTATTTTGAGTTGTAAGACAGAACACTTCTCCTATCCTTGAATCTTCTTTTAGCACAAAAGACTGTAAGAGTTTAACACACTCAAGTTACATCAAAAGAGAATAATCAGTTTCTGTTCAATGCTAGCTGAATAAAATAGCAGTTCTGTTTCTAGAAAGATAATAACGTCAAAAATTAGAGAAAAAACAGCAGGCATTCTGTGGAATTTAACTGTTGGATAAATGTCTGAAAGGTACTTCAAAGTTAATTTAAATAATTTTTTTAAAAATTACACCCTGAGTTGAAGCCTCTGAACTCTTTTTCTCCATGTATAATTAAAACATAATGCAAAAGACCTCATCAGACAGTGATCTCTGATATTTTAATGATAAAGTAGAATACCCTCATCATATGGCTTATTATTACATTTGAATATAGTACAGATTGAATCAGTTCCAGTAGAAAAAATACAGCATACAGTAAAACCCTAGTTCAAGAGTAAAGCTCTTCTATGAAATGAAGTCTTCAATATCAGTAACATGAAAAACAGTGCTTTAAATATTCTATGGCACAATGAGTCAGAGTGTTAGAGAGAAAACGCCCTAAGCATCACAGTTGCTCATGAAAGCATAAACCTCACAGTGATTAGGCACAGAGGAGCAGCACAAGGATTGTCCATGAACTGCTTATATTATTGTGCTCTGGCTGTCACGACAAAAGACTACAGGCCTGAGAGCCTGAACAATGGAAATTTATAATTTCCCAAGTCTGGAGTTGGAAGTTTGGTGTCAAGATACCAACATGGGTGGTTTCTCAAAAGGGCCTTCTTCTTGATTTATTGATGATCACTTTCAACTCCTTGGACTTTCCTGGTATGTGTCCATGAGTTTCCCAATAGGAAGAAGAGAGAGAGAAACAGAAGAGATAGAAAGGAAGAGGGAGAGGGAGCTGGAGAAAAGGAGGGAGGGAGAAAGGGAAAGGGAGAGAGAGGAATATGATTGAGAATGTAGTAATTATATTGGATCATTGCCTCACCTCGCTTAGCATTACTATAGCCACACCAAGAGTCATGGGTATAGTATATGAATTTTGATGGGGAAGCACTAATATTCAGCCCATAATACTACTGCTCATCACATTCTTATACTCATCTATTCTTGTTTGGGTGGGGTAATAAATCCTGTAGAAGACCTTGCACTTCTGCTTGCCATGGCCCTACAAGAAGCCCTATATTCTCTTCCCTGGAGTTGATAAGCACTGATCATAATTTGAGGGTGAGAAAATAAGGTTTATGAGGAAAAGTTAGTGTACAGTTGAGAGAAAATGGAGGTGGCTTCATCTTCAATGTAGAAGGCAATCACACACAGAATTCTGGCCACATGTTCCCTATTGCTATTGTGGGGCAGTCAGAAGAAACAGGAAGAGGCATTTATTGGGATGTTATGGACAGACTTCCTGATAGCACAAGTTCCTCTATTAATCATGAAGACTGAGAAATAGAGAAACATTACAGAAGGGGGACTTCAGTTGCCAAGAACTCTTAGTGATTATACCGTAATGTCCTGAACAAGTAAATACTAAATGCTCTGAACAAATAAATACAGGTAGGCCAAAATGAAGCATTGAATCTGTCATCCTAGGCCTATCCCAGGGCTCTGCTGTGCTTGAAATGATGCCCATTTTAGACCTTGCCTTGCAACCCCTGCATTTCTGAATCTGTGTTCTGCTGCATAGTGGTGAAAAAGATGGCCATTTATCACACAATTGTCTATCCAGTAGTGGGCAAGGATCACTCCAATCACATGCTCATGTGTGTCTCTGCTTCTGTATGAGCTCCTTGAGAGAAAGAACTATTTGTTTATTAATTTTTATATCAACAGTACTTAGCACAAGACTGTGTACACAGAGGCAATAGATGAATCTATCTAACCTGGAAAGAAATAGTGATACTTGCATGCATGTGCTGAACTCAACTGAACTCTGATAATGTTCAAGGTTACTTTCTCTGCTAACCTAGCCCACTTAAGATCACTTTGGAGAAATATCATTAAAAAAGTTAAATAGTGGTCAGATTCCTATTTATCCAATGATATATTTATCTTTCTATCCTTTATGTGCAAGACTAGTAAGCAGCAGGAGAAGTAAGAGCCTGATAGACCATGGTTTCCAAATCAATAACTTGTCCAAAAAGGAGAGTTTATTGCCATTCATCCTTATGTGCAAGCTCTTTGTCCTTTTTTCCTCATGACAGTATTTTGAATTTGAGGACAAGGATGAGTGACACACTGTGGAATTATTTAACAGTCTGCTGGACTCTGCTGACTTCCAGTCAATCATTGACATCTCTAGAGTTCACAGGGGCATCCTTCTGATTTTTTTGGATGCTGGCAAACAAAAAAATTTTCTTAAAGATTCTGCCTGATGCATATTTAGATTATGTTGGCCTGGAAATATCTACCTGAGCTCATTTGGAATCAAGACTCCTTGATACCAAGGCTCTCATCTGCATTAAGAATATTGACCCACAAAGGGTTAAAAATCTTGCAATTGTAACCATCTTTTATTTGCAAGACCATTTTTGCATAAAGTTGCAGGACATTTAGTCAACCCACATGCATCGTAAAATATTTGAAAATGAAAGAAAATAATGGCATTAGGACATATAATTTATTAAATGAATAGAGTAAATTATAAAGACCTCAGATAACTATTATCTTCATAAGTGAAACAAAGTGAGGAGAAAAGTGTTAAGAAAAAGCATAGCTAGCAACAGCCTATGCAACAGGAAACAATTTGGTAGAGGTAGTAGCAATAACTGCCCACTATTCCCATGTGGTCTAAGACACATGTTTCTCCAAAGACAGTGATGAAGAAACCACTTCCCTTCTGACCTAAGGGGTTACTAGGAATTAACCTTGGGGTACATTCATGCTGAAATGTGGAAGAGGAAAATTACAAATCAGGAGGTGAAATGCTCTCTCTGTACTTTTCCACCTCCTGCTGCTAAACCTGTAGCACTCATTCACTTAGGACCCTGGTTAGAATGTGTGTTCTAGTGTACAAATGTGTGCAAAATCTCATTTTGCTTACTTTCTCAACCTCTCTCTTCTTAGGCGTTGATGAACAGGATCTTGGCCCTAGGAGGCCCTTACTTCATGCCTGCGGAACGAGTACCTACCTTCAGGAGCAGTCAGGATGAGTGTAATAAATACTTTCTGGAGATGACTTTCTACCTTATCCTGCCTGCCTCTTGGCCATTTGCCTCTCATTAGCACCTTTCATGATAGCCCCACAGGGAAGGAAAAGGATGTGAAAATCAAATGACTGCTTTTTGACAGCAGGAAATGATAGAACATACTGAGTGACTCAAGATTTTTATATTAGCTGTAGACTTAAATTATCCATACTGTATCTGGTCCTCATTAGCATGGAGAGTCAAGGTCTTACTAGAATACTTATATTTACTACATGGAAGGTTATGCTGCAAACTATGATACAAGTCCTCTGAAATGTCCTAGTTGATGATCTTTCATAAAGTGGCTGAAACAAAGAAAAATACTGCAAACATAATCCTAAAAACATTAACCATAAGCATAGGCTTTCAAATGTCACCTATGACCCATGGCTACACTAACATCCACTTATTTAAGCTGTTATATTTCCACCCAGAAACACTTATTTTACATAATGCAGCTATCTGGAGAAGGGCTAGAAAATCCAGCAGGTTTCAGAGAAAGAGATGTGGAGTAGACAGATACTCAGTGGCTTCCATAAGTCAAAGATGGTAGTGCTCCACTGTCCCAAGTCACTGGCTGAATGGACAATCATTTGGTGTTCTGTATAGATTTGTGTATACACACACTGAACAAAAGAAATGAATGTCAGCTTTAATTTTTCAATGATGCCATATTGCAGTAAGCATTCCTACTTTCTGGAAGATTCACTAAGGAGACTGTGAAGACGACAGTGGATGACAGAGAAGACTCAAACCATACCGAAAATGCCTATAATTCACAACTAATATGAATATAGGTCACGGGAGAATATGTAAGTCTGAGTGACTCATTGTATAGTTGGTGTTTGTGGCAATGAAAAATTTAAAAAGCCACTTTTAAGTAAAATGACCAGCTCTCTCTTAGTGTGACAGAAAAATTTCAATTGACCTAGTTTAAATGCTAAAGACATGAAGGAAGGAAATAAATTGGAAAATTTTAGACTTAACACTGTTATTAATGTGGTTGCTGGCAATTCAGCTTTTAAACACTTTAGCAAAGCTTATCGCTTTATATGTTTGATCTGTAAGTAAGAATTTCCAAAGAAGCTGTGTTCTAGCTGGCTCATGTTTCCATTTATCTAACTTCATTGATCACCTGCCAGGCATCCAGCTAGATGCTGAGAATACAGCACGAAGGAGCCATGTTTTCTAACTTCATGGAGCTATCCATCCTATAAGGGGTAGCAAGACATAAATTACTGCTACATATCTGAGAGAGCCTCTTAGAAAACCATCTCAAGGGTGCCAAGAGCTTGAATCTAGGAGACAGGAGAAAATGCATTCAAGAAATACAGAGGAAAACTTGAAGATTTGGTAATTGTTTAATGTTGGAGGTAAGATAGAGAAGGGTAGCTGGGTTGACAGTGGTATCTCTGCTAGGCAGTATAAGGTTTAGTGAGGAAGACAATGGGTTCAGTTTTAGATGAGTTGAGCCTATGGGTCTTATAGGGCAGTGATGGTCAGCCTTTTAGAGCCTTCAATGAAACAAAGAGCCCGCTGAAGCTTGGGTGCCATGGGTTCGCCACCACTGTTATAGGGTATTCAGACACATATGCCCAGCTCACAGACATATTAGTAAACTTGAAGCTCAGGTAAGACATGATCAGAGTTGTAGGGACATATGGGTGTGGTTGTTAAGCCATAACAATAGATGAAATTGCTCAGAATCTGTAGGGAAATAAGATTAGAGGACTAAATATTTCATCCTGAGGAATACTAATATTCAAGAGGTAGGATTGATATAAGGGGAACTGATGCTACTCCCAAACCTGCTAGGTATCCAAAATGTGAGTTCATGTTCTCTAAAATTGAAGAATGAATTCTGGGAATAGTGGAGGTTAAGAGTAGGAAGTATTTATTGAGAGAAAGATAGTGTCTAAGAGAGATAAAAGGTGGACCGGAAAGTGGGTTGCCTACCCACCCTGCTTTTCAAAGGTGTTTTATAGGGAAAAGCCAAGGAGGTGAGGCAGGTACAAAGTGGAACAAAAACTATAAGATCCAGTGGAAAATTACAAGATGGGAATGAGGTTGGACAAAACCATGACCAACCAATAAGATTACAAATACAAGTGCCCAGGTAATACTGATTAAATGGGAATTAAATGGAAAAACAAGTCACATACAAGAAATTTCCCATTTAGGATATCAATCACTGTTATCTTTATCTAGGGGAAGTGGTACCTCTTTTTTTTTTTTTTTTTTAAATGCTAACCAGTACATGTGCCTGAATTATTCTCCATTTTGGCTCCTTGTGTTGACTCTTTAAGGACTGGCTTCTTGAGGTGGGCCTGTCTCACTGCCTACAAGATGTCTAACTTAACTATCTACAATCAGATGAGCAATTGGTATCCACAGAATATTCCAACAACATAGTTCAGAAAGGTTAAGAGGATGATTGGAAGAGCACAGTGTCATAGAGGTCCAAGGAGAGAAAATTCCAAAGTGGGATTGACCAGCTAGAGCCAGCATGAGTGGATCAACATGATTGCATTCAGCAGATAGGGAGGACCATGATGATATTGGCTGAAACATTTTCACTGGCATAAGAAGACAGACTAACAAGGGCTGATGAGTGAGCAGGAGGAGAGACAAAAAGAAGCAATGAGTACAGGTTGGTGTTCCATTACCTGATAGTATAACAAAATCATCCTGGGAAACTGCTTATCATACAAGCCACATTTTGAATCTTCTGAATTAAAACTTTTAAATGGAAGCCCACAAATATGTATTGTACAGGCTCTCCATTGGTGATTCTGACATACAATTTGGCTGGGAAGAGTAGATGATTCTTTTAAGACACTTCATAATAACTAGGATGAGGTAGGTGGGACAGGAGTCTGATTTTTGTTTGTTTGTAGTACTGGGGATTGAACCCAGAGCCTTCACACTGAGCTAAACCTTTTATTTTTATATTTTAAAATTTTAGAAGAAAAAAACTCCCTACATTGCCCTTTTTTCATGCTAGCCTCAAATAGGCAATTTTCCTGCTTCAGCTTCCCAGAGTGCTTGGATTGTATCTGTATCTATGTATCTATCTCTATATAGATATATCTCATATCTATGTCTAGATATATTCATTGCCATACCCTGCTAGGAGTCTGATTTATATGGGGATTGAGAAAGACTTGGCCATATTTGTAAATTAGTGTTAGAGAGGAAGAAGGAAAAGATGTGGTACCGGGAGACAAGAGGCATTAACCAGTCAGCACATAGAGATAACTCAATAAATCATTAGTCTTCTTTAATTTAGCAGAATGGAATTTTTAACTTAGTTATGAGTAATTGAATTTTCCTACTACTACTGTATCTTGATTCATTTCTAGTTATGCTGATTAATAAAGAATGATCAGCTTATAGGCAAAGATCTGGGTGCATGCTACAGATTAATTGGTCCTGCTAGAGAGCCGCAGACAGGTTATATCTTAGAAAAGTTGTACATTCTTCTTTATCTTGTCATTATTTTAACCTTGAATGACTGAGAAGCCAGCCTGTCTAAAAGCAGAATGTAAGATCCACTGAATTATGAACATAAAGCCTATGCACTTTCACCTTCATAAATTCTGGGATAGGATCATTTCAAGATGGAATGCCTGCAGCACATGAGTGTGTGCATGCATGTTTGTGTGCACAGGCATTCAGACGCATCCTTTTGCTTTAGAAGATCTGGCTGCTAAGTCACTACTTTAAATAATAGCCACACACATTACATCATAATAGTCTCTACGGCAACTGGGAGTGATATTACAAACCTGTCTGGGATTAACTGGGAAGGATAAGCAAGAAGACAAAAGTGGACAATCTCCTAAGCAACAAATTCACCTTTTCCATGGAAACACCGCCTTGTGGAAAAGAAAAGGAAACACAGATAATAGACATAGGTATACAATAGTTCCTAAATATAGCATTTCACTAAGCACCCTGTCAATTGCAATTTAAAGACCATTCAACCTAATGGAACAATTGCTGAAAGAAAAGCTTCCTGTATAATTTTTCAAGAGATGGAAAGACATTTTTCTTGAAGCCCGTCAGCACATATCATCACAGCTGCTCACAAAAGAGGGCAGATGTGAATGAGCCGGATATTAGTAAACCTTCAGGTTGGATCCACTTGGAGCAAAACTGAAAAATGGAAACCAAATTTAATAACCTAGATACATTAGATATAGGCAATTAGCTTTATAAAAATCTCTTACAAAGAGAATCAAGTTTTTTTTTTTTCCCAGTACTAGGGATTCAGTCTTTCGCACTGAGCCATATATTTTTATTATTTTTTTTTTAACTTGGAGACAGCATTTTGGTAATTTGCTAACTTGCCTAGGCTGGGTTCAAACTTTCAACCCTCCTTCCTCAGCCTGCTGGGATTATAGGTGTGTGCTACCACTCCCAGATAACAGAATCAAGACAAGAAATAGCAAGCTCTCCTAGTGAACATAAGATAAAATTTACATTGTAAGATTTAAATGGTGATTTTATGGAATACTTGTTAAACATGCCAATGTGTCCATCACATATGCATTCTCATCAGTAAAGGCGACATCACTGATAGCTCACTATAAGCAGATACCATGCTATGCCGTGGGCATCCAGTATGTGAAGTATTCCAGACAGCAACCCAAAGAGGGAGACTCTATTGTCCTGTGTGTCAAATGACAAAAGGATGGTGGATTGACATAAAAATATTCCTCGTTACATAACAGATGTCAAGTTGTGATTCATACCTGTCTCTGGACTCAACAGCCCCCTGCTCTGTTCACCAGGCTCTGTCACCTCTTAGTACAATCTCCTTTACCTATAAAGCTGTTCATATTGCTCTTTTTCCTATAGTCCTTTATGATTAATGTCAATACCCTATTTATCAATGGCATGCGCATTCTGCTGTCTACCCTGTAATCACTGACCCTTAGAGGAAGGAGAGACTTCAAGAGAACCTGTCCAAGTATCTCATTTTATTGTGGAAGAATCCAAAGTCCAAAGAGGTAAATTCCTGTTACCAGTGAGATAAGAATCATGGTTTCCATTTGGCACTGTCTTCATATTCTACCTCCTAAGGCCTAATCTTGTCATTCATTATTAATAAATTATTTTCCTAGGGGGATAACTTCGTCTCTCCTCCTTTCTCCTCTCTCTGCCCATATCCAATTATAAACTCCACGAAATTTAGAAGCCATACTACTTGATAAAAATTTAAATCTCAGGGGACACTTTCACAGGAGACTTGTTTCCACTCCGTGACCCATTATGCAAATAAACTTTCAGAGAAGACAGTGGTCCTTTTCAGCTCTCTCCAGCCTATCATAAAATCATCCTTCCTTAGGTTATATTTATCTTCCCTGATGCAACAGAATCTTTACCCTGAATCAAGCCATGAACCTCATTTACTTTTGTAGGGCTACTGAAATCATTGCTCTACATCTTCACTAACTTCTATGTAAAGAGGTCTCTCTCTTATCAATCTGTGACCAGCATTAATGTTACCATAAACTATACATCTATCAAAGAAGACCTCAGTGATGCAACAATATTTAATTTTCTCTGAAGGCCTTTGGAAAGTAAGACATCTTGGATTACCCATAATAACTAATACATGGGGATTTTCAGGCTGATTAAAATTCACTGAGGATGTCTATGTCTACTGTAGCAATGTGGTAGCTTCATTTTTCAAAATCATTCATTTTTTCTTAGCATATCACTGGGTGAATTAAAAGTATAGTTGTATCAAACAGCTCTAACTGCAATGAAAAGCATTCGATGTTGCAGAACAAGTACCATGCATAGTTCATGAGAAGTGAAATCAGCACACGTAACAGCTGGCAGATCCAATAGAGTGGAGGACAACTGCCCCAACAGCCCTATGACAGCCATCCCACTTATTCCGGCTTTCCTTAACTCTTTGTTGGTTTAGGGAGAAAATTCAAGGCTTTTCACAATCATTCCTGTTCTATGTGAAAACGCTGTTCATTTCTCCATCAACACAAAGTTCTAGATCTACTTCCCCATTATATTAAAGACCCTTTAGAATTTTCTGAGATGCAATAATTGGCTACTAAAAAGAACCAAGCAACTATTAAAGACAGAAGCCACTAAGCCATTTTACAAATGAACTCATTAGGAAAAGCATCAGGGTTTGTTTTTTAGAATACATAAATTGGGGTAAGCTATATCAGTGTAAAATTTACCTTTTCTTGATCTGAAACACTATATCTGCTTAGCTAAAAGAATGATATTTTAAATTCATTTTTAGATCTCTCTACCCTAAAACATCTCAGTGTGCTATTTCTCCAAATTCTCTGATTAAATCAGGGAATTAAATCAGGCTACCAAATTAAATCTCAACTTTCAAAACTATTATCTCAATTGCTTGCTTTAAAATTAACTCAATAATAATAATTTAGGTAAACAAAATGCTTATGTCTTTTGTAGAGCAAGGAGACAAAGCACCTTGGATAAACACAAAATCAGCCTCTAGGGCTGTTCCAGAGGCTATAATAAAAGTTTTCCAGAGGCATACTTGTCATTTTCCAAACCTCGGGCATCTTCTAGCTAATCCTACATTAGGATGTCATTTGTTTGATTCACTTCAAAGTTCTGGCTACTTTCTTGCATTTTTCTGAAAACAAGGAGTTATCTGTGGACATCATTTTGTCAGGCAATTTGGCAAGTCACTTACAATACTCATCAATTTTGGTACTTTAATTAAAGCCAGGAAGTCCCTCTGCCCAATGTGATTCTGCTGTCTGGGTCACAATTCATGTTTGCCTTTATCAGGACCTGATCTTTCAAAGTGACCAAAGAGGAATTTTTAGGACTGGAGTTAGCTAAGTGTGTCAGGGTTTGGCCAATGTTTGCTCTTCTTTTTTTCCCATTAAGTTTATTGGTATTTTTAAAGCAAACGGTACAGTTACATTTATGATTGGGATCTTGTACCTTTACATGATATATCTTCGTTCTTGTTTTTTTATCCATGTCCTGCCCTCCTTTCACCCCCTTCATCCTTCCCTATTTACAAAACCTTTGTTTCTATTTTTTCATATTTTTTTCTATTTCCTTTCCCTTCCCCTTCCCACTTCCTCTTTAGCCATTTTCTTCCTATTTCATGCTCCCAATTATACAATTTAAACCTTATTTACACTTTGTTTTTCATACCAGAGAAACTATTCAGTATTTACCCAAATGTGTCCTATTTATTTCACTTAAGAGTAAGGCCTCAATGTGCATCTATTTCACTATAAATATTTCTAGTTTCTCATTCTTTATGGCTGAGTAGCACTCCATTTTAGAGAAAAACCACATCTTTATCCAATCTCCAGCTGATCAGCATTTGGGTTGTTTCCAAACTTTAGCTATTAGGAACTGTGTCGCTATAAACATGGGTGCACATATACCACTGTGCTATGATTCTTTTAATTCTTTTGGAAAGATAACCAGCAGAGGGATAGCTGGGTCAAATGGAACCTCCAATCCTAGTTCTTTGAAGTATCTCCATATTGATTTCCATAGTGTTTGTACCAGTCTGCACTCCCACCAACGATGGAGAAGGGTTCCTTTCTCCCCACATCCATGCCAGCATTTACTATTGGTTGATTTCTTGATAGCAGCTATTCTTTCTGGGGTGAGGTGAAATCTCAGTGTTGTTTTAATCTTCATCTCTCGAATGACCAGTGATGTGGAACATTTTTGCATATGTTTATTTGCTGCTTTTACTTATTTGTCTGATAAATGTCTGTTCATTTCAGATGCCCATTTTTGAATAGGGTCTTTCTATTTGGGAGGGCCTGATTTTTTTGAGTTCTTTATATATTCTAGATAGTCTTTTGTCTGAGGAGTAGCTGGGAAAACTTTCTTCCCACATTGGAGGTTGTCTCAGCTCTGTTGGTGATTTCTCTTGCACTGCAAAAACTTTTTACTACATTGAAATCCCAGTTGTTTATTCTTTGTGCAAGTTCTCGTGCTGCTGAGGATTTGTTCATAAAGTCTTCTCCCATGCCAATGTCTTCGAGAGTTCTACCTAATTTACTTTCCAGTAAGTTTAATGTTTCTGTTTTGACATTTAGATCTTCACTTGGATTTTAGTTTAGTGCACAGAATCTAGTTTTAATCTTTGGCAAATTGAAAGCCAATTTTTCCAACACCGTTTATAAAGAGGCTATCTTTCCTCCAGTGAGGATGGTTGGCTCCTTTGTCAAGGATGAGGTAGCTGAGCATGTCTGGTGTTGTTTCTGCATCTTCTAATCTATTCCATTGATCCTCGTGACTTTTTTTGCTAGTACCATGCAGTTTTTAATCACAGTGGCTTTCTAGTATAGTTTCAAGTTGGGAATTGTGATACCCCCTGCCATGTCTCTGCTGAATGAATTGCTTTTGCTGTTCTAGGTTTCTTCTGGTTCCAAATGAATTTTTGGATTGTTTTCTCAAGTTCTGTGAAATATACTGTTGGGATTTCAATCGGGATTGCATTGAATCTATATAGCACTTTTGGAACTAAGTCCATTTTCATTATGTTGATTATTCCTACCCAGGATCAAGGGATGTCTTTCCATCTTATATCCTCTTGTATCTCTTTTTTTCAGAGTGCTGTAGTTTTCAATGGAGAGGTCTTTTGTCTCCTTCATCAGACTGATTCCTATATTTTTTTTTTTGTATTATTGTGAAAGGAATTGTTTCCCTAATTTCTCTCTCAGTGAGTCTGTTATTTGTGTACAAGAAGACTATTGATTTTTGAACATTGACTTTGTATCTAGCTACTCTACTGAATCTGTCAATTAAGTCTAGCATTGTTTTCGCAGAGATTTTTGGATTTTCTATGTAGAGTATCATATCATGAGCATATAGTGACAGTTTAACTTCTTCCTTTCCTAACTTTATTCTTTTTATTTCTTTCTCTTGTCTAATTGCTGTGACTAATGTTTCTAGAACTATACTGAACAGGAGTGGTGAGCCTGGAATCCTTGTCTTGTTCCTGATTTTAGAGTGAAAGTTTTTAATTTTTGACCATTTAGAATCATATTGGCTGTCGGTTTTTCATAGACAGCCTTTATCAGGTTGAGATAAATGCCATCTATTCCAATTTTCTGCAGGTTTTAATTATATGTGTTGCATTTTGTCAAATGCTTTTTTGCATCTATTGAGATGATCATATGGTTCTTGCCCTTAATTCTCTTAATATACTGTATTACATTTATTGGTTTACTTATGTTGAACCAAACTTGCATCCCTGGGATAAATCCCAGTTGGTCAGGGTGTATGTTCTTGATGATCTTCTGTATTCCGTTTGCCAGTAACTTACTGAGGATTTTTGCATCTATGTTCGTTAAGGGAATTTGGCCTGTATTTCTCTTTTTAGGCTGGGTCTTTCCCTGGTTTGGGAATCAAAGTAATACTTGCTTCCAGGAATGAATTTGGAAGTACTGCTTCCCTTTCAATTTGATTGAAAAGTTTAAAGAGTAGTGGTGATATTTCTTTTATAAATGCCTTGTAGAATTCAGCAGTGAAGTCATTAGGGTCTGGGCTTTTCTTTGTTGTTAACGTTTTAGTTACATTTTCTATTTCACTGAATGTAATTGGGTGTTTAGACTTTTTATAGCTTCTGCATTAAACTTTGGAAGTTCATACATGTCTAGGAATATGTCCATTTCTTCTATATTTTCCAGTTTATTAGAGTATAGGTTTTTGAACTAGGCATTAATGATCCTCTGGATTTCTGGAGGGTCTCTTGTGACTTCATCTTTTTTATTCCTAATTGCATGAATTTGAGACTTTTCTTTCCTTTTTTTTTTTCATAAGTTTGGCTAAGGGTTTATTGATTTTATTTATTCTTTCAAAAAACCAAATCTTCAATTCATTGATTTTTTGGTATCATTTTCTTAGTCTCTATTTCATTAATTTCTGCTCTGATCTTTATAATTTCCTCTATTGTACAAGCTTTTGATTTGTCTTTCTCTTCTTTTTGTAAGACCTTAAGGTTAAATGTTACAATGTTTATTTGAGTTCACTCCATTTTCTTAGAATTAGCATTTACTGCTATGAATTTCCCTTGTAGAACTGCTTTCATTGTGTTCTATAGATTCCTGTATATTGTTTTGGCATTATCACTTATTTGTAGAAACTAATTTCTTCTTTAATTTCCTCTGTGACCCAATGGTTGTTCAGCAGGGTGTTATTTAATTTCTATGTGTTTGTGAAGTGCGTGTGGTTTCTTAGGCTATTGATCTCCAGTGTAATTGCACTATGGTGTGATAATATATGGGGGATAACTTCAATTCTTTTGCATTTACTTAAGCATGTTCTGTGGGCTAGCATGTGGTCTATTTTGGAGAATGATCTGTGTGCAGCTGAAAAGAATTCTGATTTTGTGGGGTGGAACACTCCGTAGACATCTACTAAGTCCATTTGTTCTAAGACTTGGTTCAGCTCTATTATTTTGTTGTTAATCTTTTGTCTAGATGATCTATTTGTGTAGTGGAGTATTGAAGACCCCCATTACAATTATGTTAGTACTTATTTTGTTTTTCATATCCATTAATATTTGCTTTGTATAGTTGGAGGAATTAGTATTTGGTGCATATATTTTTATGATTGCCATTTCTTCCTCATGTATTTCTCCCTTTACAAGGATGTAGTAGCCTTCTTTGTCTTTCTTAATTAGTTTTGGTTTGAAATCTATTCTGTCTGCAAATAAGATAGCTACACTACTTTTTCCGGGTTCCTGTCACAAGAACTAAGTTCTCCTGTCAGAGAACTGTTTTCCATCCTTTTACTCTCAGCCTATGAATTTCTTTGTGGATTAAGTGGGTTCCTTGTATACAGCATATTGTTGGATTTTGCTTTTTAATCCATTCTTCCAGTCTGTTTGTTTTGATTGGTGAATTGAGGCCATTAACATTGATGGTTATAATTGTTATATATTGACTTTTCATTGTCATGCTATTTTCCTGTTGTTGGTGCCTTTTTTATTTTTCCCTCTCTCCCTTTAATTTCTTGCCTCACCTGGTATATTTGCTCTGTTGGCCCTTATGGAGTTGTGGTCTTCATTTTCTTCTTCTAGGACATTGCTTTGAAGTGTTTGGAGTGCTGGTTTGGTGTTCATGAAATTTCTCAGGTTCTTTGTTCTGGAAGCATCTTATTTTCCCATTAATTTTGATAGACAGTTTTGCAGGATACATCAGTCTAGGTTGGAGGCTGTTTTCTTTTCGGACTTGAAATACCTCACTCTAGGCTCTCCTTGACTTAAGGGGTTTGTGTTGAAAAGTGTGCTGTGATTCTGATGGGCTTTCCTTTACATGTGATTTGTTTCTTTTCTCTAACTCCGTGTAGTATTTTGTTCTTCTATTGGGTTTCCAGGATCTCAATTGTTATATGTGTAGGTGTAGATTTTTTTTATAATAGCTAATTGGAGTCCTATATGCCTCACTTATCTGTATGTCAAATTCTTCCCCTCTGTTTGGGAAGTTTTCTGTCATTAATTCTATAAACAGTTTTTTAATGTCATTTGTACTTTCTTCTGCTACTTCCTGGATTACTATCAATCTTACATTATTCTTCTTTGCATCATCTAAAAGTTGTTGGATTGATTTCTCATGGTCCCTTACTGTTTTTAAGAGATCTCTCTTTACATGGTCACTGACCACCATCCTATCTTCTATGTCTGAAATTCTATCTTCACATTCATTTATCCTGATGCAAATGCTTTCTATAGAGTTTTTCATCTTCTGGAAGTCTGTTGGAAGCTATTTCATGGATTCCATTTCTTTCCTATGTTGGGTATTCAATATTTCCATTTCTTTCCTATGCTTGGGCATTCATGGTTTCCACCATGGTCCTGAGCTCATGTATTTTTTTAACTGTTTCTGTTCTAGAGTCTCTGATCATGTCTTTCATTCTTCTCACTATGTCTGTAGTTATCTGGGAAATTTTTTCTGATCTGAATTTTTCTAGAGCCTCATTTATCTGTTTTTTCACTTCCTGTGCTATTGGTTTAGGGTGTTCAGATGGTTAACTGTCAGACTTTTCCACCTCATTTCCCCTGGAGTTTACCTTTGGTGGGGTGGAAGTCTGTGTTTGTGTCTGGTTTAAATGACTTCTCATTTCTATTTTTGTCATTGGTAGTGTCCTTGGTTTAATTCCTGGGTTAATAATTCAATCTTCCAGATACAGATGGTCTTTAGGTTTTGAGCCTCTAATGATTCTGAGGCAAACTCATTTTCATTACACCAGGGAGGACAACTGATTAGATCAATCGCAACACCTTAGCACAAGTGATATAATCAGTAACCCAATAGCATTAAGCACAGTTTAGAAAATGACAATTTGTGGTAGTTATTAATCTATCATTTTTAACTGTGTAAATGAAATAAAAATTTAGAACCAGCCCAAAATATGTTTCTAGTGAATAAACTCTTCAACACAGCAACTTTATCCTTCAGGATGGGGATTTAGAAGGTCTGGGGAAGAAGGGATAGATAGGATAGAGAAAAGTTAGAAGTGAGGTCAGAGGACACAAGAAGATCAAACAAACTATAGGGAGCTGCTGAAGAGAAGAGTAGAAGACAGAATAAAATATTCCCAAGAACAGAACAAAGTAACAGCAATAGGGAGGCTAGAGACTATAATCAATTTCTTTTAAAACTAATGGCAATTGGGAGATGGAAAAAGAATAAAGGGAAATGAAAGAAAATAAATTTGAATTAGGATAGGAACAGGAACAAAAAAGGGAGAGTAATGGAGATCAAGGTGGAGGAGAGAGAATGAGAGAAAAAAGAGAAAAAAGATGAGAAAAGATTTAAAAAAAGGAAAAAATTGAGAAAAGAAAAAGACAAAAATATTTTTAAATGATTAAAGATAAATAAAAAATATTACTTTGAAAATAAAAAATACAAATAGAAATAGAGGTCTTTCTTCAGGGTATGGCTCTATTAACACAATAGACAGCATAGGCAGGAGTGTGCAGGTCTATGCTAATTAGTCTCAGCAAGCCAGCAGCTGTCCCCCGAGGTTCAGGCTGATTTTTGGCAGCAAGCCCCAAGTTGAGTTCTCTGTCTTACTGCTGGGTTGAACTCTGAAAGGTTCTACTAAAGTTGTCTATTCTTAATTTTTAAAAAGGTGACAGACAGACATTTGAGTTACTTATCTGGGAGCTGACAATCTATTCACTCTACCTTTCCCTGGGAGGATGAAATGACCAGAGTCAATGACAACTGTAGGGGAAATAAAGAGTCACAGGCATTATATCTGCGTATATTTAGGTGCTAAATTTGACAGCAACATCTTTGCCTCCTAAGCTCTCAGTCTGAGTTTGGCTGGGGGCTTCTGCTGACAACATGATTGTGGAGAGCTTCTGGAGGCTGGTTTTGCTGGCTACAGGTATCATTCTCCTCAATGACAGGCTGTGTCTTGGGGAGGGGCAGCTGAAACATGGGTTAATGTTATTTAAACAGAGTGCTGTAGGAGCTAACAGTCAGTGTTCAAACTGGGCAGCCAGCCCAGGCTTTCTCCATAGCCCACTCCTTCAGATACTATTGGGCTCAGAAGATAAAGCAAGATGAACATAGAAAAATGGTGGTGCACAGGCATCATATAAATAGATAAATAAATATTATTTATTAATTTAATATTTATTAAACAATATTAATAGCAATTACTTATGGCTAATAATAAATGTTTAATTATTATTTATTTATTGGTATTTATTAATGAAAATATTATGCTGCACAGACATGATATAGAAGTAAAAAAAGCAAGCAGCTTATGGAGCCATAACATTAGTGTGTTTAAGGAAAATACCGGTTGGGTAGCATAGCACACAACTGCTTTCCCTCAGTGAATGGACCCAACCCACTACTCAAGACTGAACTGTGTCCAATTTGGAGGGCACTTAGGGGCTATCACTCTAAAATAAAGTTGTTAAGTTACGTCCTATTCCAGACTTTTGTTCTTGTTAGAGGATACATTTGGAGACAGAAACAGAAAATTGCTGAGGGATAATGAAAGATGTGAAGAGGCACTGGGTAAAGATGGACAGTTACAATCTAAGGAGAAAAGTCTTGAACATGTCCTTCCCTCACAGCACCCAGAAAGAACAAACCATGCCCAAAACAATGCTTTTAACTTAAAAATTCCAGAATGTGAGATAATAAACCTTTATTAAGTCACACCATTTGTGGCACTTTTTAGGGTGGTGCTAGCAAACTAAAACTTCCACCAAAGTAGGCTTCAGCACTTCCTCTTGCTTGAGTTGAGCAGTGTATAGTCTCATACAGTCTCATCAACTCTTTTCTTTTTCTTTGGTACCAGGGATCAAACTTGGGCCCTTGCACTTGCGAGGCATGCATGAGAGCTGCTGAGCTAAATCCCTGGCCCTCATAAATTCTATCTACATAATAGTCTCAGAGTTTGCTCACATCTGTCTACTCCTGCATGAGACTTTAGGCTGGTATCATATCTCACTTGCATGGCTCTGAGAAGTTCTTGAATTTTTGCATCTCCCAGAAGATTGCCAAAGTAGTCTTTCCATGCCATTAATCTATTACGAAGCAATCTTGCTAGCATCAGGCTAGAGAAAGTGTCCCTAGCCTAAACATGCCTGGCCCTTCTGAATCTAACTCAGCATATTTCTTCTAGAATTTTATCTTGTTATTTTCTCCTCTTTCACATTCATGGTTTCAGCCTTATCTGTCTCTGAAATAGGCCAGACTTTTCCCATTGTCAGGTTCATGTTCCTCCTTTTGCATGAGATTGACTTCCCCTTGCCCTTCACCTGGAAAAGGGCTGCACAGTCCTGCCAGTCATCATCACCTCTAGGGGCCTCTCTGGATAGCTTTCCCCACCCCAGTAGGGCTAAATTCCTTTTATGAACTGTATTTATAGTATGTGTGCATGACTTTACCAAGACTTACTACACATCATCACGATAGCATCTTGCCTGTGAGCTTTGTGGGAGCAGGAGCTATGCTTATTTGTCTTCACATCCTGTTTTTGTATCTAGTTCAGTAATTGGGACACAGTTTAAAGGTCTCATGAATATCTATTGCAAGGTGTAAAAAGTTGTAATATTTAAAGACAATCAATACTAATTTTATAATATCCAAATGTTGTAATTTGAAAACCAAGTCATAAGATATAATCTTTTTTTTTTATGATTTAGTAGCCTTCCTAATGCAGTGGACAGGAAATGGAACATCTTGTTCTTATACACCATAATATATATATTGTTATATATAACAAAAAAATGAGTTGACAATTTCTGTTAATCCGTTTGACTTAAGATCAGATCTTCAAATAAATTTCATTCATTTCTAATGAGCAAATACATAGCATGAGTACTGCTGTGTGTTATACAATAAATAAGGAATTGGAGGGAATGGGAAGCAAGGAAAGTGCGTAGGGTGGGGAAGACTAAAAATGGTAAAATGAAGATAAGGCTGTCTTCAGTAAGCTCACAGAGAACTGGAGGAATGTCTATTTTGCTGCAATATTTAATCATTAATGGTTAAATAACTCTTCATGAATTATGGAGGATTGACATGACTGAGACATTTTTTGGCTTTCAAGGCTTTTTTTTTCTAATTTTATGATTTTAAGACAATATCAGAGTTGAACATCAAAGATTTCAAAGAGTGGAATACCTTCAAAGTCCTCACCAAGGTCAGCCTTGTGTGGGAAGAGCCTTGAATCTAAACTGGCTGGGAGGACCCTCCTGGAGAACCTGAAGGGGTCAGTGACTAATACATTGTCATGGAACCACCCAGGAAGAGGGTCATAATTCTTTAGGAGGAAGTCTGTCTACAGAGCAGAGGCAGACACGGAGCAACTTTGCAGCCAAGCATCTTACAAGGAGTCTCAGGGAAGAACATCATTTCAAGGAGAAGACTAAAACACCTTTCTATTAACTTTTGTAGCTCACTATTAAACTGTAGGGTTCAGATGAGAATTCTATGGGACCCTACATTTAAAAAGCTCTCTTTCTTCCCATTTTAACAGGTTTTTCAGTATTTCTTCTTAAAAATCTCATGAAAGCAGGTCACGTGTGACTTCTCAAGTGTGATGCCTCAACTATAAGGTTTATATATAAATATACCCAGCACTGTGTGATTCTTATCATAAGGGAAAAACTGGATGCTCCCCAGGAATCATTCATTGCTGGGGAAATAGCAATGACATTCACAAACAGTCCTTACTCAACAATGATCTAGCCCTTTATCTATCTATTTGCCTGTGTAAACACTTGATAATGTATGTCCACTCATTCTGTCTTCAAATAATTGCTTAGCAAGGGACTGGTGGGAACAATGCCTGTGAGAAATAAATAATATTTAGTGAAAAATAGCTACAGTAATAAGAAATTGATTAATTGCATTAATCTCAGGAACTCTTTCACAATTACATTTCACCAAATTTTTTAAGGTGTTAGGTAAATTAACCAAGGGGTAAGAATTCTTATGTAAACGGACTACCAAAATATCATAAATCAGTGGATCTAAAACTTTGATGGATTATTTTCCTGAGCTGCAATCCAGAGCTGCTGTGCCAAAATCTGATTTTTAAACAAGCATCCCAGGTATCTCTGGGTTTGCTGATCATGGTACGAGAAATAAGGCTATGAACACACACTGAGGATGGCTTTTACTATAGATTGACACACATAATTTTAATGTCACTCTTATATGATCCCAACAGTTCAAAGAAGAGACCTTAGAAATCAGAAGTGTTCAAAGAAATGAACAAGTAGCAGAACGAGGCTGATCATTAGCAGTAAAAGAAAGTGGCCATGAGCTGCATGTACTACTGTGGAATCTAGTGATATTACAGCAGCTTCTGCTGGGGTGAATCAGAGCACAGAGAGGCTTATGCCAGGCATCTTTTGGGATACATGATTCTCTCCATAACCCCAGAAGAACTGATCTGGTTGAATGAGCTTCAACATGTCAAGGAGGAGGATAAAGGAAAGAAACATAAGCCTTAAAGATAAGCTAGAAATGCTGGTGATTTTATCCTTCTGAAGATAATTGTTTTGTAAAGACCTTCTTAATATTATGTGTTTTTCTCCCCATCTCCTGCATAATACAATGAATCCTTCTACTTGCTTCATTTCTCTATTTGGAATCTCCTTGTTTCCCTGATGAAACTAGAACACATGCAAGTGTATTCCCTTGGCTTACTGGAAGGAGATATGCCAATAAAGAAAAAGACTTTAAAATTTGAAATCAAACAAGGAGGTGGTTATCAATATGAAGCCTTGATTGAGAGGGTGATTGCATAGTGTGTAATTTGTGCCTCCATTCATATGTTGAAACCATAATCTATCATGAGAAGATGTTTGTCAATGATGTTTTGTGAGCAATGATGTTAGGTGCCAATACAAAACCACAACAGAGCTTACTTCTCTCTCTACTCTCCATGTGCAGAAATGGTGAGAAGACCACAGTATGAAAAACAGGAATAGGGTCCTCACTGGGTACTGCAATTACTGTCTCCTTGCTCTTGTGCTTCCCACCCTCCAGAATTGCAAGAAATCAATGTTTGTGATTAAGCCACCCAGGCTACAATATTCTGTTATCTTGCTATAGCAGCTGAGTTGACTAAAACAATGAGAGAGGCAACAGCAGCAGCCTTTAATAGAAAGAAACCTGGAAACTCAGTCATCAATTAAAATATTTTAAAAATATTTGTAAAATTAATTGGAGGATAAGGGTGAATGACAGTGTATGAAATAAAAGAAGTTTCCCCAATTAGCTTAGGAGATGGTTTGAGGAGAATTTTGGTTCAAAAGCTAAGAATTTGCTACAGGGAGCTAATTTGTATCAAAATTAAAAATACTGAAACTCAGGAAATAAATAAATAAATAACGACTACAAATAATAAAACTACAAAACATTGATGCATGAAATTAGAGAAGACATATTAGTGAAAAGACAATCATGTTCATAGATCAGAAGACTATAAAAACAAGAACCAAGATATTTTTATATAACACCCCACCCCATGGCAACAGAATACATATTTTTGCTAAGTGTACATGAAATATTCCTCAGTGTAGATTATTTTGAAGGCCATAAAATAAGCCTCAATAAATTTCAAAAGGGTAAAGCCATAAGTAACAAAAGTCTGTTCTCTTACCATGCCAAATTAAACTCGAAATCAATAGCAAAGAGATATTTTTGAAAAGTCTCATACGTGTAAAAACTGAATAGCACACACTGTGTAGCCAGGCATATGAACTAGCCACTCCACTCCCAGGTTTATCCTCAAAAGAAGTGAAAACACATTCACACAAAAACTTGCACATACATATTCATAGTAGCATCGCTGATAACAACCACAAAGTAGAAACAACCTACATGTCCATTAACTGGTGAAAAGCTAAGCAAAATATGTCATAATATTCCATAATAAAAGGACTGAATACATGCTACAACAGCAAAGACCCTTGGAAACATGCTAGGAAAAAGATGCTAGTCATAAAAGACCATATTTTATATGATCTTGTCTATGTAACATCCAGGGTAGGAAAATACACCAACAAAAAGTAGATACATGCTTGAGGAAAGATGGAAAAATTGAAAGACAATGGGGAGAGACAGATGACAGAGGAAAGGTTTCCTGCTAGGCTAGGAAACATGTTTTAAAATCAATTGCAGTGGTGAGATTTTTCATATTTGTGAATATACTAAAAATCATTTAATTGTATACTTTGAAAAAACATGCAAACATGATATAGTCCATCACTTAATTCATGTCCACAATACCAATGATAAGCTTCTCAGTACAACTCTCTGATACTTTGATGAGGGGCACTCAGAATCACCTGCTAATTTGGGGGGGCCAATTCTCAAATTGCTGGAGGTGCTTTGTGGGGTATGGAGAGCAATTCCAAAAGGGCAATAAGAGAGCAGAGTTGGTGGGTAGTTAAGAGAGGGTAGTAGGTGAGTTCATGTGTGCTAAATGATTTTCAAACACAAATACTGAAAAGCGGTGATTACAAAGAGTAAGAACCATTTTTTATTCTCATTACTTTTAAAATTAAACCAAAGTTGATTTAGAGGCTAATTGAATTCTTTCTAAAGTCAGTTCCTTTTTCTTACCTTTAATTACTTTTGAACTCAATATTTTCACCTTCGCAGAGGTGTTTAAAAATGAACTCTGATTTTGAAAATACTAAGTAGTTCGGCTAGAAAATTTTCTAATTCCATAGATGAGGAGAATGAAGTGGTTGGAAGTCACAACTACAGATGATCTGGTGAGCCCCAGTGCATCCCAAACTAGAGAAGGCCAAACGACATTACTCTAAATTGCACTGGAGTGGACAGAACCGAAAGGTTATAACCATGGACTCTACTGAATGCAGAAAAACCTCTGTCCTAGAAGTGAAAAGATCCCCAATTTTGACAGATAGGATTACATCTAAATAACATTAATGACTTGAAATTTAGAAACACTTTCAACATGATAAGCATGGTCTAGTCTGACTCCATTCACTCTTTAAGTCTTATCAGTCAGTCTGTACCCGCCAATACATACACAGTATACATTCACGCATGATTTGATGGAAGCATCACTATTTCTCACACATCTTCCAATTCTTGTGCCTTGACAATCTCATGTTCTCGGAAATTTAAGTAGATTTGCTTCCAAGTGCACTCTCATGTATTTGTGGAACTAGATGTTATGCCGTCACTTCTCTTTGACATGGTCTGTGTTATTTTATGTAGTTAATCTTTATTAAGTCAATTCCACACAATTAGAAAAGTCTTTTGACAGAATTGCATCTAAATACTGGCTTTACTCAGAAGAGAAGTCTCTGCTCTTATTTATTCCAGTTTTTCTTACCTTACAGTGCCTCTGATGAACTAGAATTTAAGTCCCTTCTAATTTCTCCAGCTTGCTTTTACTCCTCTAACCACAAGAAGGAAAAATAAAAAATTTAGTGAAAGTGATAAGTGTCTTATCATTCTCTTTATTGGTGTCAAGTGGGGCATTTTTGCAGGTATAGATAAAGGGCAGATAAGTAAAAATTGTGGGGAGATAATTGCCATTTTATGGTTATTTTTTAACAAGGAGAAGTATGTGGCTTAAAATGGAAATGGTTTACATGGATAAACACTAACAAAAAAAATTTAAAGCAAAATATGTGAATATTATCCCTCTAAATTATTTCTAGATATAGGAAAACAATAAAATAGATAGTGTTTATCAAGGATTTGCAATGTGCCTAGAAATGATGCTAATTGTTAATTTTCACATATTATCTATTTCCCCTTTTAAATCTTCTAACATAATCACATTAAGTAGGTCCTACTATTTTCCTTCATTTTGAAAAAGAACAAACTCAAGTACAAAAAGGTTAAGAAACTTGCTAAAAACTACAGCGTGTGGGGCCTGTGGCATGTATTTGTAATCCCAGCATTCTGGGAAGCCGAGGCAGGAGGATAGCAAGTTGGAGCCAAGCCCAGCAAGTTAGCAACTTAATGAAAGCCTGTCTCAAAACAAAGTATATATTTAAGAAAACACTGGGGATGTAGCTCAATGTGGAGGATGTGTGTGCAAACCTTGGTATCACAAAAGAAAAAGAAAAAACTACACCATGAAAACAAAGTTGCTAGTCAAGTTTTCTCACACTGATGCAGTGAACTTCTCTGTTCTGTTTTATGAGCCATTCAAATATTAAGCCTTTCTGGAATCTTCACCATATTTTTTTAAAAAAAGCTCTGCAGAGACCACTACAATTGGATCTCTTCTTTCCCTTAATTACTCTACCACTGCAGCACTAAGAAACAGAAAACAGCAATCACTTATAATCTTGGGGATCTGCTGACTGATTTCCACTTGAAGTGAAAATAAAATTTTGAGGATCAGAGGCAAAACAAACAAACAAGCACAAAACAAAAACCCACAATAACATCAAAATAAGACATAGGAAAATTGGCTTAATCCATTCATAATCCTGTATTTATAAATATTCTTATATTGAAGAGGATATTAAAAAAATGGAAAGATATCCCCTGCTCCTGGGTAGGAAGAATCAACATAGTGAAAATGGCCATACTACCAAAACTTCTATATACATTCAATGCAATACCAATTGAAATTCCAACACTATATTTCACAGAACTAGAAAAAAGAATCCAAAAATTCATTTGGAACCATAAGAGACCTAGAAAAGCAAAAGCCATTTTAGGCAACAGACATGTGGCACCAGGTATAACAATTCCCAATTAGAAACTATACTACAAAGCCACTGTGATAAAAACAGCATGGTACTGGCAAAGAAACAGGCCTGAGGATCAGTGGAACAGACTGGAAGACACAAAACAAACCCAGATGTACTCAGCTACCTCATCTTTGACAAAGGAGCTGACCATCCTCAGTGGAGGAAAGATAGCCTCTTTAATAAATGGTGTTGGAAAAACTGGATGTCAACCTGCCACAGATTAAAATCAGACCCTTATCTTTCACCATGCACTAAATTA